>NC_053490.1:190831791-191136791 GCF_905171775.1 Rana temporaria
GAAAATAGAGAACAGGCCCTCTCTTTTCTCGTCGGGATTCCCGGCAGAGTGTTTCCTGTCGAGAAAACTGGTCGTCTGTATGCTTACCTGTCCCTGGTAAACCTGCACATGCTCGATGTGACTTTGACGCATTCGCGGTAGCTTACAACGATAGTGTGGGGTGTAGCAAGATGGCGGCGACAGCATTGAATGTGACGAGCACTGGCTTGTCGTAGTCGATGACGTCACTGCGTTCTTGCCATTCAAAAGAACGGTGGTTCTTTTGAATGGCCGTCTGCATGCACAGCTTGGCAAGCCAAGCTTGCCAGGAATCCCGTTAGGAAAACCAAAGTTTTTTCCTGACGGGATTCTCGGCCGCATGTACAGGGCTTCACACTGCAGACATACAGCTATGAGGCTGTATACACAGGAGTGCCTAGGCACACTCACATACTAGGAAGTGTTTTGATCTGAATAGGTAAATCTTTCAGGGTACTGCTTAGATTAAAATGTATATTTCTAGATGTTCCATGAAACCTATTAAACCTTCACGTTTTGAGTTTACTTCCACTTTAAGTTGATGTAATAATAAATATGTTTTTACAGGCTTCACTGAAAATGTATTAAAGTATATGTAAGCCCTAACAATTAACATCCCATTTGGTCTCTTTTGGTCTGTTAAATATACTGTTTAATGAGTTTTGTTATCTGTTTAATAAAAAAAAAAACTGTTGATCCTGTCAGAAATTCAGCACTGGCCTGTGGACTCTGCAGTCTTATCCCAAGCAATGATATCAGGAAGTGTTTTACAGAACACCTCACCCCTATGTTACGGAGAAAAGGAGAAGGGGAGGTATTCTGTAGTTGTAACACACCTCTGTTCTGCTCCATAGATACAGAACAGTGAGTGAGTGTTGTCACCCTATGACAGGAAGTGTGTTACTACAGGATCACCAGGTGAAAATAAGGAAAACAAAAAAGGAAAACAAATGCAGCCACCACAACAGTGGACTGGTAAGCTGCAATACATTACATATTGGTTTTGGGTTGAAATACACTTTAATATATTATAGCAATATGTTACCATTTTGTATTTTGTAATTTGTAATTCTGACCCATTTTTATCTCTTGCAGGTGAAGGATGAGCTTTGACTAGATATTGGTCTTGTGCTTTTACAGAGTTGGACTTCCTTTATTACACAGTATTATGTCAATTACCTGAGATTTTTTTTAATAAACTTTAAAATGATTTGCTACTTTTTAATGATAAAATGTTTAATAATAAAAACAGAGCTATAATACATTTGTGGTTTATTTTCTATACCCTGTTTTGAACTGTAATTTCTCAGTGGGTGATTTGTCTTTTTAGAATTAAAATGGCAAGCATGAGTTGAATCACCCATAGAAAGTTTAGTTTTCTGCAAGTTGTGATGAAGTGTAGTGGTCAGTTTACTTGAAAGTGATATTTTAGTTAATAGATGGAGCCTACTGATCTAAGTCACCTGCTAGCTTCCTTTTTCTGTTGGGGACTCCATTGGCAAGACAATTATGATTTTTATTCTTCTAGAAAATCAAATAATCATTGAGAAACAATGCCACCAAAAGAAAGACGTGATGCCCCAAACCAAATTGTGTATCACTTTGATATTATAAGTAATGAGTAAAATATTGCTCAGTCAATAGGTCCATAGTTCAA
This sequence comes from Rana temporaria, assembly GCF_905171775.1. Lineage (NCBI taxonomy): Eukaryota > Metazoa > Chordata > Amphibia > Anura > Ranidae > Rana > Rana temporaria. The sequence continues at coordinate 190,833,467 of NC_053490.1, forward strand.
ATGTGGAAAAAGTAGTTGGTGGTTGCAAAGGCTCAGCTTTTTGAAAATAACAAGCATGTTATACTTACCTGCTCTGCAACAGATTTGTAATGAGCAGCCCTGAACCCTTTCTTTTGGATTCGCCCACCGGCGCTGTCTGCTGCTGCTCTTTGGGGTCCTCTTCCGATTGCGAGCGCTTGCTATGGGAGCAAATGTGCGTGCTTGATCCCAAGCTGGGCCTTGTGTGTCCTGTAACGATGCGGGCTGATTATGCTCTAGTAGTATATGCGTTTTAAGGAACACCGGTCAGTCCAGACTGTATTTTTAACCACTTCAGCCCCGGACCATATTGCTGGTCAAAGACCAGGCCACTTTTTGCGATTCGGCACTGCGTCGCTTTAACTGACAATTGCGCGGTCGTGCGACGTGGCTCCCAAACAAAATTGGGGTCCTTTTTTCCCCACAAACAGAGTTTTATTTTGGTGGTATTAGATCACCTCTGCGGTTTTTAGTTTTTGCGCTAATAACAAAAATAGAGCGACAATTTTGAAAAAAACTAATTTTTTACTTTTTGCTGTAATAAATATCCCCCAAAAATATATAAAAAAAATAAATTTCCTCAGTTTAGGCCGATATGTATTCTACATATTTTTCGTAAAAAAAAAATCTCAAGAAGCGTTTATTGATTGATTTGCGCAAAAATTATAGCGTTTACAAAATAGGGGAAAGTTTTATGGCATTTTTATGAATATATTTTTTTTACTAGCAATGGCGGCGATCAGCGATTTTTATCGGTACTGCGACATTATGGCGGACACTTTTGACACATTTTTGGGACCATTGGCATTTTTATAGCGATCAGTGCTATAAAAATGCATTGATTACTATAAAAATGCCACTGGCAGGGAAGGGGTTAACACTAGGGGGCGAGGAAGGGGTTAAGTATGTTCCCTGGGTGTGTTATAACTGAAGGGGGGGGTGGGACTGACTTGGGGAAATGACTGATCGCTGTTCATACATTGTGTGAACAGACAATCAGGCATTTCTGCCTCTGACAGGACCGGGAGCTACACAAAGCTCCCGGTTCTCGCTCTGTAGAGAGCGATCTCGGGTGCCCGGCGGTGATCGCGTCCGCCAGGCACGTGTGTCGCCGTCAGGCTGATCGGCGAGATGACGTAGATATACGTGATCTCGCCCAGCAGAGCCGACCTGCCGCTGTAAAACTGCGGCGGCTGGTCGGCAAGCGGTTAAGGGTGTAACAGCCCAGTTTTATTTAAATGAAACAAACTTCACCGAAAATCTTCCCTTGCAGGGGGGGGTTCCACCATTGTGATGGAAGTACTAAAATGAATATTTTTGTGTTATGATTAGAACCACTGAAGTGTTGCCTTTCTTTCATTATATTGTTTATTTGTTTTATTTCCTTTCTATATAAGATATATATATATATAACCTGAAAGCCCTCCTGACTCCTACACCTTCCTGTAGAGTGGAGCTGTTCCCAAGTGTGAGCTCTGAGCTCTCTTCCTGTGAAGAATATAAACCCAACCCACATGTGTGCAATCATCATGCCGGTCCTTTCAAAAAACAGGCTGAAGGTGCTAATACACACCGTGACCTGGGGTTGCCTCTCCACAGTACATAGACACACAGTGCTACTCAGCCCTGCTCCCATTCCCTCCTTACAGGATTTGATTGACAGCAGTAGGAGCCAATGGTTTCCGATGCTGACTCTGTCCCTGTGAGGAGAGAGCAGTGATGCTGCTCTCGGACGCAGTGCTGGATCGAAACAGAAGCCAGATAAGTATTTAGGGGGAGCTGAAATTGGATGTTTTTTTTACCTTAATGTTTAGAATGCATTAAGGTATAAAAAAAACGTAAAGAGGAAGTAAACCCTCTTTTTTTTTTTTTCTGAAAAAAAAAAAACCTGGAAGAGAAATGCATAATGAGCTAGTATGCATAGCATACTAGCTCATTATGAATGACTTACCTGAGATCGAAGCCCCCTGAAGCGCTTCTCGTTCCCCTCCTCCGCCGCCGCCATGTCCCCTCCGATCGCCTTCCGGGTATCGTCGCTCCGGCACTGTGACTGGCCAGAGCGGTGATGACGTCACTCATGCACCTGCACGCGGGACCGGCATAATCCCGGTATGATCCCATTCATAAAAGCGGGATGCTCAGTGCGTCTGCGCCGTTGGTGCAGTGTTTTCTGCAAATATCTCCTTAACCGTGTAGGTTAAGGAGATATTTCTTGCACCTACAGGCAAGCCTTAATCTAGGCTTACCTGTAGGTGCAAGTTGTCAGAGTGGGGTTACAACCACTTTAAACCTTTATAACTATTTTAAAGTAGAAGGAAAGGCCAAAGTATACAGTACACCTACTTTAAAATGCGTCTGTTCCATTACCCAATACACATTTTAGCATACAGTATATTGCTAATGCGTAAGGCCGACAACGGGGCTGAATAATTACCTAGAGAAATTATGTCACCTGTCCTTTGGTGTTTACTGTTCTAGGTGTGGTTGTAGGGGTAGAGAGTTTCTGCCTACAAGCTTCAGCAGCTTGGAGCATTGGGGTCAGGCGACATTTTAAAGCAGGTTTATTCATTAGCCTTTAATTTTACTTTAAATTATAGATGCAATGTGTGTTTATTTAGTATCCTATAGTGTGTGTTCTCCAAGACTAGCATATCTCCTGTGTAAATGCTCTGTGGCCCTTTTTCCTTCTTTAACAAGCTGATCACTTAATACAAATTATTCTCCTTTGTTTCTCCATGTGTCAGCATCTAGGCAAAATCAGCAAAATATACAGAAATTTACAAACCAAATCTAAATTTGTTGTTTTGTCTGAAATGTTTAATCTGCAAAAAAGTTAATGGATTTGTATGTGCAGTGCTCTGCAGATGTACAGCCAAAATAAGATGGGATGATGCATTGCATTTCAGAGTGTTTTCACGCTTATAAAAGGTTGAACAACTAAGCAAAATTAAAATGTATGAAGAGCTAGTGAAAGAGTTACTGGAGAGAAAGAGGTACTGTATTTTTGTACCCTTCTGTGCTGAAGAATGCTAGAATTAAATTTCAGACATTGTATTTGATGACCAACTATAGCCAAAACCTTTTCCTAGTTTAGCGTAAACTTATCTTAGCTTTTAATAGCTTATTATGTTCCCACCGGGCCAAATAGAGAACATGTTCTCTATTTCCTCGTTAGTTCCTCGTTAGTGAGGAAACTTGGCTCGCAGAGATCCTCGGCGGCTTCACAAGGAACTCGACGAGCAAAACGATGTATTTTGCTCGTGGAGTTTCTCGGACGTGTGTACGGGGCCTCACAGCTTATGTCTGGAAGTAAATGCACAGCTCAATTTACAAAGCTTACCTTACTTTGCATTCAGGGGTGAATACTGAATTGGCTTTTATATAGAAAAAAGAATGCTTGGGCCCTAGCTATTGTGTCTGTTATCAAATCACATGTTTGAGATTGAATCTCTGGAGATTTTAAAGTTAGCATAAATCCTGTACTTAAAGACTGACAAGCATCTTTTACCTTTGATTGAGGGCATTTTTGCCTCTTGTGAAGAGATGAATTAAAAAAAAATAATTGTATCTCTTACAAGTGTATAAAGGAATTAGAGGAAAATGTCATTCTGTCTTAGAATTGATGCAATAAAGAGTTTAAATCAATAAAATGCATTAGTGTTTGGCGTGGCCTTGACAACTGCATAATGGCAAAGAGTAACGGATCAAGTTCTACAAACATTCACATGCCCAGTGTTATCCAGATATTATTGCTAGAAATGTCATAAAGGCAGATGACAACATATGCTGTTTCAATTGAGTGGACAGTATGGCCCAGATTCTCAAAGGGTTTATGACGGCGCAACGCCAAGTACGCCGTCGTAAGTCCTAATCTGGGCCGTGGTATCTATGCGACTGATTCTTAGGCCCCATACACACGATAGAATTTATCCGCGGATACGTTTCCGCGGATAAATCCTCTCGAGGATTTTAGCAGATTTTAATGCGATGGAGTGTACTCACCATCGCATTGAAATCCGCGCCGAAATCCTCTGGCGATGACGTGTCGCGCCGTCGCCGCGATTATGACGCGGCGACGTGCGCGACACTGTCATATAAGGAATTCCACGCATGCGTCTAATCATTACGACGCATGCGGGGGATCCCTTCGGACGGATGGATTCGGTGAGTCTGTACAGACCAGCGGATCCATCCGTTGGGATGGACTCCAGCAGATGGATATGTTCTGCATGTCAGCAAATATTCGATCTGCTGGAATCCATCCCAGGGGAGATATATCCGCGGAAAAAGATCCGCTGGCGTGTACACACCATAGGATCTATCCGCTGAAACCCATTTGCTGGGATTTATCTGCGGATGGATTCTATGGTGTGTACGGGGCCTTAGAATCAGTTACGCATAGATATCCATTAGATCCGACAGGCGTCGGATCTTAAATGCAATTTTTTTTTGTCCGCTAGGTGTCTCCTCCGTCGTTTTCCCCGTCGAGTATGCAAATGTGCTAGATACGCTATTTCCCGAACGTACGCGCGGCAGACGCAGTAAAGTTACGATGTTTACGTTAAGCTTTTCCCGGCGTAAAGTTGCCCCTGGGTATATGAGGCGCAACCAATGTTAAGTATGGCCGTCGTTCCCGCGTCAAAATTTATAAATTTACGTTGTTTGCGTAAGTCGTCCGTGAATGGGGCTGGACGCCATTTACGTTCATGTCGAAACCAATGACGTCCTTGCGACGTCATTTGGAGCAATGCACCCTGGGATATTTTACGGACGGCGCATGCGCAGTACGTTCGGCGCGGGAACACGCTTAATTTAAATGCTACACGCCCCCCTACCCGCCTAATTTGAATTAGGCGGGCTTGCGCCAAGTGATTTACGCTACGCCGCCGCAACTTTACAGGCAAGTTCTTTGTGAATAAAGCACTTGCCTGAAAAACTTGCGGCGGCGTAACGTAAATGAGATACGTTACGCCCGCCCTAAGTTACGCCATTCTACGAGAATCTGCCCCTATATCTTTAGAAGACTTTTCAAACCTTTATTACAGTACAGAACATCAGTCTCCTTCATAAGTGGGAAAACAGCGTTTTCAGGCTCTGCCAAAACAATGAGCAAACACTACCTAATAGAGTTAAAGCGCACATCTAGTACAGCCTAGATACGGTTTTCCAAGAAAGTAGTATGATACCTTACCTATACAGTCAATTTACTTTTGGCAGGGCCGGTTTACATCTCAGCAGCCTATAGACATTAAAAATCTGGTCAAAATATTCAATTTCTCACTTCCTCTTCGAACGCTAAACTATTTTGGGACTTGGAAATAGTGAACTACTATTTGAAGTTGTATAATCTGCCCCCTCTGGGTAGGCCCATGCCTCATCTCATTCTGAGAAGTCTTTGCTAGATTACATCTGTGAAACGGACTTACCTACGATCTCCACTTAGGAGCCAGAAGACTCACAGAGGTAGAATTCCTTTAGGCCATTAAAGGATTGAAAAATGACAAGTGTCTGGGACCAGGTGGCTTTATATCCCGCTATTATAAATCGTTCACCCTGAGTTTGGCGTTGACCATGCGTCAGGCCTTTAATTTGGTAGCTGACTATCATCTGCTCCCACCTCTTCTCCTCACAGCATAGGTTGTGGTCCTCCCTAAACCCAGTGAGGACTTGTCCAGTTGTGGCGGTTACAGACCCATTTTGTTACTGAACATAGACTTAAAGTGGTTGTAAACCCATACAGACCACTTTAACCTACAGGTAAGCCTAGATTAAGGCTTACCTGTAGGTGTGAGTGTATAAATAATAATGCGCAAACCAAATGATAACGTGTATTTAGGCTGCCAGCATAGCAAAGTGGATGCTTTGTGAAAAATATGTGAAAAAAAAAATGTAGCGCCCAAAAAAAAGAGGAGGAAAGAAAAACCTTAAAGGGAATTTCTATATAGAGCAATCTAGTGATAGTGGATCTAACACTATCTAATGCATTAGTGTAAAGTGTGCAACCGTGTAGGGTGAAATATTGAACACATAAATAATATTAAGCTATACCCATGATAGGTCCACCTATGTGGTTAACAACCTAAGTGTAACAATGCATTCAAACTTATGGAACTATGGCACAACTGTACTCGATAGGACAGTAAGCAAACTATGTCCCAGAAAGAAATACACACTTAAAAATGTGATAAATGGTGATGGATGGGCCGTATGTCAATGCAAAACCACCATACCCATCAACAGTGACTGATGTATCAAAAACACAATAAAAAACAATCATGTGTTGAATGTGTGACACATTTGCGTTGAAGTCCTTTTTGCGACGAAACCGGTAGGGTGATTGTTCCATCGCACCTCCGCTGCATTGCACACTTTTGGAACACTCCTCATACCTATCCAAGGTGGGAGTTTTTGCTGCTATATTATAATCTTCCAGCTTGCTGTTTTTTGACTGATTTCTCCAGTTGCTGATCTTTTATCACGTGTGGCTTTGAAAGCTTTTTTATATTTTTGTATATTTTTATTTTGTATTCCTGTCACATGTGTGGATTTTGGAATTTTTACTATTAAATAGTTTTACACCATGAGGAGCACCTCTATATTTTTTCTTTCCACATGATTTTTGGGGTTTGGAGCAACCACTGACAGGGTGATTCCTGTTTGAATACAATCCCTGGACAACCAAGTACACCTGGGACCATCCCTGCTTTGAACCATCCTGAGTGAGGACTCCTGGATCCAGTCGGTCTATAAAAGCCCTGACGACCCTCCCACCGTATGGTGAGTTTGAGGGTCCACCTGCTCTGGTAAGAGTACCCACTCATTTATCAATTTATATGTCCAATCTGAAGGTTGTCTGGTTGAGGATATTTGCTGCACCCCAATATTGGAAGAAAGCATATATGCATTTATTTCACATTCTATACAAGGACTAAATTGGGTGCATGTTACCTCACAAAGGCACCCCTGACTTGTCAGCACAAGGTTTACCTTGAAGGACTGTGTATAGAAGTGTTTTCACACTGTCATTGCTCTTGTTGTCGGACCAGTAATTGCAATGTTTTGATGTTTAGATGCAAATGTGTCACACATTCAACACATGATTGTTTTTTATTGTGTTTTTGATACATCACAGTCACTGTTGATGGGTATGGTGGTTTTTCATTGACATACGGCCCATCCATCACCATTTATCACATTTTTAAGTGTGTATTTCTTTCTGGGACATAGTTTGCTTACTGTCCTATCGAGTACAGTTGTGCCATAGTTCCATAAGTTTGAATGCATTGTTACACTTAGGTTGTTAACCACATAGGTGGACCTATCATGGGTATAGCCTAATATTACCTGTAGGTGTACCAAATATCTTCTAAACCTACACGGTTTAGGAGATATTTGCAGAAAAGACTGCCCCAATGTCTATGGCGCAGGCTCACTGAGCGTGCCGTTAGTGAGGGCGATCGTGCTGTCACTGACGGCTCCCGTGCGCATGCACGGGAGTGACATCATCGCGGCTCCAGCCAATCATAGAGCCAGAGCTGCGATACCCGGAAGTAACTCGGGTATCAATGGCGGCGGCGGAGGTGAGTAACGAGAGTCACTTCGGGGGCTTCTATCTCAGGTAAGTAATTTATAATGAGCTAGTATGGTATGCATACTAGCTCATTATGCCTTTCTCTTGCAGGGGTTTGTTTTTAAAGAAATGCTTTAGAGGGTTTACTTCCTCTTTTAAACTCGAAGGGGCATGACCAAAAAATATCTGCCAAAGGCTGAGAGCACTGACGAGAGTGTGTGTGTGTGTGTGGGGGGGGGCTTTCCCCCTGTCAGAACACAATAGTAGAGCAGGGGAGATCGCTGTACTAACATCAGATAGTTAGTGCAGTGGCTCCTTCTGAGCTTTCAGTTTTTTTTCATTCAGCCCTGCTTGGTTGAACGGGAAAAAAAACTACTAGTGTGTACCAGGCTTTAGTTCTATTAAAGGGATCCACACCCCATCCTCACAATATAAACTCTCTTTATATGCAGACGATCTCCTAGTATACACCTATCAACCTCACATCTGTATCCCCTCCCTCCTTGCTCAATTTCATTGCTTTGGTAGTTATAGCAATTTTAAGCTTTAACATGAGCAAAACCAAGGCCCTCAATATCTTTCTGCCTTCTCATACACTCTTGCTTCTGGGATCATTTTCCTGTACAGTGGAAACCTACCTGTATGTGCATATCTTACTTAGGGACACCCATACCAGCACAATTATAAGGTTTGTATGCTCTTACTTATGCCCCTTTGCTGTCCAAGATTCGTAGGTACCTGAAGCATTGGCATACTAAACGGATACCTTGGTTTGGTAGAATAAATACCTTGAAGATGGACACATTGGGGGTTATTTACGAAAGAAAATCCACTTTGCACTACAAGTACAGAGTGCACTTAAAATCGCACTGAAAGTGCACTTGGAAGTGCAGTCGCTGTAAATCTGAGGGGTAGATCTAAAATGAGGGGAAGCTCTGCTGATTTTATCATCCAATCATGTGCTAGCTAAAATGCTGTTTTTTATTTTCCTTGCATGTCTCCCTCGGATCTACATCGACTGCACTTCCAAGTGCACTTTGCACTTGTAGTTTGCACTTATAGTGCAAAGTGGATTTGCCTTTAGTAAATGCCCCCCATTGTCTAAATGTTATATAACTTTTAGCCTGAACCAATTATTCCCTCTGCAGGTTTTTTATTTACGGACACTACAATCTCTCTGTCTATTTTCTCTGGCATAAACAGTTCTCCAGGTTATAGTATAATACCCTTTGTGCTATAAAAAAAATCTTGTCCTGCATGTTAGACTGGGTCCCCAGGCCTATCCTCAAAGCTTCCATCCAGGTTGAGTAGGACATGTCATCTATCGACTTCAGAGCTTTGCCCCAGGGGGTATGGGGAGGTTCGTGGCTCGTTCCTGACACTTTCAATGGTATCAAGAAGACAGGAAAGCTGTTTGACCGGCAAGGCAGGAACGCTGTGGGACAGGAAGGCAGGAACGCTGTGGGACAGGAAGGCAGGAACGCTGTGGGGCAGGAAGGCAGGAACGCTGTGGGACAGGAAGGCAGGAACGCTGTGGGGCAGGAAGGCAGGAACGCTGTGGGACAGGAAGGCAGGAACGCTGTGGGACAGGAAGGCAGGAACGCTGTGGGACCAGGAAGGCAGGAATGCTGTGGAACCAGGAAGGCAGGAATGCTGTGGGACCAGGAAGGCAGGAATGCTGTGGGACCAGGAAGGCAGGAACGCTGTGGGACAGGAAGGTAGGAACGCTGTGGGACCAGGAAGGCAGGAATGCTGTGGGACAGGAAGGTAGGAACGCTGTGGGACCAGGAAGGCAGGAACGCTGTGGGACAGGAAGGTAGGAACGCTGTGGGACCAGGAAGGCAGGAACGCTGTGGGACAGGAAGGTAGGAACGCTGTGGGACCAGGAAGGCAGGAACGCTGTGGGACCAGGAAGGCAGGAACGCTGTGGGACAGGAAGGTAGGAACGCTGTGGGACCAGGAAGGCAGGAACGCTGTGGGACCAGGAAGGCAGAAACGCTGTGGGACCAGGAATGCAGGAACACTGTGGGACAGGAAGGCAGGAATGCTGTGGGACCAGGAAGGCAGGAATGATGTGGGACCAGGAAGGCAGGAACGCTGTGGGACCAGGAAGGGAAGGACGCTGTGGGACCAGGAAGGCAGGAACGCTGTGGGACCAGGAAGGCAGGAACGCTGTGGGACCAAGAATGCAGGAACACTGTGGGAGCAGGAAGGCAGGAAGTGCCTAGCTAAAATGCTGTTTTTTATTTTCCTTGCATGTCTCCCTCGGATCTACATCGACTGCACTTCCAAGTGCACTTTGCACTTGTAGTTTGCACTTATAGTGCAAAGTGGATTTGCCTTTAGTAAATGCCCCCCATTGTCTAAATGTTATATAACTTTTAGCCTGAACCAATTATTCCCTCTGCAGGTTTTTTATTTACGGACACTACGATCTCTCTGTCTATTTTCTCTGGCATAAACAGTTCTCCAGGTTATAGTATAATACCCTTTGTGCTATAAAAAACCCATGGCAGGACTGGCCAACTTAATTTTAAATTGTATCATTCTGAAGCGATCTTGTCCTGCATGTTAGACTGGGTCCCCAGGCCTATCCTCAAAGCTTCCATCCAGGTTGAGTAGGACATGTCATCTATCGACTTCAGAGCTTTGCCCCAGGGGGTATGGGGAGGTTCGTGGCTCGTTCCTGACACTTTCAATGGTATCAAGAAGACAGGAAAGCTGTTTGACCGGCAAGGCAGGAACGCTGTGGGACAGGAAGGCAGGAACGCTGTGGGACAGGAAGGCAGGAACGCTGTGGGGCAGGAAGGCAGGAACGCTGTGGGACAGGAAGGCAGGAACGCTGTGGGGCAGGAAGGCAGGAACGCTGTGGGACAGGAAGGCAGGAACGCTGTGGGACAGGAAGGCAGGAACGCTGTGGGACCAGGAAGGCAGGAATGCTGTGGAACCAGGAAGGCAGGAATGCTGTGGGACCAGGAAGGCAGGAATGCTGTGGGACCAGGAAGGCAGGAACGCTGTGGGACAGGAAGGTAGGAACGCTGTGGGACCAGGAAGGCAGGAATGCTGTGGAACCAGGAAGGCAGGAATGCTGTGGGACCAGGAAGGCAGGAATGCTGTGGGACCAGGAAGGCAGGAACGCTGTGGGACAGGAAGGTAGGAACGCTGTGGGACCAGGAAGGCAGGAATGCTGTGGGACCAGGAAGGCAGGAACGCTGTGGGACCAGGAAGGGAAGGACGCTGTGGGACCAGGAAGGCAGGAACGCTGTGGGACAGGAAGGTAGGAACGCTGTGGGACCAGGAAGGCAGGAACGCTGTGGGACCAGGAAGGCAGGAACGCTGTGGGACCAGGAATGCAGGAATGCTGTGGAACCAGGAAGGCAGGAATGCTGTGGGACCAGGAAGGCAGGAATGCTGTGGGACCAGGAAGGCAGGAACGCTGTGGGACAGGAAGGTAGGAACGCTGTGGGACCAGGAAGGCAGGAATGCTGTGGGACCAGGAAGGCAGGAACGCTGTGGGACCAGGAAGGGAAGGACGCTGTGGGACCAGGAAGGCAGGAACGCTGTGGGACAGGAAGGTAGGAACGCTGTGGGACCAGGAAGGCAGGAACGCTGTGGGACCAGGAAGGCAGGAACGCTGTGGGACCAGGAATGCAGGAACACTGTGGGACAGGAAGGCAGGAATGCTGTGGGACCAGGAAGGCAGGAATGCTGTGGGACCAGGAAGGCAGGAACGCTGTGGGACCAGGAATGGAAGGACGCTGTGGGACCAGGAAGGCAGGAACGCTGTGGGACAGGAAGGTAGGAACGCTGTGGGACCAGGAAGGCAGGAACGCTGTGGGACAGGAAGGTATGAACGCTGTGGGACCAGGAAGGCAGGAACGCTGTGGGACCAGGAAGGCAGGAACGCTGTGGGACCAGGAATGCAGGAACACTGTGGGACAGGAAGGCAGGAATGCTGTGGGACCAGGAAGGCAGGAATGCTGTGGGACCAGGAAGGCAGGAACGCTGTAGGACCAGGAAGGGAAGGACGCTGTGGGACCAGGAAGGCAGGAACGCTGTGGGACCAGGAAGGTAGGAACGCTGTGGGACCAGGAAGGCAGGAACGCTGTGGGACCAGGAAGGCAGGAACGCTGTGGGACCAAGAATGCAGGAACACTGTGGGAGCAGGAAGGCAGGAACGCTGTGAGACAGGAAGGAGAATGGAGGGGAGAGTTCACTCACCAAAAAGCTCTTTCAGACATCCTGTGAACTGCTTTGAAGTTCCCGCCCACAAAACCCCTTCCTAGGCACAGCATTGGCTGCACGATATTGTGGCGGACACATCGGACACTTTTGACACTATTTTGGAACCATTCACATTTACACAGCGAACAGTGCTATAGTAATGCACTGTTACTGTATAAATGTGACTGACAGGGAAGGGGTTAACACTAGGGGGCGAGGAAGGGGTTAAATGTATTCCTTGGGAGTGATTCTTACTGTGGGGGGAGGAGACTGACTGGGTGAGGTTACCGATCTGCATCCCTATGTACAAGGGACACAGCATCGGTGTCCTCTCTCCCTGACAGAACGTGGAGCTCTGTGTTTACACGTCCTTGCTCTGTCACTGCCGATCGCGGGTACCTGGCGGACATCGCTGCCGCCAGGCACACGAATCGGCATCTCAGCGATGCGCCGGGCACAGTTTTTCCCCGTGTGCACCGCAAATAAAAGGACGTCCAGGGACGTCCACCCGGCAGTTGAGAGCCGCGTGTGGACGTCTTTCGTCTACAGCGCGGGTCCCAAGTGGTTAAGGTCCGTACACATAATCAGACAATCCGAAGAAAAATTTTAGTCTGACGAACGATCTTCTGATGACAAAAAATGGATGTGCAGGCTCTAAATTTTATGTTGTATGTGAACACAACATTTTCACGTGCCCCCTGCTCGTCCCTGGTGCCGACGTGCGCGCGTCACCGCCGGGCACCCGCGTTTGCTCGTTACAGAGCGAGAACCAGGAGCTGTGTGTGTAAACGCACAGCTCCCGGTCCTGTCAGGGGGAGAAATTACTGATCGCATGTTCATACAATGTATGAACAGCGATCTGTCATTTCCCCTAGTCAGTCCACCCCCCCTTCAGTTAGAACACACCTAGGGAACATAATTAACCCCTTCCTCGCCCCCTAGTGTTAACCCCTTCCCTGCCAGTGAAATGTTTACAGTAATTAATGCATTGTTTTAGCACTGATTGCTATAAAAATGCCAAGGGTCCCAAAAATGTGTCAAAAGTGTCCAAAGTGTTCGCCATAAGGTCGCAGTACCGCTGATTGCCGCCATTACTAGTAAAAAAAAAAAAAATGCCATAAAACTATCCCCTATTTTGTAGACGCTATAACTTTTGCGCAAACCAATCAATTAACGCTTATTGCGATTTTTGGACGAAAAATATGTAGAAGAATACGTATCAGCCTAAACTGAGGAAAAAAATAGTTTTTTTATATATTTTTGGGGGATATTTATTACAGCAAAAAGTAAAAAATATTCATTTTTTTCAAAATGTCTCTCTATTTTTGTTTATAGCGCAAAAAATAAAAAACGCAGAGGTAATAAAATACCACCAAAAGAAAGCTCTATTTGTGGGGAAAAAAAAACGCTAATTTTGTTTGGGAGCCACGTCGCATGACCACGCAATTGTCAGTTAAAACGACGCAAAAAGTGGCACGGTCATTGACCAGCAAAATGGTCCGGGGCTGAAGTAGTTAAAGCTAGGTTAACACTTACGTTTGGGGTCAGTAAAAACATGCAGCTGAGCCCTGTTTTTACTGCCCCCAACTGCTCCATTTTAAAATGTAACTTCATTGTTTGCAACATGATACAAGTTACACCTGTATTTAGGGAGTAACATGCTGCTAAGCACCCCCCTTGCCCCCAGAATACCCCCCTCCCCACATGACAGTGTGCAGGAGTTCTTCTCCCCTGCAACAGCTGTCACTTTTGAAAAATCTGCATGGCTGTGCAAGGCTCAGCCAGCACAGCCGAATCATTCCTTTATAGAGATCTGTGAATGAATGAACTACAAGTCTCATATGACACTATGGCAGATAGACTTGACACTTCCTCCATCTCTCCAACCTAAAGCTGAGTCTGCAGGAACCTGTCACTGGCTGTGATCCACTGTTAGCGGGTGCAATGCTTTTCATGCTCCTGTGAAAAAATAAAATACATTTTTTTGCCTGCAAAAACATGCACATTTATTTTAGGTGAACTTTTTAACCACTTGCCGATCAGCCGCCGTCATTATACAGCGGCGAGTCGGCTCATTCCTGCGAATCGCCGTAGCTGTACGTCGACCCGTTTTACAGCTATAGCAGTCGCGTGCCCGCTGCACAGCGGGGGAGATGATGCCTGTAGCCGACGCCCACGATGTCCACCGGCCACCCGCGAGCGCTTCACAGAGAGCCAGAACGGGGAATCTGTTAATTTAAACAAACACAAGTTATTTCCTTCATTTTTTAATGTAAACAAACAGAAACAAACAGAAACCCATTCTGACAGGGAAGTACAGAGTGATCGTCTGTTCCTAGTGTACAGCGATCTCTCTGTACTTCCAGTCAGTCCCCTCCCCCCACGGTTAGAAACACCTCCCAGGGAACACATTTAACCCTTGATCACCACTGGTGTTAACCCCTTCCCTGCCAGTGTCATTTATACAGTAATCGGTGCATTTTTATAGCACTAATCGCTGTATAAATGTCAGTGGCACCAAAAAGTATCAAAAGTGTCTGATCTGTCCGCCGCAATGTCGCAGTCTCGCTAAAAATCGCTGCTCATCGCCATTATTAGTAAATTTATAATAAAAAGTCAATACATCTATCCCCTCTTTTGTAAACCCTTTAACTTTTGCGCAAACCAATCAATATATGCTTATTACTAAAAAATAGTTAGAAGAATACGTATTGTCTTTTTTTTTTCTTGGGGGATATTTATTATAGCAAAAAGTAAAAAATATAGTTGTTTTTTTTAACAATCGTCGTTCTTTTGTTTATAGCGTAAAAAATGTAATCTCAGAGGTAATCAAATACCACCAAAAGAAAGCTCTATTTGTGGGAAAAAAAGGATGTCAATTTTGTTTAGGTATAGCGTTGCACGACCGCGCAATCGTCATCTAAAGCGACGCAGTGCCGTGTCGCAAAAAATGGCCCGGTCGTTAAGGGGGTAAAACCTTCCGGTCCTTAAGTGGTTAAGCTGCAAAGGCAACCCACAGGGATGTACAAATGCCGTGGCCATGATGGATTATAGTACCTTTCCCCGAATGTGACCCATTCAGCTGAATGGGCCTCGCAGCAACCACATGCAATACACAGAGCTGCGGCTTTTTTTAGGGGTTAAAACAGATGGCAAGGAGGAGACAAAGACTCCTCAAATGCCCTCTGAAAAGCTATCTGCCGCAGATTGCTCTTTAGAAAAGTAAGCTTGTGGAAAACGAGCCTTAAACAGACCAAAGAATAATAAAATGGTAGGGACTACATTTCACATGCAGGAAGTAAAGAGCTATTCTATCATGTCCAGGGACAAATCTTAAAAACCTCAAAGAGCAACGATCTGCATCTACACCCTGATGCCCCGTACACACCATCACTTTATGTGATGAAAAAAAACGACACTTTCTGTGAAGTAAAAAATGACGTTTTTGAAACTTCAATTTTCAAAGACGAAGTTGCATACACACCATCGTTTTCTCACAATGATCTTGCAAAGTCAGGTTACGTTCCACCACGTTTTACCATTGAAGCTAGCTTCTGGGCATGCGTGGATGAAAAAACGTCTTAGAAAACGACGTTTTTTGCTACACACGGTCAATTTCTGTGAAGTAAAAAGTGCACTTTTGAAAAACGACACATAAAATTGAAGCATGCTTCAATTTTTTTCTGTCGTTTTTTAGAAGACATAAAACGACGTTTTTGCCCACACACGGTCAATTAAATTGACGTTTTTGAAAATGACGTTTTTTTCCATCGCAGAAAACGATGGTGTGTACGCGGCATCAGGCTCTGGAGCAGGGGTCTTAAACTGCTTACCCTCCAGCTGTTGTAAAACTACAAGTCCCATGAGGCATTGCAGGGCTCACAGTTACAAGCATGACTCCCACAGACAGAGGCATGATGGAATTTGTAGTTTTGCAACAGCTTGAGGGACACCAGTTTGAGCCCCCGGCTCTAGAGACTGTCCAGATCAGTAATATTGTATGAAAATGAACGTGTGCACATTGTGTATACTTGTACTGCGTGTTGTAATCATTGGGAAAATACTTTTTATGTAGTAATGAACACTGCAGCCATTCATGTGACAGATCCTGCAGCCTGTTGTAATGAGGAAGTTCCTCCCTCACACCGTCCTCTTCCAGCAGTGAGCAGTGTGTATGAGTACAGCCATGGGGGACTTCACAGAGGTACAATACACAGACATGTGCTCAGCCTCTCCTCTCACACACTCTGTACAATACACAGACATGTGCTCAGCCTCTCCTCTCACACACTCTGTACAATACACAGACATGTGCTCAGCCTCTCCTCTCACACACTCTGTACAATACACATACATGTGCTGTGTGCTCAGCCTTTCCTCTCACACACTCTGTACAATACACAGACATGTGCTCAGCCTCTCCTCTCACACACTCTGTACAATACACAGACATGTGCTCAGCCTCTCCTCTCACACACTCTGTACAATACACATACATGTGCTGTGTGCTCAGCCTTTCCTCTCACACACTCTGTAGCCTACATTCACACTAACCTGCATTTACATTCATTGTGCAATTATCCTGGAAAATATAAACAAACGTGTTGCTTTCTGATGAAATGTTACTACATTTAAATGTACACTATGTGGGTTTTAGAGTGTTCAGAGGATCTAATCTGCCCCTGGATGCCCAGAATTCTATTTTCTCTAAATGCAAAGTAAACAAAATGCGCCTAAAACGCAGCTAAATGTACAGTGAGAATATAAAACCATTGCATGCGTTTTAGAAACCAATAGGGCTCATTCAGAAGTGTGATTAATTCCGTTCTCCATGCAGAGTCGCTGGCAGACGTGTGTGAATCCCATAGAAGTGGATGCACACACAATGGCTGCATGGATACAATCGCATATCAAAGTTTACCATGAGGGCAGGAGCGGGTGCGCGCAGATCTGAAACACACAGTCCCTGGAATTCATAAAGACTGGCGCGGACCAGTGTTGCCAACCGTCCGTATTTTTACGGACAGTTCGTAAAAACTGGCACTTTTTTCCCCCGTTCGTAAATGTCCGTGGTTGTGGGAATGTGCCAGTAAAAATAGCCGAGATTGGTTTGGCTTGGAACTGCGCATGGAGATTGGAGGCAGGGGGTGATGGTGGCTATGGTGCCACCGCAGAGGGGGATGGAGGCAGGGGGAGATTGTGGCACCGCAGAGGGGGGTGAAGGCAGGGGGTGTTGGTGGCAGAGGGGGATGGAGGCAGGAGGTGATGTGACTAAATAATTTGCCCTTATTATATCGAAAATAACAAAAATATGTTTTTTTACCTTAATATCTACCTTTAATCACATTGCTGTTTGCCTAGCGTACTTATTTGTAGCCTGAATACTGAAATTTGCACCTAAAAATGTAATTTAGTAACTTTTGTGAAATGCCAGTAAAAATGTGGCTGCGCCAGTAAATTTCGGGTATCGTGCCAGTAAATTCCAATCTAATAGGTTGGCAACACTGGCGCAGACAGATTTTGAAAAATTGTTTCTCGTGTTGTAAAAGTGGTGAAGACTGCGCCAAATTCATGGACCTGTCTAGAACTTGTACTTCAATTTGGTGCATGCTGCACCACTTTTAAAATGCAAGCAAGAAACTTTCACAAAATCTGTTTTCTATGTGCCTTTGTGGTGACTGTTGTTTATGCAGTATGAGAAAACGCCAGTCACTGCACACAGTGTGAACAAGCCCTTAGCCCAGGTTCACACTGGGCTGTGGGAATGAAGCCGTGCGAGTTCAGCTGAACTTGCAAGATTTCACGCCCGCTGGTCAGTCCCGATTTCGGCCGCCATTACAGAGACATCTGTGCAGGTTTCTGCACAGATGTCGATGTAAATCGCGGCTCGAAATCACAAAAAGTAGTACAGAAACTACTTTTTGAAATCGATGCAGCGCTGCAGATATGGTGTTGCACCGATTAGGACGGTGCCATTGCCGGCAAATGCTGCCGATTTGAGATGCGATCCGACATGTCAAATTGCATCTCAAATCGTACCAATGTGAACCAGGGCTAAGGCCCCTTTCACACGGATGCCCAATTGGGTCCACCTGTCCGTTTTTCAAACGGATTCGATCAGAACCTCCATTCTCCTCTATGGAGCGTTGGGTGTAAATAAACATGTGTCTGTTTACACCCGCCTACATCTAATTCGATCCCTTCCGTCGATCGGATCAGATTGGCGGTGTAAACGGACAGGCGGTCTGTTTACATCCAGCTGCCCATAGAGGAGAGTGGCCTGTGTCTACTCTGCCTAAGTGGACACGGACCTGTCATCCACCTGCTCGATGGGAATAGTGGACAGATCCCCTGCTAAGCAAGTGGAATGCAGCCGCAGTCCGCCCCCCCCCCCCTGTGAAAGGAGCCTAAAGCCTCATACACATGATTGGATTTTCCGCGGACAAAGCCTCAGACTTTTGTCCGAAGGGCATTGGCCAGGAACTTGTTTTGCATATAATTGTCGTTCAACAATTACAAACATAGTTACGGACTACGTGCTTTTTCAGCTCTTTAGCGCCACCCTTTGGGCACCTTCTGCTAATGTTGTGTTTGGTGAGTATCGATTCCGAGCATGCACATTTGTACTTTTTACTTTTGTGTACACACGATTGGAAAATCCAACAACAGACCATTGTCCACAGAAAATTTTAAAGCATGCTATCCAACATTTGTCTGCGGAAAATCCGTCAATTGTCTGATGAAGCGTACAAATGGTCGGATTTTCCGCCAACAGGCTGTCAACACACAATTCCCGTCGGAAAATCCGATCGTGTGTACGAGGCTTAACTCTTTCAAGCTCCTTGGACTCGGTGTATGAAATGATTTGCCTGTTTTATAAATTTGCTGCACATTTCCCCAGCAGCTGTGACACATTAAGTCCTTGTTCACATTGACACATTGTGACTGCGGCTTTAAAATTGTGCAACTTCACCTGAAACTGCGTGGTTTTAAAGCCGCATTTCAATGCGACAACCGTGTGGCTTCATGCACAGATATCTATGTAAGTCGCACCCGAAATTGCCAAAAGGAACTGCTTTTTCAAATCGATGCGGCGCCGCAAATTCGGAATCGCACCGAATTGAACAGTGCGATTGTCGGCTATAGGCTGCGGCCTGTCAAATCGCATGACAAGTCGCTCCAATGTAAACGAGGAATAGGGGCTTGTTAGGAAGTAGCTACTGGTGTGTGGTGAGCAGATTGTGTCACTCTGTGCTGCGCTGAAGAAAGTACCACTTGCCATATAAATCGGTACTCATTGTTAGCGCACACATGCAGTGCTTTGATCCAGGCATTACCTTTATCGCAACACACCGTGTTACATTGCATGCATGCGATTTAAAAAAAGGCAAATGAAGCACTGCGATGCTCTGTAAAAAGGCACTGCGGTGCACGTGCACAACACACACCCCTTATGCAGTGAATAACACATGTAACATGCATTGCCACAATTTTGTTTGCTTTAAGTCCAGGGTAGCACAGGTGGAGGTAAACAGCCGTGGCCAACTAGCATTATCAATGACAGACGGTACCGACTGTTGCATGTATTCGCACATTGAGCGGCCTGTGTCCTGATCATCTGTCCCTAATCACATGTAACAGCTCAATGTGGACACCCGCAGCCACCTGTCATTGGCTTTTCATTGTTATATATATATATATATATATATATATATATATATATACACACACACATACAGTATCTCACAAAAGTAAGTACACCTCTCACATTTTTGTAAATATTTTATTATATCTTTTCATGTGACAACACTGAAGAAATTACACTTTGCTACAATGTAAAGTAGTGAGTATACAGCCTGTATAACAGTGTACATTTGCTGTCCCCTCAAAATAACTCAACACACAGCCATTAATGTCTAAACTGCTAGCAAGTGTAATTTCTTCAGTGTAGTGACATGAAAAGATATAATAAAATATTTACAAAAATGTGAGGGGTGTACTCACTTTTGTGAGATTCTGTATATACGGTGCTGTAATGTCAGTCATTGATGTGTTGGCATGTTCTTTTATATGTATAATTTGTATTTTTCAGGAGAAGATTAAAATCCCATTTGCCAAGAAATCTCTGGATGCTGTATTATCCATTCCTAAAGCTCACAGTGGTGTATTATATGGAGTCATTCTCACACACGGCGCCGGGGGAGACATGAACTTTGCTCACTTGGTTTCTCTGGCGAGCCACTTGGCATCTCATGGTTTGCTCTGTCTACGATTTACATGCAAAGGACTCAATCTAGTTTACAGGACCAAAGCTTACAATGCTGTGGTGGTATGTAAATCATTAACATGAGTGGTAATTTCAGGTTTGTCGCAAAAATCCCCAGTAATTTAGCATAGTTATATAATTGCATTGTTTAGGAGACATTACACAAAAATCCAGTTCCATAGTCAATTCGTTAACCCATATGTTCCTTAGTCATTTAGTAGTGATCTGGGTGTTTTTGTCATTCCAAACGCCACATATGGCATATAGCAAATACATTGTAAACCAGCCATAAAAGGGAGCAATCCAAACTGAACTTATTATGAAAAACATATAGTTAGTTCATACCTTCAATGAAAGCCATTATCCAATGACATGCTGATAGCTTAATTGGCTTCTGTCTAAAATTGGCCCTAGTATATGAATGTGAGTTAGGGACTTTAGATTGTAAGCTCCTTGAGGGTAGAGACTGATGTGACTGTACAATGTATATGTAAAGCGCTGCGTAAATTGACAGCGCTATATAAGTACCTAAATAATAATAATACAATCAAACACATCTCCAAATATAGGCAGCTGATGTGTCATTCAAATTTCTACATTTCCTGTGAAAGGTGAGCTACGGCCGCCCACCATTTTCTTCCTTGTGAGAATCGCTATTGGTCATAAGGCAGAAAGGACCAGCAGGCAGGTTTAGGAGGTTTTAAGATCTGTTAATTTTTAATGTGGTTTTCGCTAAAGGTGAATTTTAGTTATTCATTTTTTATATTGTATTGATTGAATTGCCCTGGTGTGTGGCATGTTTACTTTCAGGCTTCATGCACATGGCCATGTAAGAGAGCCACAGGTGCAGTGTACAGCCTCCCATTGAAACAAATGGCTGTATGGTGCTATATGAGGGTTTATGGTGGCGTTTGCTTAGAATCATGCATGCGCACAGACGTATATCTGTGGACACAATCTGGATCCAAGGTTGTATGCCTGTGCGCAAATGCGTGTTTATGCAAGCACTGCTGTAAATCCTCATATAGTACTGTACAGCCATTTATTGCAGTGGGAGGCTGTATGCTGCACCCGTGGCTCCCTTACACAGGCTACTCCCTCTGCCATCGTATACGCTGTTCCAGCCATGTATATGAAACCTTAAAGCATGGGTCTTCAAACTACAGCCCTCCAGTTGTTCAGGAACTACAATTCCCATCATGCCTAGTCATGTCTGTGAATGTCAGTGTGTTACAATGCCTCATGGGATGTGTAGTTCTACAACAGCTGGAGGGTCGTAGTTTGAGGATCCCTGCCTTAACCTCTTGACCACTGGGCACTTAAACCCCCTTCCTGACCAGACCAATTTTCAGCTTTCGGTGCTCTCACAATTTGAATGACAATTACTCCGTCATACAACATTGTACCCATTTGAAATTTTTGTCCTTTTTTTCACACAAATAGAGCTTTCTTTTGGTGGTATTAGATCACCTCTGGATTTTTTATTTTTTGCGCTATAAAAGAAAAACGACCGAAAATTCTGTAAAAAAAAAAAACTTGTTTCTGTCATATTCACAGGTTATTTCTCACACACAGCATATGCATACCACGAATGACACCCCAAAACACATTCTGCTATTCCTCCCGAGTATGGCGATACCCCATGTGTGCAACTTTTACACGGCGTGGCCACATACAGAGGCCCAACATGCAGGGAGCGCCATCAGGCGTTCTGGAGCACCCAGGCCAATTCTGACATTTCTCTCCTACATGTAAAAATCATCATTTATTTGCTAGAAAATTACATAGAACCCCAAAACATTATATATGCGGAGTATTGGGGTATTGCGGAGTATTTGGGTATTGCAGAGTATTGGGGTATTGGGGGTATTGCAGAGTATTGGGGTATTGCGGAGTATTTGGGTATTGCAGAGTATGGGGGTATTGCAGAGTATGGGGGTATTGCGGAGTATTGGGGGTATTGCAGAGTATTTGGGTATTGCAGAGTATCGCGCAGGGTATTGGGGTATTGCAGAGTATTGCGCAGGGTATTGCAGAGTATCGGGGTATTGCAGAGTATCGGGGTATTGCAGAGTATCGGGGTATTGCAGAGTATCGGGGTATTGCAGAGTATGGGGTATGGCAGAGTATCGGGGTATGGCAGAGTATCGGGGTATGGCAGAGTATCGGGGTATGGCAGAGTATCGGGGTATGGCAGAGTATGGGGTATGGCAGAGTATGGGGTATGGCAGAGTATGGGGTATGGCAGAGTATGGGGTATGGCAGAGTATTGCGCAGGGATAGCTGAGCTGGGAGGGATGGCTGGATCTGTGACTGCAGTTGTCACAGATCCAGCCACAGCACTGCTGACACCCCGCGCTCCCCCCCCTCTCCTCTCCTCTCCTCTCCTCTCGCACTGTACCGAACGGTACAGAGAGGAGAGGGAGGAACCGGCGTCATCAAATGACGCCGGTTTGTTTACAAGTGATCGCTCCGTCATTTGACGGAGCAATCACGTGGTAAACAGCCGCGATTCGCGGCAATTTACCGTGATCCGTGATGCGCCGGGTCTTCTAGACCCGGCGAGTACGGACACTTCCGCGAGCGCGCCCCAGGGGACGCGCAAACGCCTAAGTGCACGAGGACGTCCCAGGGACGTCCTGTCACAGTAACTCGACCGCGCTGTAGCAGTATTTTTGCTATAGCGCGGTCGGCAAGTGGTTAAAGGATGAGTTCATCTTTAAAAAATAAAATAAAAAATGCACCATGTTTTTACAGGTAAAATATGTGCATTTAATATTTTTTTTTTTTAGGAGCCTAGAAAGCATTGCACCAGAGTTTAGCAGATCGCTGATGCCATGTAGATCTCCTGCAGACTGTCAGTGTAAGCTGTCTGCCCATACATCGTACAGGCAGGCAGTTTCACACTGACACGAAGAATCAATGAACTACCACAGCACTCAACAGCACCCTGGTCTTTACAGAGCACCTCCTGTTCATCCATTTAGTTCTACTGCAGAGGAAAAGGAGAATGAGTACTCTGTGTCCCTAATCAAACTGCAGTGAACCAACACACTAAAAGCTTTGTACACACGACCAGTTTTCCCGGCAAGAAATCTGCTGGGGGAGCTTTTTGCAGTGAAAACCGGGCGTGTGTATTCTCCCTCGCTGGGAAAACTGCCGGGAATCCCAGCGGGAAAAATAGAGAACCTGCTCTCTATTTTCCCACCGGGATTCCTGGCGTTTTTTTTTCCCGCCAGATTTACTACACTTGCCAATGGAAAACACTGCGAGGCAGTGCCGAGGGAGCATAAGCCCTGTACACACGGCCAGGATTCCCGGCCAAAGCTCTCCCAGCAGTTTTCCCGTCGGGATTCCCGGCGGACTTTATACCGCCGGAAATCCCGGCTGTGTGTACAGGGCTTAACGGTCCATTTGCATCAATCAGCATGCTTTATGGTGAGCAATACCACTGTGCACTGGTAACCATTGTCCAAAAGTGCTGCAGTGCATGGTTACCATGCATCACAGTGCTATTTTATTTTATTTTTTTAAATGACATTTATTAAATTCTGTGTGCAGCAGCACATTGCAACACATTATTGCATATCGTAACACACTGCGTCGCAATAAAATGTTTGTCTGCATTATTTTATCACAATGCACACCAAGGGGTTTGAGGGGCCTTTTTCAAACTCTGAAAGCTGTAAGTGAAAAATTACGAAAAAAGTAAAAAATTGCAAAAATGGTTTGGCCAGCTGAGATTAAGTACTCGTTCACATTGAAACGTGCAATTTGTCAACAAGTCGCAGCCTATTGTCGGTAATGGCACAGTTATAATCTAATTGGTGCAACGCCAACTTTGCGGCATCGCACCGATTTGCAAAAGTAGTTCCTGCACTACTTTTGCTGATTTCGGGTGCGACTTCATTAGACATCTGTGCATGAAGCCGCATAGATGTCTTTTAAGCAGCTGCACAGATGTCTTTGAAATCGCGCTGACCTGCTACTTTTGAAATCACGCTACTTTAAGTGAAGTAGCACGATTTAAAAGTAGCATCAATGTGAACCAGGGCTAAAAGTGGAGCTTGTGGCTTGGCAGGGAAAGGGTTTTATCAGGGGTACAGCCTGCACACAGGACTGTATTTTTTTTTATTAGGCATAACTGGCACCACTACTCCATTTTTCCTGTTGGTGAAAATTGCCACTCTCTGTGTCAATACTTATATACCATTAAAGTTACTAAGACTTTTTCTCATAGCCACCTCAGAGATACAGACCTACCTGTGAAGTTTGAATGTGATTGGTGATACAACAATCAGGGAGAGGGAACAATACACAGCATATCCCTCAGGAAGCACAGATGTATGAATATATGTAAACTTTGATTTTATTGTTATAACAATTTTTTTTCTTTTAGATGTATATAAAATCTCTGGATGATTATAACATTGGCGGGATTTTCCTTCTAGGTGAGCTGTCTTATCTGATGCAGTAATGAGATTGTATTATGTAATTTATAATTGTAATAGCTGGTCAATGTTATTATAAAGCACATTTTGCTTAAATGAAAATAGTGAATTTGTCTATTTTACATAGTTACATATTAGGTGAGGTTGAAAAAAGACACAAGTCCAACCTATGTGTGTGATTTTATGTCAGTATTACATTGTATATCCCTGTATGTTGTGGTCGTTCAGGTGCTTATCTAATAGCTTTTTGAAACTATTGATGCCCCCCGCTGATACCACCGCCTGTGGAAGGGAATTCCACATCCTTGCCGCTCTTACAGTAAAAAACCCTCTACGTAGTTTAAGGTTAAACATCTTTTCTTCAAATTTAAATGAGTGGCCACATTTCTTGCTAAACTCCACAAAAAAGTTTAATCCCTATTGTGGGGTCACCAGTACGGTATTTGTAAATTTAAATCATATCCCCTCTCAAGCATCTCTTCTCCAGAGAGAATAAGTTCAGTGCTTGCAACCTTTCCTCATAACTCCTCCAGACCCTTTATTAGCTTTGTTGCCCTTCTTTGTACTCGCTCCATTTCCAGTACATCCTTCCTGAGGGCTGGTGCCCAGAACTGGACCGCATACTCCAGGTGCGGCCGGACCAGAGTCTTGTAGAGCGGAAGAATTATCGTTTTATCTCTGGAGTTAATCCGCTTTTTAATGCATGCCAATATTCTGTTTTCTTTGTTAGCAGCAGCTTAGCATTGCATGCCATTGCTGAGCCCATCATCTACTAGGACCCTCAGGTCCTTTTCTATCCTAGATTCCCCCAGAGGTTCTCCCCCCAGTGTATAAATTGCATTCAAATTTTTGCCATCCAAATGCATTATTTTAAATTTTTCTACATTAAACCTCATTTGCCATGTAGTTGCTCACCCCCATTAAATTTGTTCAGATCTTTTTGCAAGGTTTCCACATTCTGTGGTGAAATTATTGCCCTTCTTAGCTTAGTATCGTCCGTAAATATTCAGTGCCCATCCACTGAGGCGCTCCTTTGGCCCCCTACTCCTCCAAATATGGTGTTGTTTATAAGTGAGTTTTGGCAATGCTTTGCCCACAATCATAATTGTCAGTGTGCTGCGTACATTTGTAACCTATATATATGCATATGTGTCATGCCAACATATTTTCATAAAACACAATACACTACAGCGCTAACTCTGTGCCAATAGGATAAAATTAAGCAACTGATTAAAATAAATGGTCAAAAAAAAAGGGGCTTCTTCCCAGAGGTATAGAAAATGTCAATAATAAAAGGACTGGCTAACACCATAGGTGCTGGTAAGGCTGCCTTTAGAAGTGGGCTGGGAATCTACAATCTGAAATGCAAGAGGGAAGGGGAAAAAAAGCACCAAGCAAGTATCATGTAGCACAATTTATTAAAAGATAAAAAAACAATATAAACAGCAATGGCACTCACAAGTGGGTGTGGTGGGGGATGATGACAGTTCGCAGTGGATAGGAAGTTCCGATTGTGAACCTGGAGCTATAGACTATATCCGGTATAGGAAAAAGGCATGTTGTATAGAGGGAGCAAGATCAGCCTGAGATCCGTACAGAGAGATTGAGCTGCTCTGTAAAGCTGGAATGGTATGTGCGGTGTTTGGATATCCGTCCAAAGTATGTATCTCCAGGGAGAGAGGAGCTGTCAGTCAATCCGCCGTGCGAGCCAATGGGAACACGTTTTGGAAGAAAGCTACACTTCCTTCATTAGCCTGATCTGGCTGATCTCGCTCCCCTTATGCAGCTTGCCTTCTTCCTATAATGGATAAGGACCATAGCTCCAGGTTCACACTTGGACTTTCCATCCCCTGCGAACTGTCATCAATCCCCCACGCTTTATCTTTTTTATCCCAGTGCCCCAAGTGAGTGACCAATCAAATGGTTATTTTGGGGACATGTTGTCATACGTTAACCCCTCCTTCACAATCCCAGTCTCATGGGGTTCCAAAACTGCCTAGGTACTTCAATATGTATCCACATACAGTATACTAATCATGCCAGTAAAATGGAAAGACAACCATATGCCAAGAACTATTTATTATCAGCTCAGTCCTCGTCAGCCTATCACTCAATTTTCTTCTACCTAAACAAGTTTGGACCTCTACACAATATTTTGGCTAAGGGTCACCACAGACCTAAAAGTGAGCTTTAAACCCAACTTCGGGCAAATAAAAAATGATTCTATGCAGTGGGACTGTGCCCGCACTGCAAGGGATAATTGCTTCTTTATGTTTATAAAAACAATAAACGGTGATATACTTACCTGATCCTCGGGAGCTACACTGGCTAAACTGGTCCCCACAGCTTTTAAAATCCCTGCATTGTAGTGGTCCAGGGTCCCAACGCCATCAAGCCCAGAGCAGGACCCATAGCCCTGCTCTGGGCATGAGGAATGCAGAGGGACAGTCCTCACTGGATCGTGTGGGAGAGCCTCTACCAGGGGAGCAGAGGATCAGGTAAGTAAACTGTTTCTCCTCTCCCCTGGACAAAATGAGCTACTAACCCTTGCAGTGCGAGCACAGTCCCTCTGCAAGGGATCATTTTTGTATCTGCCTGAAGTTGGGCTATAAATATTTGCAGTTACTTAAAGTGTTACTAAACCCAGGATCCTGCATTCACTATATCTGATCTCCCACCGTACACGGAAATGCAATTATTTTAGTAAATTTAACTGCTAAATACCTTTTCTCATCCGCAGTATATAGCAGTCTTGTGACTTCTATCAGTGTTTGGCTGAGCACTGGTTAAAGCTTTTAGGAGGAGCTTTTTAATTCTCCTCTGATTGTTCTGTGAGGCTGCATGACCCTTGACCCTCTGTCTGGAGAGTGCTGGTTAGCCCTGTGCTGATCACATACACCCTCCCAAGAAAAAGAAAACGCTCTAGCAATACACACCAAACTGAGCATGTGCAGATTGCCTCCAGGGCTTGGCGCTATCAGCAGATAGATTTGTAACTGTGGAAGAAGGGGCAGATCAGAGAAGACAGGATCAAACATCCTCTTTACACAATGCAGAGCATTAACCCCTTAGGTTCCACAGTGAGTATAACAAGCATGCTTTACTTTATATACAAACTGATTTTACTGTTGTGAGTTTAGTAACACTTTAACAGTGAATGTATACATTGATAAAAGTTTGTTTTAGTAAAGTCTGTATGAATGCATAGTGCAAGATATTCTACTAATTAATATATTACACATTTGCTTTTAAGCAGTGAGTTAAGAACAGTTTGCTGTTGCTAACATCAATATGACTTTGGCTAGTAACATACCTACAGAATGGATGATGATGCAACATCTGTTTATATTGAATGGTGGTGATGAAGATTTTGTTGTTCTCATCTTTTGCACAGGCCGGTCCATGGGATCCCGTGCTGCTGCTAGTGTGATGAGAGCAACTTGTGAAGATGATGATGATGCAGTCCAAGGCCTTATTTGCCTGTCATATCCCTTACACCCTCCTAATGCAAAAAGCAAGCTCCGGGATGAAGATATCTTGCAGATAACAAAGCCGATACTGTTCATCTCTGGTTCAACGGATGAAATGTGTGATAAGGTGAACAGACACTTAGTGTGCACAGTTTTTAGAATTAGCACTCACACCTTTGCAAGCTTTCCTGTTTTCTTGTCTTGGAATATTGAGTCACAGTAAATGTTACAGTATTTCGTTTTTTTACACTGATCAACAGATATAGACTTGCACGTGTTGAAGTGATAAAAAAAAGGGGCCGGATTCAAGTAAATTTGCGCATTTATTACGGAGGCGCAGGGCAACGATTTTGCCCTGCGCCCCCGCAATTTTTTTGCGCTGCCCTCAAATCACGGAGCAGAAGCTCCGTAAATTGCGCGGGCGCGCCGGCAAAATGCCCGGCGCAAGCGCGCGCAATTTAAATTATCCCGTAGGGGGCGGGAATCATTTAAATTAGGCGCGTTCCCGTGCCGATCGTAGAGCACATGCTCCGTCGGGAAACTTTCCCGACGTGCATTGCGGCAAATGACGTCGCAAGGACGTAATTTGCTTCAAAGTGAACGTGAATGACGTGAATGGTTACACAGGCGCAATTGCTTCTTGAATCCACCCCAAGATTTCTGCAAAGTGGTTTACTTAAATGCCAATAATATGCTGATCTGGAAACTTGTTTTGGGTCTGTTTCTCAGAATGTACTTTAACTGGTCAATTCATTTGATTTCCCTGAGTACTGTCTGTGATTATTCTTCCAAGGTCCAGTTCCCGAAAGCCTGTCCTGAAAGTTTAACTGTTACCGCAATAAAAAAAGTATCACAGACAGTACTCAACTGTGTTGTTGTAATAATGCACTAATACAGCTACAATCCCCTAAAGAAAGAAATCTCACTGGAAGTTTATTAGGCTTGTTAAATACCCCAGGTGACTTTGTGCACTTGTTCCTTTTAAAATAGGTACTGTGGTTCCTAAACAGTGCTATTGGATGGCTATCTACTCCCACCACCCGCCTCTATCAGACAACACTGGACAAAGGAGACGGACATCTAACTGACTGCACACACACAGAGCACAGAGTCTGCCTCCTCTAAATACCGCAGACAGATCATCTGCAGCTCTCCTTGCCATGCATTCCTGTGCTTCCTCTGCTCTATTTCTACAAATAAAAGGCTGACATAACCCCCTCTCCATTCTGCAGCCATGCCTCCTCTGTTCCGTCTGCTATTGATAAAGACTGAGCCTGCAACATGTAACTCTTCCAAATGTTGCAGCCACTGCCAGCTACCCCCCCCTTTTATAATAAATGTTTTAATAAACAAACAAAACACAACAAAACATCATACACATTGGTCCTAAAATATAATAATGCGATTTCAAAATCCAATATGGCAATTATTAATCCAAAGGGTAAGAAGAAAAAAAAAAAAAGGAGGGGGAAAAACGAGGAAAAAAATGTAATTGAGGCTGGGTTCACACCATTGCGAATTGGATGCGAGTTCACCACATCAAATTTGCAATAGCATTAGATTTTGACCCGCTCTCTATGGAGCTGGTTCAAACATCTCCATAGCGGGTCCGGTGCGCTTTGTCTTTTGGTCCATTTCAGGTCCGAATTCAGCCCAAAATTCAGGCTGAAATTGGACCTGAAACGGTGAACCAGGATGCATCGGACCCCTGCTGTGAGCCGGTTGCGGCTCATATGTGAACCCAGCCTCGGACACAGAGCCCGGCTCGGCCCCGCCACCTGCTCTCTTCTGACAGTTGTTGTTTTTAAACTCTATTTATAATAGAAATGGTATCAGCATTCTAGAAAACAAATGACAAATCACGTCCATTACAATTCAAACAATGCAATTTAAGATATTCATGGAGCCCGCATATCGTACCCTTCTAGTCTTTATTCTAGTCTATTCTTTAAGTACACTTCTATTCTTTAGTACTATCAGCATACAAAACTTTATGTTTCCACATTCAATGTTGACAGGTTTTGACTAACAGCAGCAGGAGCCAATGGCTCTCACTGACAGCTTAGGACGGAGCTGTTGCACTAACAATCTGATGTTAGTACAGCGATACCCCCTCCTGTGCAATTGTGACCTTTCTGACATGAGGATGCAAACATCCCCCCCCCTCCCCAAGAACATTACGGACAGCACTCTCAGCCATTGGCTAAGAGTGCTAATCGGGAGCCGGACTTCTGTCGGACCGGTTGCCATACACACATGGACCCGATGACGGCTGACATTCGGCTCGTGTGTACTAGGCTTTAGACTACATGTGAATTTGAATCTCATTGACTGGAATAACCCAGTTCATTTCACACCCTGTGTGAATCAGAACCAGCCTTGAAAATTCATTGTGCTTCAGTGTAGACCGAACTACTGTATGTAGACATTTGTCCAGCTTGAGACACCTACTGAAAAGCAATGGCTTTGTCATCCTGGGTTGTATTTAGCTGACCAATCCTTATGCAATGGTAGCATTTGCAGTGCAACTAAAACAGCTGATTGAGGAGATCTGCCAGCCAGAAGCCAGGGTCATGTGAAGGGATTTTCAATTTTTTGTTTTTTTTATCACTATTGAAGGACTGAGTCTAAAGCTTTGAGTGATATGCAGGAACAACATACTTTAAATATGAATTGAAGGTCTTGTGTGTCTCTAGTTATATCACACTTTGCGGAGTGTACTTTTAATTACCATCTCTTTCTATAGGCTTTGTTGATGAAGACCATTGGAAAAATGAAAGCTCCTGTACAGATCCACTGGGTTGAAAATGCCAATCATGGAATGTCTGCCAAAGGAAAGACAAAAGACGATGTTATGACAGAAATAAATGAACAGACTTTGTCCTGGATTCAAGACATATTAAAGCTGTAAAGACTGGTATTTCGTTTAAGCTGGGGTCACACTATTCGCAGGATACCCGCATCCAATTAGCAGGAGATTGTCACTGGCTCTCTATGGAGCCGGTTCAATTATCTCTGATGCGGCTGCAGTGAGAATTTGCACAAGAGCCCTGTGCGTCTTTTGGTCCATTTCAGGTCAGAATTCAGCCCAAAATTTGTGCTGAAATTGGACCTGAAGGGGTGAACCAGGACTCAACGGACCCCTGCTGGGAGCCGCATCGGCATGCAGTGTGAACCCAGCCTTACTCAGCAGAAAGCCAACCACAACTGTTTTGTTGGCTACGGTACTATTTGCTCTCTAGTAATTTATCAGCGTTTGTTGGAATTCTGAAACTGCAGTAGACATTAACAGTTGCTGAACATCTTCTATTTAGGGGGCATACTAAGATATCTGTGTAACTTCTAGTGTTATTCCTTGTAAGAAAAAAAGACATTCCAAATTCCTACTACATTATAAAAACCACCACAGGCATTAAACCTTTGCCTTGAACTATGTTCTTTAGTTAGAGAATTACTGAACCACACCTATGGTGACCTACCATAGTGTGATAAAATTATATAGTACATGTATTAACTGCAGTTACATGTTAAGGAAAGCCTGCCATAAGAAAATATTTGGGCTGTCATTGCTTACTTCCTTCTGATACTTCTACGTGCTTGGCTGTCATAGTGATTTTCTAGCTTTAACACTCCTGGAGGCACTGAGCCAGAACCTGTAGGGAGAAGTCCCTGCCCTGTAAACATGTTACATGTCAGTGGCTTGAACTTTTTATGCTAGAGAATTAACAAGACAGGATGGCTTCTAGCATTTTAAGAAGGAGGGCATCAGCAGCATACCAAATATTTCTTCCAGGTCTTTTATTAAGTAATTAGGATGACACATCCTTCCAGATTAGCATATGTTTTCAGCATTGAATTTTTCACTATTTTGGTCATGTTTAATGATTGCTTTTTCCTCTGCTAGTCTGGATTAGTTTAAAAAATGTTATGTTTTATTTTTTACTGCTTTTTTCACATTTTAAATATATTTCTATTACTAAAAAAATCAAATATGTAGGTATTCCATGTAAGATTTTTCCCAGGCACAAAGCGAACCATTGAGACCGTGACACTAAAACACCCCTATTAGCTGCCTATTGCAGCTTAAAGGAGAGCAGTAAGGAGGCAGTAAAAAGCAGCTCAACCATGCATTTTTATCGCCTTCCTCAACCTCACGTCTAAACTTAGCCCATAGGCTGTTAAATATCTAACCTTTAAAGAGGAGCTCCAGTCTCCCCCCCCCCCCCCCCCCATTTTTTTTAAGTCAGCAGCTACAAATTCTATAGCTGCTGACTTTTATAATAAGGACACGTCCAGGGATCTAGTGATGTCCTCACCCAAGCCGATTTTTTAATTGGCTTTGAGTCCAGGCACTAGCATTTTAAAGGAAACCGGCAGTAAAGCCTTCTGGCTTTTCAGCTGGTTTCCTACTCCTGTGCATAAGAGAGAACTTGGAACAAGTGCACAGAAAGGATCTTGGTGGTCTTAAGCGACATAAAACACCCCAGACTATGAAAAACACTGGTGGAAGCAGCAGGCTGATCTTCTAGCTTCAAAGTGGTATATACTGTCTCAAGAAATGGTCAATTTTTGTTTGGGAGTGATCGCAGGACCCCTCATAAACAAGTTTATTGGGTAGGAACTGGAGAGACTCAGAATCAGGGTCTCAGTGCCTGGTGGCCCGGAGGCTGGAGTCATATCTGATACAGAATCTGCAGAGGAAGGCATGATAGCATACTTGTTGCCTCTTTGTTCAGGGTCAGCAAACAACTGTGATTTGGGCCATAAAGTAATGCATGACTGTAAAGGTAAAAACCTCCTTGGACAGAACAGAGAAGGTGGACATGCCCGACAGCACTAGTGAAGATTGGGGGGTAGAGACAGTTCCCCAAACTGGTCTCCACTATGAGAGTAAGGACTATCTCAGTACCAATGGGACAATATACACGTTAAGTTGGAGTCAAAGTCAGAAGGAACTCACAGGACATGTGATCCTCTACATGTTATCTTGGTCTTATGCCCTGTACACATGATCAGTTTTTCCGACAGGAAAACCATGGGTTTTTTTCAGCAGGAAAACGTCTGAAACTTGTGTTGCATACACACGGTCACACAAATTTTGTCTGAAATTCCGAACGTCAAGAATGCAGTGACGTACAACAGGTATGATGAGCGGAGATCAATGAAGTTCCATAGGCAGTTTGGCTCTTCTGCTTGATTCTGAGCATGCACATTTTTTTTTATGCGTCATAATTGCATACAGACGACCGCGATTCCCGATAGGAATTTTTCCTGTCACGAAAATTGACACCCTGCTCTCAATCTTTTCTTGGCGGGAATTCTCACAGAAAAGGTGTGATGGAGCATGCACACGGTCGGAATTCCTGACAAAAAGCTCACATCACACTTTTCTTGTCGGGAAAACTGATCGTGTGTACGAGGCATAAGACCGCTTCAGCAGGAGGATATCTACAATAGAAGTAACAGATTATACAAAACAATTACAGTTCCAAAAAAGCATGAATGTATATAAATGTAGAGAAAAAAACACACACATATACAGTACATATTAGATAACAGTATTTTTGATAACATGGAGAAGGAGACAAAAGGGATGGATGCACAGCCGCTTACCTGAGCGTCCAACCACAGAATCACAGCCAACAACACCACAGTGTTCCCCTAGAGATGTATATTTATTTATCCTTCATATACATATCCCATTTAGCTATCATTTACCTTTATACATCTCCAATATCCACCGTAGGGGAACCCTGTGGTGTTGTTGGCTGCGCTTCTGCGATTGGACTCTTGGGTAAGCGGCTGTGCATCCATCCCTTTTGTTCCCTCCCCCATGTTATCAAAAATATTGTTATCTAATATGTATATATGTATGTTTTTTCTACTATATTTATTAACAATCATGTTTTTTTTGGAACTGTGATTGTTTTGTATAATATGTTACTTTTATTGTAGATCCTCCTGATGTCCCGTGAGGACCTTCCATACTTTTGACTCCAATCTTGGAGCACACTAAGTATCTACACAACTGCATAAACACCCTTTGATTTTATATGGTTCTTTCTTAATTATTGAAAATTATGTTTTGTCTCTTTTTATATATGTAAAATAATATACAATTTTTATTCAGATTGTGTACATTGTCCCATTGGTACCGAGATAGTCCTTTCTGTCATAGTGGAGACCAGTTTGGGGAACTACCCCCAATTGTCAATTCATTAGTATGATGATACCTCCTTTATAATCCTCCTTTTGAAATTTTAACCCCTCAAGGCTTACTCCCTCTATTTTGCCAGAACTAGTGAAGCCCTCTGCAACTAGAGTCTGTGCTATCTTCAGTCAAGTTGATCCAAGGTTTCAGAGGTGCATCAGTAGAAACAATGCAAGTAGCACTGGAGCCGATGTCCTGATTAAAGTAGAGCTAAAAAAAGAAAAAATACATCCATTCTCCCTAGGATACAAAAACAAAACAAAAACTGAGGCTAATAAAGTCTTCCTGTATCTGTCAAAGCATGAGCAATAAAGGTGTTTTATGTGTTTGCAAACAATATGGAACTATAATGTTAGATCTGAACAATGTTTCTAGATGCTTCAAGGTTGGAAAATGGTTGGACAAAGCTAAAATGCAATATCTTATGCAGGCCCAGGCACAAATAACGGAATTTAAATAAAATTGAAAATAAGACAGACAATCTGTGTGTTGTGTACAGACAGTAAATAATTTATGGCTTGCAGGGAACAAAGCTGTTGACACATGTTCCGAATCTAGTTCCTACAGAGACTCTGTCAGATGCATTTTCTAACATCTGTTCTCAAGAGTATGGCCTAACAATCTCTTCATTAACTGCAAATAGAAGATTGAAAACAAGTAGATTTTCTGATTTACAAGAAATCCGGCAGCGACTGATGAATGGACCATATGGATACAACTCTGCAAAGCAACTTTGGTTTAACTGTTACAAATAAACCTAAATCAGGATCAAGTTAGAAATGGAAGTTGTGAATTGCACTACTGGAAACAAATGCGCTGTGCTGAAAATATTTTTTTCTTTATCATTAATTGAGGGACAAAGGAATTTTGAGACAATCGGGTTAAACCCTGATGCCTACAGGAGGTTCAGACACTGGCAAACAGAAAAAAATGCTGAAAGCCACCCCCTGTAAACCCTACCATTAATCATTATAGCTTTGTTTTTTTTTGCTAGCTTTTTTTCTTCATTTTGATTTTATTTTGGATTCAATCAAGAAACTCTGTACACTGTAGATATTTTTTCTTTGGTTCAAGACTTAAAAAATGCTTCTTGAGCTGTCTCTACACAGCAACAGATTGGTATATCATCAGCAATAGCTTTTGAGGTTGCACCCAGACCCCACTTGACTGAAATACTGCAGGGCCAATCTGGAATGTGACCTTCAAACACTGGGCTCTGCATTGTAACACTTTTCAGACCTTTTATTATATTAGCCTCAAAACGCTTTACAATTTCAGAGCTATGGCACAGCCTCTGGTGTTATCCAGTCTCTGAGGACCCACAAAGGTCTTTGAATGTGGCAAGGCTAGCCTGAAATGTGACCTTTTGGCACTGGGCTCTGTGTTATATTCGTTTTAGATCTTCATGTGCTGTATTCGTTAGCCGTTAGTTTCTGGGTCCAGAGCTATGGTATAACCTCTGGTGTGACCCTGTCTATGAAGGTTTATTTAGTGAGTTAGGCCAGTTGGCTGAAGAATTAGGAGCTACTTCACAGTTAGGCATCATTTTTAATTACCTGGCATCCTACTGCAACAGTTGGTAAGGCATTGTGCATTGACGTCATCTGCTAGATGTGACTTCTCTTTTCCACCTTCTTGGTCCGAAACACAATGTAGATCTTTGGTTCCATTCCACTGCCCACTTACAGTGACTGAAACTCAAGTTTCATTACCTAGGCATCTGGTGTTATTGAAAGATTACAGGCACTAGCTGCCTGGGTTTTGGGTATGGCTGACCCCCACACGGTGCAACATGTCTTCTCAAAGGGACACAGATAATAGTCCCACTGCTATGAGTGATCTTGTGACGTGCCTTATGTGCCGGGGAAGTTTTTGTCATCACGTCAATCACTTAGCCTCTGCATAGGAACGCCCACTCCCACGGGAGCCACTACCCGGAAGCCGGGGGGAAAATAGCTATACGACGGTATGTACAGCAAAAAAAAATCAGCATACTGTCAATGTTGGAAGTGAGCACAATGTAATGTTAGAAAAATGTTTTTAGATGAGCCTCCGCTTTAAACTGTGTGTGTGGAATTGGCACCAATACGTTTTTTACTATTAGGAGCTTTGGGAATAAATTGGATAAATCTGCAAGTAATGCAGAAATAAACCCATTACAGACACCACCTGTGAGAGGGTGTAAAACAGGGGTGCCCAACCAGTGGCCCGGGGGCCACATGTGGCCCGTGGAGCCCTCTGATGTGGCCCGCGACCTCCTGCTCTGAGATGGAATAAAATATAATACTGTTATTAAAGGTAAGTTTATTACTAAAATCACAGGGCCAGATCCACAAAAGAGATACGCCGACTTAACTGGATTTTTCTAAATTTACACGGCGTGTATCTTTGCGCCCGATCCTCAAAACGAGAAGCGCCTCAAATTCCGGCTTTTCCGTCCTACCTAAAATAATTACACCGGCGCATTCTCGGGCGCAAACTACGCTAGGCACGCCGCTTTTTTTGATAGGCAAAGATGCAAATGAGGGAGATAGGGCGATCCACAGAATTAAGTGTGTGCGCCGTAGATTACGCCCTGTGCGCACCTGTTAGTTTCCCTGTGGGAATTTACACTTTATAAAAGTAGCCCTAATTTTACACATGCCGTCTGAATGTCTGCTGAAGCAACACCATTGAGGAAGAGCTCAGCACACACACACTTTCAGGACTACAATCTGTCTGCCAAAATGCCAGGACCATCAATGATCCTAGCTGCATTAGTGTCTATAGAGGCGCAAAGAAGGAGGAGGGCACAGAGGAGGAGGAGGAGGAGGGCACAGGAGAGGGTATACCGCCCACGCCAAGATGTGTTTGGCATGCCTGCTTCTGAAGTATTCCGCAACTTCAGATTTACCCGTGAGGCCATCCTGGAATTAACAACAATACTTCAGGATGATCTTACCAGCCCAACACAACGCTCCCATGCACTGCAGCCACTCCTCAAAGTACTGGCAACTCTGCATTTTCTTGCCACTGGCTCTTTCCAACGCACAAGTGGAGGCGTGGCTGGGATGGCACAATCCTCCATCAGCAGGTGTGTGCACCAAGTGGTCCCTGCAATCCTGCGGCGCATGGGAAATCAATTTCAAAAACCCACCCAGGAGGACCTGCGTTTGAAGACCATGACAGACTTCTATCACATTGCCAGATTCCCACGCACCATCGGGGCCATTGATTGTACCCATGTGGCACTACAACCCCCCCATGATACTGAGCATATGTTCCGGAATCGTAAAGGCTGGCATTCCATAAATGTGCAAGTGATCGTAGATGCCCATGGCCTCATCTGGCACGTCTGTGCTAAATTTCCGGGATCCTGCCATGACAGCTATATTTTCAGGCAAACACAGATCTCCAGAGATTTGGACCAGAACATGTATGGAGACAGCTGGCTGATTGGTGAGTGACATGTGTGTCAGGTATGTCCCCCCCATGATGCTGACATCACAAGGGGCACATGCATGACTAATATCCTCCTGTCTTTTCCCTTACAGGTGACTCTGGATATGCCTTGGGACCTCACATGATGACTCCATTCAGGAACCCCCAAACCCCAGGAGAGCAACGCTACAACCAGGCGCACATACGTACCCGGGGAGTGGTTGAACGTACATTTGGGCTTCTGAAGTCCCGCTTCAGATGCCTGGATAAGTCTGGGGGTACACTGCTGTATTCCCCAGACTTTGTGTGCCAAATAATTGGGGCATGCTGTATACTCCACAACTTTGCCCTGAGAAGGGGACTGCATATTGACTTATGTGATGACCTGACCCCCGACCCAGGCAATACCCCCCCAACCAACTCTACCCGGTCTGCTGAGGGCACAGCAGCCAGGAGACGCCTTGCAGAAGGCATTTTTTCCCAGTAAACGTACATGATTTATGTCACAATAACAATGTATCTTTTCCCTGTAAATGCACATCAATAAAGTCACAATGATAATGCATGAATGCACACCACTGTGGTTCCTAGCACAGACACATCACATGCACATCGAATTGGATTAGATCCAAGTCCCCCCCCCCCTTTGGGACTTGGGAGCAGTAACGCCACGCCACGACTCCAATTATGTCACTGTGCATTCATACACCATTCAGGAACCTGGGATTGCACTTCTCCCTGGTCCTGGGGATCCCTACTCCACCAAAACTGAGGGTGACACCCTTAATTTATCAGGAATGCCACCCCCCCACATTCACACATCATTCACACACATAAATCAAATCATAAGTACAGAAGACCAAATTAAATAATAAAAAAAAAAAAGGCATAAAAAAAAACCAAAAGTATCCCAGCTAATTAATTAGCGGCGGCGATTGCTACGCCTTGGCTGGGCAGGGGCACGGCCACGCCGTCGCGGAGGATGTCCATTGGGGGGGGTGAACTGGGGAAGGAGGAGCCTCCTGGAGGGGGTGAGCTGGGGAAGGAGGAGCCTCCTGGGGGGGGTGAGCTGGGGAAGGAGGAGCCTCCTGGGGGGGGTGAGCTGGGGAAGGAGGAGCCGCCCCTGCTGGCCTGCCCTCCATGGCCCCTGCAATTCGTGTGAGTAAGGCAGTGAGGGCAGCCGCATTGGCCTGGCCAGACCTAGTATTGTCCTGCACAGCCTGGGTCAGGGCACTCAGCTCATGGGCCACGCGTGTTGTGGCGGACTGTATGTCGTTCAAACATGTAATGACCGCCGTTGAGTTGGTGGCCACATCACCGAGTGCCTCCATCATTTCACCCTGGCTGTGCTCCATCTGTGTAATTTTTTCAAGTATTTTCCCAAGAGTGTGGGTCTGCCGGGCATTGTCCTTCACCACACTGGCCGACAGACGCTCGCCCACAGCCACGGTCTCCTGGGTTGGCTCCCTGGCTGCCGCTGAGTCTTGCGGGCCTGGAGGAGGGGAGAGAGTGACCCTTGTGACTGGAGGCCTGTTGGGGGAGAAGTGGGAGGGGCTACCCCTGATGGTGGCCTGACTGGTGCCAGCCTCAGGGGTAGCCTCAGGGGAAGACTCAAAGGTCATCATATCAGTGGCCAGGAGGACTTCCCGGCCAATCTGCATATTTTCGTCCTCCTCCCCCTCATCATCCTCCTCCCACTCATCCTCCTCCCCCTCAACCTCCTCCCCCTCATGAGTGGAGGTTTGGCCAATCCCCTCCCCTGGGGAATCCTGCCCTTCTTGGGACTCATCATCAGCCTGTCTTGGGGGTGGTGCAGCAGCCTGGCCCGATGGGCCTGCAACCTCCTGGCCTGCAACCTCCTGGCCATCTGTGGAGGACACAAAACAATCACATGTTTGAGGAACCACACACTTGGCACATCTTCCCTTCCCCCACCCACACATGCTAATCAACAGAGATTCCAAAAAAAAAGGTACCTGTCCTCCTCGGAACATCTGACGTATAGCCAGGCAGGCCCACCACCTGCTGTGGGTGAAAACACTGGGCCACTGCCCATTCCTCCTCCGTCAGTCTGACTGGGCAGGGTCCCCCTCCTCCAGTGCCCCTGGTATGGGCGTCGATCCTTGCCATCTTATTCCGGACGACGCTCCTCAGATCATTTATTTTTTTCTGTATGCCAGCAGGGGTCCTGGTCTCCCCCCCCCCCCCCCGCCGCATTGATCTGGTCCGTGATTTTTTTAATAAGCTGCCTCCTCCTGGCCGGGGTGGTGTTCTGGCTCTCAGGGCCATGCAGAAATCGCCCATATTTCATAATGCCCCGAGCAAGAATTTGCTTCTCTCCCAGGGTGAAATTAAGCTTCCTGCGTTTGGGGGGCATCACATACACCACCCAGCAACAACAAACACACCCGACAAACAATCTAGAATACACTCCCAAAAACCAGACAAAAATATACACCACAAAAAAGTAAAACAAATATAAACACACAAGGACACAGCTAATATAAATTCAAAAACAAACAAACACGCACAAACCAAAAAAAAAAAAAAAAAACACCAAAAAAAAATCAGCAAAAACACTAACAAACAAATTAAATAAAGACACTTCGCAAAAACAAACAACAACTAGACTCTCCAACTCCTCAAACACTTTTCTCACAAACACAACTTACCAACACACAAACAAACAGAGCAGAAGCAAATTGCTCATGGAAGGGGAACAATGGGATATACTTTTGCAAGGGAAGTGTGTGTGTGTGTGGGCCTTTTTAGACACAGGGCGATCCTCAAACTAAGTACACTTGGCCTTTTACCTATCTCACTGATTGCGCCGAGACCAGTTCTGCACATGCCCAGTGAGGTCCCGATTCGTGCGCGCATGCGCAGTACGGCCGGCGCCTCATTTGCATGGGGTCACGGCTCATTACAATGAAGCACGCCCACTTCCTTCCCACTTGCGAAAACCCCGCCTTACGCCTCTGAATTTAAGTTACGCTGGCGCAAATTTAGACGCAAATGCGCTGTGGATACGGCACTTACGACACCAACTTAGGGCAACGTAACTTAAATGACATAAGTTAGGACAAACTAAATTTGCACCGCTGGCTGAGGATCTGGCCCACAGTGTATATTTGGGTATATCTGTTCTGCAGTGGTTACTGGGCTGCTTACAAACTGATCCACAAGTGCAGAGAAGAGCACCTGTGGGTTACCTGCACTGAGCCATAGACTTTTACTACCTGCGAGTTTGGTGTGCTCAGAGTAGAGTGGGCTCTATAGAGCAGAGTGGGCTGCCATCCACCCGCTCTGCTCATTGTGGCCCACGACCGGTTACCAAGTCGCTTAAGTGGCCCTTGCTCTTCAAAAGGTTGGGCACCCCTGGTGTAAAAGGTACCCAGTATCATTATTTTATTGTCAAATTACATGTGCTTTCTGAAGCATGTGCTTCCAGAGAAGTTGAAACAGTGGTTCTCCTCCAAAAAAAACTATTTGTGAACATCACAGGTCACCTGACCAAAAATAAGACTTCTATTGTGCAGGCCCACAGTGCCAGACATCAACATCTTTCCTTCTCTGAGTAACTTCTTGCATAATTTGAAAATTTGCTATGTGAACTGCAGGGGTGAAGTGTCAGTAAGCACTCTGCATTCTAGGCTCCCCTGAGCTGTAACTGTAGTCTCAGCACCACTGCGTAAAAGCTTTTTGACACTCCATGGTGTTTGCTAATCAGCAGTAATCTTAGTTTAAAATATTCTTCTATACGACTGGTTTACATGAGGTTGGACACACAGTCACTTTGAAACCAAAGGAAAAAACATCAAGACACTTGTCAAAGTACATCAAAGGTGCATGGAAGAAAGGAACATCCTGGACTGCTGCACTCTGTAGAAGCGAGTTTTATTTTAAAAAAGCCAAAGGATAAAATACAAAAATATATAATCCAAAAAATCATCCAAAAATAGTCACAAGCAAATAGTGGACATACAGGGAGAAATGGGCAAATGCGTTTCACATCATAGTTTGATGCTTACTCATAGCTGAAATGTGCAGGAAATAAGATATGTATAAGTAAACATGAGAGGCTTCTCAGCCAATCAAAAGCTGTTACCCACAGCAGTAGAATGTTGAACACATAATTAGATCCAGCACACTTCAAGTTCGGAAAAGCACCTATATAATGAGAAATATGGGCCAGATTCAGAAAGGAGATACGGCGGCGTATCTCCAGATACGCCGCCGTAATTTCAAATGTGCGCTGTCGTATCTTTACGCCGATTCACAAAGCTAGATACGCCTGAAAACATGGCTTCAGCCGTCTGGCGTAACTTGCCTACACCGGCGTATCGTGGGCGCATAGTTACGCTGGACGCATTCGGTGTTCCCATAAAAAAATATGCAAATGAGTAAGATACGCCTATTCACGAACGTAGTTGCGCCCGGCGTATCAATATACGTCATTTACGTAAGGCGTCTGACCGGCGTAAACTTACCCCTGCTATATGAGGCGGAGCCAATGTTAAGTATGGACGTCGGAACAGCGTCGAATTTTACACGTTTTATGTTGTTTGCGTAAGTCGTCCGTGAATGGGGCTGGGCGTAGGTTACGTTCACGTCGACTAAGCATTGAGCGGACGTAATTTATGGAGAAAATTCAACGTGATACTGATCATGCGCCGTTCGTTAAGCGCGTCATTTACGCGGGGTCACGATTCATTTACATACAACACGCCCACTACCAGCCTAGTTTGAATTAGGCGGGTTTACGCCGGCACATTTACACTACGCCGACGTAACTTAGAGCGCAAGTTCTTTCTGAATACGGGACATGCTCTAAGTTACGGCGGCGTAGTGTATCTGAGATACGCTACGCCCTCCTAAAGATAGGCGATTCTTTCTGAATCTGGCCCTATATGTGTACACATGTGAAAAAACAAAAGAGTTAAAGCGGTTCTCCACCCTAAAGTGGAGTCCCGCTGATCGGAACCCTCCCCCCCTCCGCTGTCACATTTGACACCTTTCAGGGGGAGGGGGGTGCAGATACCTGTCTAAAGACAGGTATTTGCACCCACTTCCGGCCACACGCTACGGGCAAAAGATGGGTTTTTCGGACTTCCCGTCTGTCGCCCGTTGTGTGCTGGGAACACTCGGCTCCCAGCACACAGCGTGTGAGCCAATCGGCGGGCGCAGCGCGACTCGCGCATGCGCCGTAGGGAACCGGGCAGTGAAGCCGCAGCGCTTCACTTCCTGGTTCCCTCAGCGTGGATGGCGGGGGGAGCAGCAGAGAGACGAGCGATCGCTCGTGCTCTGCTGCGATCAGCGCTGGACTCCAGGACAGGTAAGTGTCCTAATATTAAAAGTCAGCAGCTGCAGTATTTGTAGCTGCTGGCTTTTAATATTTTTTCCCCATGGCACATCCGCTTTAACTCGAACCACACCATATAGAATTAAGATAGAAATGCATAAAGCAATTAAGGTTATGATGCAAAAAGCATTAAAAAAATAAATAAGAACTTAAAGCATGAATGTACAAAAGAAAGCATATATATAGGAAAGCTTTATCACATTATCATATTAATTAAGCTTGTGGACCGAAACAATATGGAGTGTAGAGTTAACATAAACTCAGTGCTTATCCGTGCACAGATCAAAGATGCACATTAACATGCGTGAAAACGTGTTGACCTGTAGTATGACACATGTTGATGTACAATGCAAACTGCAGTGCAATGTGCATCAGTGCACATTTTCATGTGCAGAGGTGTGACTGGGACCTGCATTTGAAATGCTAGCTTTGTTGCTTTTGAAACCGTAAATACAGATATACTGTAGCAAGTCATGTCAGAACTCATGATCTGCCTACTTTTCTGGGTTACAGACTCAAAGTATTGTAAGTTGTAACCAAAAGATTAATGTGAATGCAAGGCAACTTGCATATTCAGGAGAGGTCACCATTGTCAGAGAACATACTTCCATCAGCACAGGTAAGCTAAAATCAAGGCTGATTCAGCAGCATCAGAGACCTCTGTTCAGCCAGAGAGAGAATAATTCATACACAAAAAGTCATGGTGAGACCAAACGTTTCGACACCTATCAGAATTGGTTTGTGCTAAGAATAGGATGAATAGTATATGAACGGAAATGACTTATACTCACAATGTCAGAAAATTGAAAGAATATAGACTGTAAGGTGTGGACCACTTCACCTCCTGCTTATGATTCCTGCTTATGAGAAAAAATCTCAGATTCTAATATACAGCCATGGCCAAAAGTTTGGAGAATGACACAAATACTA
Organism: Rana temporaria; assembly: GCF_905171775.1. NCBI lineage: Eukaryota > Metazoa > Chordata > Amphibia > Anura > Ranidae > Rana > Rana temporaria. Next base: position 190,877,389 of record NC_053490.1, read on the forward strand.
ATGTTCACAAAGTCTGCTGCCTCAGTTTGTGAGATGGGAAATTGCATCACTCCAGAATGTTATGAAGAGTGATCAGACAAATTGCAATTAATTGCAAAGTTCCTCTTTGCAATGAAAATTAACTTAATCCCATAAAAAAAATGTCCACTGCATTTGTAAAGAAGGCTTCAGGGTGCCCTAGAAAGTCCAGCAAGCGCCAGGACCGTCTCCTAAAGAGGATTCAGCTGCGGGATCAGAGTGCCACCAGTGCAGAGCTTGCTCAGGAATGGCAGCAGGCAGGTGTGAGCGCATCTGCACGCACAGTGAGGCGAAGACTTTTGGAAGATGGTCTGGTGTCAAGAAGGGCAGCAAAGAAGCCACTTCTCTCCAAAAAACACATCAGGGACAGATTGATCTCCTGCAGAAAATATGGTGAATGGACTGCTGAGGACTGGGGCAAAGTCATATTCTCCGATGAAGCCTCTTTCAGATTGTCTGGGGTATCAGGAAAAAGGCTTGTCCGGAGAAGAAAAGGTGAGCGCTACCATCAGGCCTGTGTCATGCCAACAGTAAAGCATCCTGAGACCATTCATGTGTGAGGTTGCTTCTCATCCAAGGGAGTGGGCTCACTCACAATTTTGCCCAAAAGCACAGCCATGAATAAAGAATGGTACCAAAACACCCTCCAACAGCAACTTCTTCCAACAATCCAACAACAGTTTGGTGAAGAACAATGCATTTTCCAGCATGATGGAGCACCGTGCCATAAGGCAAAAGTGATAACTAAGTGGCTCGGGGACCAAAACGTTGACATTTTGGGTCCATGGCCTGGAAACTCCCCAGATCTTAATCCCATTGAGAACTAGTGGTCAATCCTCAAGAGGCGGGTGGACAAACACAAACCCACTAATTCTGACAAACTCCAAGAAGTGATTATGAAAGAATGGGTTGCTATCAGTCAGGAATTGGCCCAGATGTTGATTGAGAGCATGCCCAGTCGAATTGCAGAGGTCCTGAAAAAGAAGGGCTAACACTGCAAATACTGACTCTTTGCATAAATGTCATGTAATTGTCGATAAAAGCCTTTGAAACGTATGAAGTGCGTGTAATTATATTTCACTACATCACAGAAACAACTGAAACAAAGATCTAAAAGCAGTTTAGCAGCAGACTTTGTGAAAACTAATATTTGTGTCATTCTCAAAACTTTTGGCCACAACTGTATATGCTTCATTCAGCTGGGCACTGGCACCCATTCTGTGTGCATGAGCCTTTTTTTCCTGCATTTGCCTCAAGCAGCGTGTAGTCAGCCTAGGGAAGTGGTTGCAGTGGCTACACGGACACAGCACAGAGTGCATACATGAACCTGAACACACACTGTCTGCATTTGGGTCTGTGGACCTGCTCCTGTATGCCTGTCAAATTTTAGACATGCAGCTGTGTCCGTTCTGAGTTGCCCGCTGCACTATCGCAGTTCCACTATAGGTTACTGATCACTGCCATTACTAGTATAAAAAAAACCTTCAGGTATATACACCATAGTTTGTAGGCACTATACCTTTCACACAAACCAATCAATATACACTTATTGTGATTTTTTTTTTTACTAAAGACATGTAGCAGAATACATTTTTGGCATAAATTTAGGCAGAAATTCGATTTTTTATTTTATTGGTTATGTTTTTTAGAAAAAAATAGGATTTTTTGTACTTACCGTAAAATCCTTTTTTCTGTCGTCCATGGACGGGCACAGCTCCTTAAATCTTGACAAGTGGGTTATGTTCCTGTTCACAGGAGAGGACTAGGCAGAAACATGTTAGATAATTAAATTCATGTTACTTTAACAGAGATCAAGGAGATATGTTCCACTTGGACGGTATCTCCTTCTGCCAAACACAAGTGTGGAACTGGGCATACGGTACCGACTCGAAGGAGGCAACCACCAGGATCAGGACTCGCATGTAAAAACGGAGAGACAACCATTTACGAGATGCCAACATCTTCACTGCAGACTGAAGAGTCAGCAACTCCTCCAGGGGAAGAAAGACCTTTGCTTCCAAGGAGACCAGAAACAATCCTAGGTACTCCAAACGCTGAGTCGGCACCAGGACCGACTTCTGAATGTTTAACACCCACCCAAATTCTTGGAGGGTCTGGCTGGCTATAGACACATAATTCTGAGCCAGAAGCTGCTCTCAGAAGAAGGTCGTCTATGTAGCCCACAATGGCAATGCCTCGCTGTCTCTGCAAAGATAGGATCGGTGGGAGCACCATGGTGAAAACTCAGATAGTGGTCCGCCCCTATCACGAAGCGCAGAAACCTCTGGTGACTTGCGCATATTGGGACATGCAAGTATGCAACCTTGATGTCCAAGGATGCCAGAAAGTCTCCCGGATGGACCACAGCTACCACCGAACGAATGGATTCCATACAGAACTTCCTTACTCTCACAAAGGCATTTAGGGCATTGAGGACCAAAATTGGACGGACCCCATCCTTCTTCAGGACCACAAACAGATTTGTATAAAATCCCTGAAACCTCTCATCCTGCGGAACGGGTAAAATCACCCCGCAACTTAGTAAGTCCTGCACTGCCCCGAACAGGGCAGACCGAGGAGCCGGAAGGAGAGGGAAGCTTGAGGGAAAGAATCTGTTCAGTGGAGAGGAAAGAAACAATCTTGTACCCCAAAGAGATCACCTCGCATTTTACCCCCCTTACGCCCGCACGCCGACCCATGGGAACCGCAGGTGCAGGAGCTTGGGGGAAGAAGAACCAGACACTGACACCATAACCAGACAGCTCTCAGGGTAGGGTGACCAGACATCCCTGGTTTCCAGGGACAGTCCCCGGATTGAGGACACTGTCCCCGGACCATGTCTGTCCCCGGTTTTGTCCCCGGATTGGATTTGAACAGGGGCTGGGGTTACACACCCCCGTTTCGCCGCTCCTACTAGCTTAGGGGGGTGTATTTTTTTCCATTATCTGTGCCCCTTTCTGATGATCATGTGCTGGTCGGAGCGGAGGAAATATTTCTTCAGTTTTGGGTGCATGCCCATTCAGCTCCGCTCGCATGTTCTTCTGCCTTGGCTCAAGTCCCGGCCAGCCATCTGCCTGCTTATCTCCTTGCCTTCTCGGGCGGAGTGATGTTCCTCCACCCAGTAGTAGCCAGGGCCCGGAGAGTTATGCCGATCATTTTTCGGCATGAAAAAAACATTGTTTTTCAAAAACGTCATTTAAAATGATCGTGTGTGGGATACACATCATTTTCAGGTTCTGAAAAACGACAAAAAAAAAATTCGAACATGCTGCATTTTTTAACGTCGTTTTAAACTATGTCGTTTTTCGGGTTGTAAAAAATGATCGTGTTTGGGCTAAAACGATGTAAAAAACCTGCACATGCTCAGAAGCAAGTTATGAGACGGGAGCGCTCGTTCTGGTAAAACTACCGTTCATAATGGATTAAGCACATTCTTTACGCTGTAACAGACAAAAAAGCGCGAATCGTCTTTTACTAACACGGAATCATCTAAAGCAGCCCAAAGGCAAATGGAACTTCACCTTTATAGTGCCATCGTACGTGTTGTACGTCACCGCGCTTTGCTAGATTATTTTTTAAAAACGATGGTGTGTAGGCAACGTCGTTTTAATGATGAAGTTGGGAAAACTTTGTTTTTTGGACATGCTGAAAAATGATCGTGTGTACGTGGCATAAGACTTGACAGGCTGTGAGGCGGGCGGCGGCGGCGACGGGCATTGAGTCGCTGATTGCTGCCAAAAGTAAAAAAAAAAAAAATGTCCTGGATTTAATTAAAAAAATCTGGTCACCTTATCTCAGGGACCCATTCAAGACCTGTATAAAGCCCACCCTCTTTGCTGCACTGACCGGGGGGTTACCCAGGGGACTCACCAATCACAGGAGGAGACTGATCAGCGTCGCTGCCCACCCTCAGAACACAGCGTGTGTATGAGGAAAAAAGCTGTGAGGTAAAATCATGAGGAGATCTGTGAAGATCTCTCTAGAAGCCAGCACTAGAGGTCAAAACCACCTCCAAAATGGCCGCCGGACGCCTCAGATAGAGCAGGGCACGGCCACAGTAAAATGGTTGAAGCAATAGTAAACTGCGCCATAGCGCGACCACAACAAAATGGCCGCCAATGGGATTTTACAATGATAACAGCAGACTACAAAAAAATGGATGAGAAGGCCTAATGAGGCCTTTCTGAGTCAAACACCCCCCCACAGAAATACACAGGCCCAGACACCCCACAGTCCCCTGGTGGGAAAAGGAGACCCCCACAGGTCCACCCCAGCAGCGGCAGCAGAGCAATATAGGGAAACATGACAGAGAGCAGGGAAAGAAGGATAGGACGACCCCCTCACCCCAGGAATGCCCAGCCATACCGACCCGCCGAGGCGGGAAGGACTGTACTTACCCGTCCATGCGAGGACTCGCTGACGCATTCCTGACAGGCATACAACCACGTTGGAGTAGCTGTCGGCCCGGTTCACTGTGAGTGAGACAACACCACAGCCCAGTCATGTGTGCACCCTGGAGCAAAAGCTCACCGCCACCCCAGGAGCCATGGGGTATGTTGTGGCAGACCCAGCCTCTTCGCAATGGTGTGCTCACGCTTGCTGGCCGGACTGAGGAGACTACAAGGATCTTTATATCCAGCCTGTCTCTCAGCCGACAGTTGATAGAAGATTATCAATAAAATAAAGAAAATTACAATTTCCTCAGGGAGCTGGGCCCAAAGGGAGCCATACGTCCTTCTCCTTTGCTAGGCAGAAAAAAAACTGAGGCTGCATGCTGCAGGGAGGGGGGTTATGTCCGGAGCTGTTCAACTCTGTTAAAGTAACATGTATTTAATTATCTAACATGTTTCTGCCTAGTCCTCTCGTGTGAACAGGAACATAACCATGTGCCATGAAAAAAAATATTAAAAGCCAGCACCTACAAATACTGCAGCTGCTGACTTTTAATATTAGGACACTTACCTGTCCTGGAGTCCAGCGCCGTCCGCAACAGAGGACGACCGATCGCTCGTCACTCTGCTGCTCCCCCCGCCATCCTCAGTGAGGGAACCAGGAAGTGAAGCGCTCCGGCTTCACTACCCAGTTCCCTACGGCGCATGCGCGAATTGCGCTGCTGATTGGCTCCCGCTGTACTCTGAGAGCCGAGTGTTCCCAGAGCACAACGGGGAGAGGACGGGAGGTGACGTTCTGCCCGCAGTTTACCCGAAACTGTGTGGCCGGAAGTGGGTGCAAATACCTGTCTTTAGACCGGCATCTGCACCCCCCTCCCCTGAAAGGTGTCAAATGTGACACCGGAGGGGGGAGGGTTCCGATCAGCGTGAGTTCCACTTTAGGGTGGAGCTCCGCTTTAAGGAGCTGTGTCCATCCATGGACGATAAGAGAAACATTTTTTCTTTCCAAAATTTTCTGTCTTTTTAGTTTATATAATAAGAAAAAAAAAATCTGTGGTAATCAAATACCAATAAAAGAAAGCTTTATTTGTGCGGGGGAAAAAAAAGATAAAAATTCCACTTGTGTACAGTGTTGCATAACTGCGCAATTACCAGTAGTGCAGTGCTGAATAGCAAAAAACGGTCTGGTCATGAAAGGGGTACAACCTTCCGGAGCTGAAGTGGTTAAGGTTTGTTTTACCTTCTATCATGAGGGGGTTATTTAACGCATGCAGTGTGTGTTAGGAACTTAGGCTGGGTTCACACTACGGTTTTCCCGTCCGTCAGCTGCATACGATTTCAGTATTGAAAACGTACGGGCCCGGACAGGAAAACGTATAGATAGAGAATGCATTGCAAATCGTATGCACTCAGATGCATCCGGGTGCGTACGATTTGCTGGCAAAACGTTTTTTAAACGTCCGCAAAACCGTGTTCAACCACGGTTTTGCGGTCGTTTTTAAAACAGTATGGCAAACGCATACGTTTTCCTTTAACATTAATGTTAATGGGAAACGCACATGTGTGCGGTTCCATACGTTCCCGTCCGTTTCAGCCGCATACGGTTTTCCATATAAATCGTATGCGGCTGACGGACGGGAAAACCGTAGTGTGAACCCAGCCTTAGGGGGGACTGAAAACGTGTTTGTTTTTGTGATGGAAGGCACGTTTTAATTTTAGAGAATTAAAGATACATGTTCAGTGTGTGATTCCTCCACAGATGAATGGAGCTGGATGTTGTTCTTCTCCCCGATGAAGTAATGATAGTCCCTGACGTGTACTCCGCTCTGGTCTGCAGTACAGCATGGACACACGTGTGTTTACATGGGCGGGGCCATAACCAGGAAGTTTTGGCGTTATGGAGTGAGTACTTCCGGGGCAGTGTGAACTCGGGCGCACGCTGCTGTCCTAGGATGGGGTGCTGTACTATGGCGGCTGAACCCTGGAACCGCCTGGATATCCCGCGTCCAGCCATCCAGTGTCAGGTGACCATACCGCTGGGGGAAGACACAGGTGAGTGTACGGAGCGCGGCACTACAGCGCCACCTCTGGCTGCTTCATAGAAGAGCATTGACTGTACCCATACTAGACACACTGCACTGAACACAGCCTGACCCCCACCCCTCCAGTACAAGGCGCCGTGCTCCTGACCCCCCCATTCACAGCATGTCTGCTGATCTGTATATAGATCAATGCAGGATCAACACTAGGACACAAATTGTTTTCTATGCTCTGCTCACACCATCCTCTGTAAACAAAGGCAGCATGCATATACAATTGTATGCAGTGCCACTCACCATGACATTTCATTCAGTCCTATTGCAACCCTCTGCAGTGACTTGCAATAGGGCTGAATGTAATGTAATTTTTATGTGGCACTATACACTGTAATGCAATAGAGTAAAAAAAAAAAAACCTAAGGCACCTTTCACATGGGCGATCCCAGCAGGTCCCCCTGTAATTTTTGTTTCAGCCCGTGCCCTCCAGTCTCTTCTATGGAGCTGTAGATGGCAGCGGACAGTCTGACTCTCCAGTCTCTTCTATGGACCAGCAGATGGTGGCGGACACGTTGCTGCCATCCGATCCTGTCTGCCAAACACAGACCGGTGTGGGACCTATTCCCCATCCGTCTGGAGGCTCCGATGGAAACGGACAGGCTTTCTGTCGCCATTCGATAGCCCTGTAGACGGGAGCATGTGTCTGTAGCATAGTAAAGCGGACACAGACCTGTCCTTGGTGGACCTGTCCTCCACGTCCTCGGTGGACCTGTCCTCCACGTCCTCAGTGGACCTGTCCTCGGTGGACCTGTCCTCCACGTCCTCTGTGGCGATCCCTCGCTGAGCAAGCAGATCCCACTTCATGGTGGCGCCCTGTGTAAAAGGGGCCTAAACAAATCTTTGTGTAACAATGCACACACCAGCACACCTATGTTTTACTGCAAGGGCTGGTGTGAATGAGCCCTATTGGGAAGTGGGTTGTGTTGGAGGGTCAACTACTTACCTACTCCTGAGCCACCACCAGGCTCGTCAGAAATTCTGAGCAAGCTTCTACTCATGAACACTGAAACCTGCTCAGCTGGCTGTTCCCTACCACCGTGACAGCAGTTGGCACAGGTGATTGGATGCTTAGGCATCGACTGCGGGAGGTGAAATCGCTCCCTCTGCTCCGGGAAGGGAATCCGTCTACCCGCTGTAAATATGTGTCTCAAGTGTGTGACTCCGCACCTCCTCCACCGCGCACCACAATCCAACGAGAGCAACTCCTCGTAATACCCATTGGCCCAGATCGGACTGTACTCAGTGAATCCCTCCACTCCCTGTAGTTGTCTAAGTTTATTCCAAATTTTTTGCATCAGAACATAAGTGGGGAAACGTCTATTGGATTTCGCATACGCCAGAGCTTCCATACCCGTGGGCACACTATCGAGGCCGGTGACATGGCACATTAGGGCCCTAATGGGGTCAGACTGCACTCCATTCTCCCCCCATCCCAATCCCTCCGGCATCGTCCCGGGCAATATGCTGTGCCTGAGCTGCCAGATAGTACACCCAAGGGTTAGGGAGGGCAAGGCCCCCCTCTGACTTGGGCTTCTGTAACTGCTCCAGTCTAACCCTGGGGGGTTTAGTCAGCCAAATAAAGGACCTAAAAAGAGAGTTGATAATCCTGAACATTTTTAGAGGGATAACCATGGGTGTGTTGTGAAGAAAATATAAGATCTGAGGCATAAAAATAATTTTTATGAGATTAACCCTGCCTACCAGGGACATCTTAAGGCGCGACCATACTTTGACTCTATCTCTAATTCTATTTAACAATGGGGTCAGGTTGAGCATCAAAAAATCTTGCGGTTCCAGAGTAATCCGGACCCCTAGATACTTGATACAAGTAGACACTGGCACCCTGTGTATCGACTGCTCCCCGCCGCTCTGGGCCGTGTCTAACAGCAGAAGTGAGGACTTGGTCCAGTTAATGAAAAGACCTGAGTAGGTCCCAAACCTGCCGACCACTGCCATCGCCTCCCTCAGGGAGTCCTCCGTGTCTTCCAGAAGCAGCATGGTGTCATCAGCGTAGAGCATAAGCTTCTCCTGAATCCCTCCGTAGTTGAAACCCCTCACCCTTTGGTTTGTCCTAATCAAGGCGGCCATAGGCTCAATGGCGATGGCGAAAAGGAGCGGGGACAGCGAGCACCCTTGCCGAGTGACCCTATGCAGGGTAAAAGAATCAGAAATGTGTCCCGCCTCTCTAATAACTGCCCTGGGTGAACAGTATAGCAACCGCACCCATGACAGAAACTTTTCACCAAAGCCAAATCTGCCCATGACGCATGCATGGATTTTTAACCGATGAACGTGCCTACAGACGATCGTTTTTTTTTCTATAGGTTTTTTATCCATCAGATCATTTTAAAACAAGTTCCTAATTTTTTAACCGATGGGGCCCACACACGATCGGTTTAGTCTAATGAAAACGGTCCAGCAGACCGTTTTCATCAGACAAACCGACCGTGTGTACGCGGCAATAGAGTGACTTCACTTACTGAATTCCTGGATGGCCATAGGTGAATCATTTTGTTTGGTCAGTCAGCAGGCTGAACAAAAAAGAAAGAAAATGGACTCCCCTATTGACACAGTCAAGGTGGATAGAAGAACCCTGTCCACTGCGCTATTGTATTTTAACCGCGGGGACTACCCTGCTGTCAGAATACACCGTTCAGCACTGCAGCTGATTGAATTACAATTGTTCTGAGCGGAAAGATCCATAGATGGATCGATTCCTATTTATGCAATCGGTGTGATTTGGCAGTCATGGTAATCATGTGATCGAGAGCCCCCCCACTCCTGATCATCAAAACTGATTGAGCGCTGTTAGTAACAGTGTGGTCACTTTGCTGGGGGTGCTTGCTATATGCGGATATGTGGCAGCTTCCCATCAGTTCCACATATGATTATGGCGAGTTTATGGGGTTAAATTGTACTAGTTGCTTGCTTGTTTATTGTATATGAGCTAGTTTGCTTTATACATTTGTTATTGTGTATTGCAACCATTTATATGTGTATATGGACAGAGTGAACAATCTAGAAATCTCATTCTTTTCATATTTAGAACAACTCGTCAATCTCTCAGAAAGCTGTCAAGCTGCCGACTCCGTATTGAAGAGCAAAGAACTAAATGTTGAAGTTGCTACTTTGGATTCTGTATTATATATTTATCATCACCGGCTGAGTGCTCACAAGCCATATCTTGCTTTAAAACAGGTACATATATTAAATGTCTGATGTGACTAAAAATTTTCTTTGTCCTTTGCCTATTCCCTCCACTAATCGTGGTATCTGTACTATGCAGAACAAAGCATCTGTGTGCATTCAGCATTATGGGATCCTTTTTTCTTTTCTTTTTTTAAGCTCCATGTAGAGAACTATCGGGCGCCTTGTTGTTGGTGGTAAAAATCAGCATTTCTAGTATTTGGTGTCTGTACAATATAATGAAAATGAACAGTGGGTGGGAATGGTTTCGGAAAAAATGTCCTAAAACGTGGTGGTTTCACAGAAAAGTGTTCTATACACACTATCCGTTTTCCTGCAGGTTTTTCTCTTCAGGTTTACCAAAACCATCTAATATGAGGTCAAACCTTAAGAGTTTCAATTTGTATGCAATCAGGCAGGCCCTTGCACTACATGGTTTTGGTAAACCTGAAGAGAAAAACCTGCAGGAAAACTGATAGTGTGTATGGGGCTTAAGTTTCTATGCTTGGATTTTCCATGGTCATTGCACATAGAAGTAGGGCTGGATAGTGCTCTTCTGTTATTGCTCGACCTTAGGGGCACCATATAAGGTTTTTCAACTTTCTCCTCTACCAAACACAACAGGTCCAACACCCTCACAATTGCTGCAACCACCTTCCTGCTCTATCCTAAACTCCCTAACCCACATCTTCAACCTCTCCCTCGCCACCTTTACTTCCCCGCTCAAGCATGCACTGGTTACCCCCCCATACTTAGAAAAACCCTCACTAGACACCACCTGTTTGAATAACTTAAGACCCATCTCCCTGCTCCTGTTTATCTAAAAGTTTATTGAAAGCCTTGTCCATGACTGAATGAGTTGCTACCTCACGGACAACAACCTTCTCGACCCCCCCCCCCCCCCCCCCCCCAGTCCAGATTTTATACACAACATTCCACTGAAACTATCCTACTCAAAACTCACCAATGACCTACTAACTGCTAAAACCAATGGACATACTCATACTCTTAGCCCTTTCTGCTGCCTTCGACACAGTTGACCACCTGCTCCTCCTCAGCAAACTACACTCCCTTGGCCTCCACGATTCTGCTTTATCCTGGTTCTCCTTCTATCTATCTTAGCTCACTTTCAGTGTCACAACTCCCTCTCCTCTTTCTCTTTCTGTTGGGGTACCCCCAAGGCTCTGTCCTTGGGACCCCTCCTATTCTCGCTCTATATCTCTTCCCTGGACCAGTTTATTACATAGTAACATAGTTAGTCAGGTTGAAAAAAGACACAAGTTCATCCAGTTCAACCTTAAAAAACAAACAAAAATTAAATAATATCGTACAATCCCATATTCCCAATCTACACCCACAGTTGATCCAGAGGGAGGCGAAAAACCCCAGCAGAGCATGATCCAATTTGCTTCAGCAGGGGAAAACAAATCCTTTCTGATCCCCCGAGAGGCAATCGGCTTTTCCCTGGATCAACTTTACCTATAAATGTTAGTACCCAGTTATATTATGTACATTTAGGAAAAAATCCAGGCCTTTCTTAAAGCAATCTACTGAGCTGGCCAGAACCACCTCTGCAGGGAGTCTATTCCACATTTTCACAGCTCTTACTGTGAAGAAACATTTCCGTATTTGGAGATGAAACCTCCCATGGCTTCCAATACCACCTCTATGCCGACGACACCCAGATCTATCTCTCTCAACTCCTCAACTCACCCCCTCGATCTCCTCACGAATCTCAAACTTACTGAATGACAATCTTTCTAAAACTGAGCTTATTATATTTCCTCCTTCCTGGTCCCCCCCCCACCCCCATGACTTTATCATTAGGATCAACAACACAACCATTGGTCCCTCCACACATGCCAGGGTGCTGGGTGTTATCCTTGACTCGAATCTCTCCTTCAGCCCCCACATCCAATTACTGGCTAAATCCTGCCGCCTTAACCTCCAACATCTCCAGAATTCGACCCTTCCTGACTAATGACACCACAAAGCAACTTATTCTCGCTTTGATTATTTCCCACCTTGACTACTGCAACTCTCTCCTTAATGGCCTACCCCTTAAGCAGGCTACCCCCCCCTTCAGTCTATTATGAATGCCGCTGCTAGACTAATACACCTCAGTAACCGATCCGTGACTGTTGCTCCTCTCTGACAATACCTTCACTGGCTTCATCTACCCCACCGTTGAAAATTCAAAATAACCACAACATCTCCCCCAGCTACATCACCAACCTCATCTGCTGATATCGCCCAAATCATCCCCTCCGCTCCTCCCAGGACCTCCTCCTATGCTGACCTTCAGGACTTCTCCAGAGTCTCTCCCATCCTCTGGAACTCCCTGCCCCGGTATATCTGATCAGCCCAGAACCTTTCCACCGTTTTAGGAGATCCCTGAAAACGTATTTATTCAGGGAATCCTATCCCACACCAACCTAACTGTCCCCAAGCCACCCCCATCAAATCATTTCCCGCAGCTATTACCTTGTACCACCACCCCTCCATTTAGAATGTAAGCTCTATGAGCAAGGCCCTACTGTCCCTTCTGTATTGAACTGTACTGTAATTGTGCTGTCCCCCCCTCTACACTGTAAAGCGTTGTGTAAACTGTTGGCGCTATATAAATCGTGTATAATAATAATGGAGTGCAGTTTTGTTATCCTTGACTTCACTAACGTTTTCAAGCCTACAATAGTAATAGTAAGCATGCTGGAAAGATTCATATCCAATATACAGTAAAAGAAAGGATGGGAATGGTGCGCTTATTCAATAATGCCATAAAGTAATATACTCAAAGAATGAAGATGAGTATCCAAACATACAAATATATAAATTAATGTGAATAAAGTCCAACTAAAGCCCAATGGTAGGAGTTTGTTTATATAAAGGCAAAAATCTCATAGGGATAACTAGCACTCATGACCCTGGCCTGAGGTATCTGAAGATGCGGACCAGAAACCCTCTTTAAGAGAGTTTCTTGAAAAGATGGACCTCGCCTCCGATAGTGGACCCTCTTGTGTCCAGATTAAACAAGCTCCACCAAACAAGCATCAGGCTTCCTCGAACGAGGTAGCCCTAGCTGACCTACTAGTACAAGGCCTAAAATTCATTTGTGAATCGGCCATGGTCACTATTCCTCTGCTGGCCAGAGCTTCAGGTCAGGCGGTGGCGTTACACCGTCTACTTTGGTTAAGATTTGGTCAGCCAACCAATCTTCCAAGAAAGCCCTCAATCTCGTGGCACTCCTTCTTTCTTCCTCTTCTTCTTTTTTTTTTTTTTTTTTTTTTCTTTTTTTCTTTTCTTCTTTGTTTTTTTGTCATAAAAAAACTAACAGTTTAATATAATGCAGCATCATAGACACACATAGGGCACAACATTGGAAGTGGTTTATTTTTACAAAACAAATCTACCTTTTCACACTGGTACTGACTACTATTCCTCTCCTTCTGTTAACCCTGGTGCTGAGGGAGAGCGACAGACAAGGACGTACTCAAGAGCCCAATGTCCTCCTTATCCTACGACATCATTGGTTGTTAGAATGACAGCAGCTGGCCCCCCATAGTGCCCAAGATTGTAATGCTACATAATTAAAACCCGTTGCTTTGAGTAACAAAAAAAGGCCAGCTTGATTCACCTGCTGGCTTGTTGACAATTGTGGCACTTTGCCAAGGCACCCCTGGAGAACTCGGAAGGCACCCTGGTTGAAAAAAAGCTGGGCTAGATCACTGTTCCTCCCACTGATGTAAGTCAGAATTCCTCCCAATAACACCAACAATGGGGTGCTATTCTTCTCCAGACCATAGGCGCAATGTTTATTTTTTTTATTTTTTTCTCCTGTTGATCACCAAGCCTGAGACATTGTCTATTCCCATTGGCCACAGTCAGGACACCTTTAAATCATGGAGATGGTAAACGGGGCCCATTTTGTTTAGAAAGTTTGCAGATACCTGGGCTAGATAATAAAATCTGTTTATTTTCTAGTTTGGAAAATAGAATCTGGGGACAATTTTATTTAAAAGCAGATTTGCCTATGAGAGGGGGGCAAAAAAATCACAGATACCTGTATATGTGATTTACAATGAACTGACACGTGTGTGTGTGTGTGTTGTTTTTTTTGTTTCTTTTCTTTAAACTGATGGACTTGCCCATATCATGCACTCTAGCCTGCCGCTTATAGGTTAAGACTTTGAGACGCTCATATGGACTTTCCCCAGACAGTTCAGTGTGGAATTTTTTTATTTTTTATTTTTATTTAAATACTTTATCTGATGCTCCATCTGTACTACTTTACCCTTTAAAATTTATTAGCTGTTTGTACTAGAGGAATGTGCTTTTTATGTGTCTATATGTGGCTTTAAGATGGCCGCGGTCATGGACATGATACTGTAAATGAGTGCACTTCTGTAAACAATATTTTCTGAGTGAATAGTAGAAAAACCTTCTTTAGGCTTTTTCTTACCTACAGGTAGGCCTATAATAAGGGTTACCAGTAGGTAATATGCACTGTTTAGAAGATATTTACCCTGTTTGCAGCCAGGAACATCACTGTGCATGCGCGCTGAAGTTCCGGCATACCTTGCTGGAACTTCAGAGCTTTGTGCCAGATACGAGGGAAGAAAGACCGGGGAAACACGTCAGCGGTGACAGTACAGTGATGCTAGTATGCAGTGCATACTATAGTGCACATTATGCCTTTGCCTTGTGTGGTGTGTTTTGTGTGTATGTGTGTGTGTGTGTGTGTGTGTGTATATATATATATATAATGTATTAATATAGCATCAGTGGTTTACAACCACTTTGAATACAATGTTATAGTGATCATCAGATTGCTAGCTTTAAGTATTTAGGTAAAGTTTCTACATTCCTTGACCATGCATGTTTTGGGAACAAACCACATTAACATTGTATTTTCTTGCCTGCATGTGACCCATTAATAAGATATTTTCAGTTTTAGCTACGGACTGACTTTGCAGTCCTTGTAATGGACTTGTATCTGGTATATTGTGGTGACAGATTTTTTTTTGTTCATCTTTCCCTAGGTGCAGCAATGTATAAGACGAATACGCACTATGGGCCTGGAAGCTTCCATACAGGAGATGTTGGACTTGTGTCCTAAGTATGTTTAGTATATAAACTCTTCCTATTTTCTTGTATATCCCAACGTCCTACATTTATTTTTAGCAGTTTATATATGGGAAGTGCCTATTTTGTATTTTGTAACTGTTTACTCTGCTTTCATCGACCTTACATCATTGCACAGTACAAATCATTTATTGGTGTCTGCCCCTGAAAAGAAAAAATTGGCATCCCTGCACTGGAAGATACTTTATCATTGATCAGTGCTACCAGTTCTGGATTTTCACAAACCTTAGAGAAGAAATGCTAATTTAGTCCTCGGGTTGGCTAAAATAGCAGTCTGACATTTGTCCATCTCACACAGGCTGAACATTTTTTGTTCTTGGTAAGAAACAGAAGTATGTTTTGTTTTCAGCTTGTGCATGTTTTATAACTTTTTCCTTTGTGCCAAGATGTTTCTTCCTCACTTTGTGTGTATAGTAAATTTTTGTTTATTTTGAATATAGATTATCTATTAATGAATATTCTTTTTTTTGTTGCTGTCTGTGCTGAGTTTGGAAAATCCCCCCCCCTTTTTTTTTGTTTGTTCGCCCCTCTTCTTCTGGAGAAAGAAGTCAGAAGAAATCTCTACAAAGCAAAGGGCATTTCCCTCATGTGTTTTGGTGACAATTATGCGTGTCCCCATTGACAGATTATCCTCACTGTAATCTCATGACAAGAAAACCTGATGGGTTCTAACCTTTAGCCTCTCTATCTGAAATGTTAGTTGCAAGTAAGACCAATACAATGATGTTAAAAACAATATGATTACCATACTGCGACACAGATTCCCCCCGCCACCTTTTTTTTTTTTGATGGATGGAGATATATCTCTATCTATCTCTATTATAAAAAAAAATTATTTTGGTGATCATGTTATTCTAAGAAGTTGTGACAACAATATCCTTGACTTGCATGTACATCATAGAACTACTGTCGTTTCAAACCCCCCCCCCCCCCCCACCTACTGATCCTTGCCTTCTACATGCTCCTCTGTCCAAACTCTGTGTAAGCTCCCTCATTTTGTGCCTGGTTATTGGCTGTTCAGGCCTGAGCACTGCATCCAGGGAGGAGGTCCCATGCTCCCTCCTACTCAGATGTTGTAAGTATTTCTGAAGGGCTGTGATGGAAGCAGTGGAGGATCATGGTGGAACTTGGTATCAGTAAGTGGGGGGGTGGGGGGGGGTTGTTGTAGCAAAATAAACTCCCCTTTATTTTTCTCTTTTTATAAAAAAAATTTGGAGGTAGACACCAATTAGTTTAAGGGGGCACAACATTTTGCCATCAGTTGTCATTGTAAATTTGTAAGAAAACGTTTTTGTTTTTCTTCTTTAGTAAAACTGAGCTGAAAACTGAAAGCTGTGTCCCTGTTCCTAGCCAGCCTATTATGGAACTAGTGTCTATGAAGATTTTGGGTGCTTGCAAGTTATTACTACGTCTGATGGATTGCTGCTGCAAGGCTTTCCAGTATCCTTTGCTTTTGTCTCTGTTTTTTCCTGATATGTGAGATTTCAAAAAGGAATGCTTATATAAAGCAACCTTTCTTACTGGTGTTGTCACATGAAAAGATATAATAAAATATTTACAAAAATGTGAGGGTGGTACTCACTCTTGTGAGATTCTGTATAAACACTGGTAGCATGAAAGCTTAGTAGACGCTAGGAGCCGCTTGATTTAGCTGTTCACATACATAACTAACCTGGGTCTATAGTTTGGTGCAGAAAGTGCCAAAGACCGTATAAATGCATGCATATTTTTTTTGCAGTCACTATTGAAATTAATAAATTAAGAGGCACGTGTTGCACATGAGTTTAGTGTATAACATGTTGCTAAGCAGCCCCCCTGAGACTGCATGCAGGGGGTTTTCAAATTTGAAATGGAGCCTCATACAACTGGGTCTATCTGCACAGCCAATTCATTCATTTGCAGAGATCTGTTAATGAGTGAATAACAAGCTTTGCTTGTGCCACCGTGCTCATAGACCTTATATCCAGCTGTTTAACTGAAAGCCCATATAGAGTGCCACCTAGGACAGAAAGTGAGAGGAAATCTTCCCAATCGGAACAATTCTACTTTTTTTTTTTTTTTTTTAACTAATGAAAGAAACATTAAAAACAGGATTTTATTGCTGTCTCATTTTTGGGGAGTCATTGGGATTCATTTACTAAAACTGGAGAGTGCAAAACCTGGTGCAGTCGTGCATGGTAGCCAATCAGCTTCTGATGCTACTTGAAACATAAAATGACTATCCTATCCTGTTGCTGGAGTTCCACTTTAAACTGTTCTGTTTTAGTTTGTGAGATGTTAGACTAGCTAACTGACTTTCTCTTAAAGATATGGAATATAGATATATATTAGAGATTTATAGATTCTATTACTGGCCGAAACCTTGCTTATTTTGATACATGTAAAAGTAATCAGTTTTGGATATTATTATTCCTTTATCCAGTAAAACAGCTTATGTTTGCAGCACTTGAACTTGGAAGAGTTTATAGTTCTAAATGTTGTACTGTTGGGATTGATGAGCCGCTTATGGTTTGTACCTTTTTTATCTTTTCATTATCCATTAGTAATATTCATCCTTAAGGAGTATCATGTCTACAAAAAGTCCTGTACTGATTTCTTTAAATGCAAGTTCTGAGTTTAAATTATAAGTTTGGAAATGCTGCTGTTGGTTTAAGCTATGTAAATCCCCTTTGTAAAGTGTTAGGATGATAAAGCCCATCTCAGGGAACATTTTGAAATTATCCTTTGCAGTGGGCTGTGCCTGTACTGCAAGGGTTTAATAGTTTGTCTAGGTGAAAGGAGAAAACCTTTTTTAATTTACCCAGTTGTGTGCTTCTTTGGCAAATGGGGCTTCTCTATGCTCTGACAGTGACCTGTGCTTCAGTATCCTCACGTCGTGTGTAGGGTTAGTGGAGCCTGCTTTGGTCTTGATCACATCAGGTCCTTAGACCTTCGGAGCATGGGGGAGAAAATGCTGTGGGGGCAGCGGAGGATCGGGTAAATCTTTTTTTGCTCCCTTAGAACTAAATGAGCAATTAAACCTTGCAGTGCAGGCACAGCTTTACTTCAATATATCATTTTATTAGTTGCGTGGAGTTGGGATTTAATGCATGGCAACTTGTCCACAGTTACCTTCTAGATGCCTGGGCACACTTTTATGCAAATTCTAACTTTCTATAGAAAGTTGGCTCTGTCCCCTCTTTCATGTCACGATTTGTCATTGAAGCTGCAATCCTAGTAATAGGTCAGTCATGAGGTACAGGAAACGGAGGAGGGAGTGGAGCGCCACACTGACTTTCTTGCAGTAATGCAGTATTTGGCTCTGAGTGACCTGGTTTTTGGGGTGTGCCCCCCTGGAAGATAATTGTACAGAAACTACAAGGGTCTACATTATATTTCTGACAGAACTTTAAAATGTCACAGCAAAATAAAAATGCAGTACATCTCTGCAAATACGATCACATTTTCCTCAAGTTTTATCCTTGCAAATAGAAAAAAAATCTTATTGTGGGCTGACACCACCCTGCCTTTCTTAAAGCTGATGTCCAGCTTTCACTGTAAATAGTTTGCTTGGGCCAAGCTTGCCCAAACCATCTTTTTTCATTTACTAACGTTTGCCCACTGGGCATGCTGTTTAAACTGCCTCAGCTAAATACCATATACAGCACTCTATTCCGGTTGTGAGACAGGATGGTCTCATCTCACACCTGGAACAAAATCATGTCGGACTGAACGGCACTCGGCTATTCATAGGCAGCTTTGTTATTCTATCAATGACTACAAACCTTTCTCTGATTGGCCAAGTCTGAGATCTTGATCTCATCAACCCGCCTCTCCGACTCAGCTGATAGAATACAAAGCTGCCTATAAATGCCACTTAGCCTGACATAATTTTGTTCCAGGTATGAGACGGGCAGGTCTTATCTCACACCTGGAACACATTGCTGCATACTGTTTGTAGTTGGGGCTACATACAGTTTGTACAGCGCACTCAGTGGGCGCAGATATAATGAAGAAAATTTTTTTTTTTTTTGGGACAGTTTGGCCCAAACGACCGATTTTTAAGGTGAAGGTAAAGCTGGACATCAGTTTTTTTAAATTTCAAGGAATGGTATCAGCCCTGTCCAGTTGTTAATTTATGAAGTACTCTTTACCACCTACTTTCTTCTCCCCAACAGAGGAGGGGGGCTTGCAGTTTAGGGAAGAGAGCAAAGCGGGTCTGATTAGATTCCTTGAAATAGTGCAGGAGGAATGCAAAGGATGCAAAAGGGCTCTATATTTCTGTCAGGATCAACAGGTATTTTTTTTTGTTGCACTTAATGGTGTATATATTTAACAGACCGAAAGGGGAGGAGGCACATATAATACATTCATTGCTAGGGTTTACATATACTTTTAAAGAGCCCCTGTCAAAAACGCACACATCTTATTTTTTTCATGCTTGCTTGTAGCGTTTTTCCTTTAGATAAATTTATCTTTAGTCACTTGTATTGTGTCTTTTTGAACTCTCACGTCATAGCCCTCTCTTCTTCTGGGAGGGTTTAATTACCCACTGTGCTTACCTACTCCTCAGCCCCTCAACTCCCTATATAATCTTCATGTAGTTGTCAGGGGAGGAGTGTAGGGTAGTACTATAGTGACAGCTCTGAGTGGTGCTGCTGACATCACAATGGCACCTGGCAACAATCTTGGGGCTTTTGGATGTCTACACAAGAAAGGCTTTTCAGGCAACTGACATGCATAAAATGTGTTAAATGCACATATAATCTTTGGTAGATTGTTGTTGAAATGTATAATCTGATGACAGTCTCTTTATGGTCTTATTTGTGCAGTCTTCAACTGCTTAAAGAGCAGCGTGCAGAGCAAGCTATAAACAATTTTGTTAAAGCCTTTAAAGATCTGTTCAGTTCCAGTTCTAAATTTTTAAATGCAGATCTTAATGTGAAACCTGGCTGTCACTTTTTAAACAAGCTGTTGGCAGGCTTCAGTAGGTTCAAGCTTCAAGTAGTGCTAAAGTTTACCCTAGAATGCTAGCAGCCTGTTTAAATGGACTGTCAGCGCTCCTATTACATCTGTGTTTAACAGGTGGTTGTACACACTATTCTTGTACAAGCTGAAGGCAGTGCGAACTAGACTCTAGTATAACTGTTTGTTTTTTACAGCGTAGAAGGGCCTCAGAAAGCTTAGGTTGTTTTTAAAGTGAATCTGTTGGCCATAGTAAACGTTTCTCTTCTATTTTCCAAGCACTGTGGGCCAGATAAACAAGAGATACGCCGTCGTATCTCCTGATACGCCGTCGTATCTCCTGATACGCCGTCGTATCTCCTGATACGCCGTCGTATCTCCTGATACGCCGTCGTATCTCCTGATACGCCGTCGTATCTCCTGATACGCCGTCGTATCTCCTGATACGCCGTCGTATCTCCTGATACGCCGTCGTATCTCCTGTTACGCCGTCGTATCTCTGTTTCTATCTATGCGACTGATTCATAGAATCAGTTACGCATAGATATACATAAGATCCGACAGGTGTAATTGTTTTACACTGTCGGATCTTAGGATGCAGTACCGCAGCCGCCGCTGGGGGGAGTTTGCGTCGTAAACCAGCGTCGGGTATGCAAATTAGGAGTTACGGCGATCCACGACGGATTTTCGCGTTCGCTATGTCACCGCTAGTCTAGTTTCCCGTTGCAAAGTTAGTCGTCATTTTGGGTGCCTTAACTTTACACAGCAATCGTATTGCTTTATGAAGTATGGGCGTCGTTCCCGCGTCGAAATTTAAAAATGAACGTCGTTTGCGTAAGCCGTCCGGGAATATGAAATTACGCTACGCGCGTCGCCGTTCGAAAAAATGACGTCGCTGCGCGCAAAGCACGACAGGAGTTGGGAAACGGAGCATGCGCAGTAGGTCCGGCGCGGGAGCGTGCCTAATTTAAATGGCACACGCCCATTTGAATTGGCCCACCTTGCGCCGGACGTATTTACGATACACCGCCGCAAGTTTCCAGGTAAGTGCTTTGTGGATCCGGCACTAAAACTGTAAACTTGCGGCGGTGTAACGTAAACGGGTTACGTTACACGGCCGCAAATGTATGTGAATCTGGCCCTATTTTCACATCGCTTTGCTGCTAAGTTGAGGGAGCGCAAAAGGAGTGACTTAAAGTGTTACCCTAAAACAAACCAAAAAAAAAATCACATCCTGTTTCCTTGAAGCATGAATAACAGCACAGTGCTTGTGCCGTGTAAATTGCCCCCCGTATCACCTGAAATACCTGGCTGATCCTGCCTGGCTGTAAAACCCCTGCCCCCCCCCCCCGTAAACTGACCAGTTTATCATGGCTGCTGAGCCCTGACACCGTGGTCAATTTACGTGCCTCTGTCATCCGCAGCTCTCCAGTCTGCTTTCCCCTGTTCTCTCTCCCCTTCCCTCCGTGCCTGTCAGCTCTGTCCACTCCCCAGCCCTCCCCTCCTGCTGCTATGATAACTACAATATAACCATACAATCCCCTCTGTAAAATAACATTATGTGCCCCATTGGCTCTCTCTCCTCTCCACAGCTGATGGCTCTAGCAGGAGGGGCCAAGAGCTCCCACTGATGTCAGCCAGGGAGGAGAGAGAGCCATCAGTGGGAGCTCTTGGCCCCTCCTGCTGGAGCCATCAGCTGTGGAGAGAAGAGTCGAGGAGTCACATGAGCGCTGGGAGACACTCTGATATAGGTAGCAATCGGAATCTTTTTTTATATAACACAGACCAGAGTGGATTTGATTTAAATAAAATCGGTTTTAAATTGATGATAAAAAAAGGCTTAAAGTGGTTGTAAAGGTTCTTTTTTTTTTTTTTTTTCTTTTTCTAAATAGGTACCTTTTTAAGCTAATGCATTGTTAGTTCACTTACCTTTTTTCCCTCGATTTCCCTTCTAAATGTTTTTTTTTCTTTGTCTGAATTTCTCACTTCCTGTTTCTCCTCAGTAAGCTTGCCCCCCATATTCCGAGCCGTTCTGGCTGGGGGTTAGTCAGCGTGCTCGCCCCATCCCTTGGGACTACATTCCTGCGGGGAGAAGCTGTGTTCACAAGTGAACCAACAATGCACTGGCTTAAAGGAACCTATTTAAAAAAAATAAAAACCTTTACAACCCTTTTAACCACTTGAGGACCTTGGCTCTTTTTCAGATTTGGCGTTTACAAGACTAAAACAGTTTTTTTTGCTAGAAAATTACTTAAAACCCCCAAACATTATGTATATTTTTTTTCTAACACCATAGAGAATAAAATGGCGGTCATTGCAATACTTTTTTTCACACCGTATTTGCGTAGCGGTCTTACAAGCGCACTTTTTTTGGAAAAAAATCACTTTTTTTAATAAAAAAAATAAGACAACAGTAAAGTTAGCCCAATTTTTTTATATATTGTGAAAGATAATGTTACGCGGAGTAAAATGATACCCAACATGTTACACTTCAAAATTGCACCCGCTCGTGGAATGGCGTCAAACTTTTACCCTTAAAAATCTCCATAGGCGAAGTTTAAAAAATTCTATAGGTTGCATTTTTGAGCTACAGAGGAGGTCTAGGGCTAGAATTATTGCTCTTGCTCTAACGATCGCGGTGATACCTCACTTGTGTGGTTTGAACACCGTTTTCATATGCGGGCGCTACTCACGTATTTTTTATTTTTTTTTTTCTTATTTTTTTTTATTTTATTAATTTTTACAATGAAAAAAATTGATCACTTTTATTCCTATTACAAGGAATGTAAACATCCCTTGTAATAGAAAAAAGCATGACAGGTCCTCTTAAATATGAGATCTGGGGTCAAAAAAACCTCAGATTTCATATTTAGACTTCAATGCAAAAAAAAAAAAAAAAAAATGTCATTTGAAAAGATGACAACAAGTAAATATTGATTTAAGAAGCATGGGCGGAAGTGACATTTTGATGTCACTTCCGCCCTGCTATGCTATGGGGACGGGTGGGGGCCATCTTGCCCTCACTCGTATCCCAGCCGAGCAGGGGACAGGACCCGATCGCCTCCTCCGCTGCCGACGGCTCCGGTAAGTGGCGGGAGAGGGGCAGAATCCGCCGCGGAGACTATCGTTTTACAGGACCGCTCAAGTAAAAGATGGAAAACTCGGTTGTGGCAGCAGCTGCCGCCGTTACCGAGATATCCATCTTTAAAAACAGGACGTATATAGTCGTGAGCGGGTCTTTAAGTGGTTAATTCAATTCAACTTGATTTTAAATCATAATTTTTAAAGCGAAACTGTCATCTCTGTCCCGCAGTGGCTTCTCCTCTGACCCACTGTTGACACACCGACAGTCCCATTCACTTTAACCACTTCAGCCCCGGAAGAATTTACCCCCTTCCTTACCAGAGCACTTTTTGTGATTCGGCACTGCGTCGCTTTAACTGACAGTTGAGCGGTCGTGCGACGTTGCACCCAAACAAAATTGACGTCCTTTTTTTTTTCCCCACAAATGGAGCTTTCTTTTGGTGGTATTTGATCACCTCTGCGGTTTTTATTTTTTGTAATATAAACAAAAATAGAGTGAAAATTTAAAAAAAAAAAAACTATTTTTAACTTTTTGCTATAATAAATATCCCCAAAAAATCTCTCTAAAAAAAAAAAAAAAAATCCACAGTTTAGGCCGATGCGTATTCTTCTACATATTTTTGGTAAAAAATTGCAATAAGCATATATTGATAGGTTTGCGCAAAAGTTATAGCGTCTACAAAATAGGGTATAGATTTATTGCATTTTTTTTTTTTTTTTAATGGAGGCAATCTGCGATTTTTCTTGTGACCGTGACATTGCGACGGACACTTGACACATTTTTGGGAACATTTACATTTATACAGCGATTAGTGCTATAAAACTACACTGATTTACTGTGTAAATGTGACTGACAGGGAAGGGGTTAACACTAGGAGTGCTGAAGGGGTTAAATATGTTCCCTAGTGAGTGATTCTAACCGTAGGTGGAGGGGACTGTGGACGTTGTATGACTATGGGCAGGATGTCAAGTGGTTAATGGGACAGCTGGTGATGCAGCATTGAGGGACGTGGCGGGAGCAGGTGGTTGCATGCCTGCTAACAGGTGCTGCTATGATAGATCTGAAATAACAGGGGCTCTTTAAATGTAAGGACTTATTCTTGCTGGTAGTTAGGAAACCTTCATTTTGCAAATATTAAAGATTCTATTTAGAATAGTAAGCTGTCAGGTTAGTAAAACAGCGATATCCGAACCGACTCATCATACAGTTTGTAGTGTACATAGATTTGCAAAACAATGGGATAAAGGAATATTCCTGAACTTTGTTTTATCTCATGGTACTGTGAAATTGTGTGAATGCATGTTGTATCGGCTTGCACAGCTTGGATTAATTGAATGAGTTTACCAAACGTATAAATATTGCAGAATATACAGCCTAAGAGCCGGTTCACACTGGGGCGACTTGCGATCCGACTTCATGTCGCCTCAAGTTGCGCTGTAGAGAAAAACAATGGAAGTGAATGGGAGCAGTGTTAATACACACGACTCAAGGCGATCCGACTTCAGAAGAGGTTCCTGTACTACTTCAATCCGACTTGTAGGCGATTTGTACCCATTGATTTCAATGGAAGTCGCCTCAGAAGTCGGATCCTGTCTTATCTGAAGCTACTTTCCAGGAAGATAACATACATTTCTCAGGGAAACCTCTCCTGCCCCCCTCCCTCCCCCTCCCTCTCCCAGAGCTGATTGTTGTTTTATTGGCCACTGGAAAGTCTCCTGTCCTGGAGACGACTTCAAGTTGTGTTGTAAATCGCCCCAGATCGCCCTGTGGTTCAAGTCGTGTCGGAGTCGCCTCTGGAAGTCGTGTCGCCCTAGTGTGAACCGGCTCTAACATGCTACATAACTAAGCTCAATTTCATGCTGAATAAACTAAATTATTAATGTATCTTAAATAGAAAACTAGCTTTAGAAATATTTGGACTCCAAAATCATCTTTTTCTTTTTTTATTATCGTTGAGTTTTATCCACCCTGAAAGACATGGCTCATAATGGTATTTTACAGAGGGGATTGTATGGTTATACTGTAGTGGCTAACAACCACTTTAAACACACTTGTGTCTGAATTCTTGTATATTGGTATCATTTAATGCTCTCTTGTTTCATGTTCTGGGCCTCAGGA
Organism: Rana temporaria; assembly: GCF_905171775.1. NCBI lineage: Eukaryota > Metazoa > Chordata > Amphibia > Anura > Ranidae > Rana > Rana temporaria. The sequence continues at coordinate 190,902,369 of NC_053490.1, forward strand.
GTAGGAGAAATATAATGGTATGCTTAGAAAAACACATTGGCCCAGATTCACAGAGATCGGGGTATCTCATTTACGTTACGGCGCCACAAGTTTTTCAGGCAAGTGCTTTATTCACAAAGCACTTGCGTGTAAAGTTGCGGCAGCGTAATGTAAATCACCCGGCGGAATTCAAATTCGGCGGGTAGGGGGCGTGTATCATTTAAATGATGCGCGTCCCAGCGCCGAACGAACTGCGCATGCGCCGTCCCTAAAAAATACCAGCGTGCATTGCTCTAAATGAGGTCGCAAGGACGTCATTGGTTTTGACGTGGACATAAATTACGTCCAGCACCATTCACGGACGACTTACGCAAACAACGTAATTTTATAAATTTTCGACGCGGGAACGACGGCCATACTTAACATTGACTGCGCCTCATAGACCCAGGGGCAACTTTACGCCGGGAAAAGCCTAACGTAAACGTCGTAACTTTACTGCGTCGGCCGCGCGTACGTTCGGGAATTCGCGTATCTAGCTAATTTGCATACTCGACGGAAGCGCCACCTAGCGGGCAAAAAAAAAATTGCAGTTAAGATCCGACGGCGTAAGAGACTTACGCCTGTCGGATTTACTAAATATCTATGCGTAACTGATTCTATGAATCTGTCGCATAGATACGCCGTCGTATCTCTGCCTTGTGCCGTCGTATCTGGAGATGCGCCGTCGTATCTCTTTTGTGAATCTGGGCCACTGTTCCTTTGTTGGGCTACAAGTGAATTTCATGACAGCACTTGGGACTGTTAGGCGGTGGACATAATGTGAGTTCATCTTTAACTGAAGCAAAAAGAGATCAGTATGAAAAGTTCTAGTGTAATAAAAATCATGTCATGATACTTTATTTTATATGCAGTGTTCTTATTTTTTAGGGTTATGTACCGAGGAGTTCTGAAAAGACTTATCTCCTTATACAGTGCGCAAATATTGGTACAACTCGAGGTGTCAGCATTTCAGAAAATGCCTTACTTTAAGGACTTTGAGTTTCCTCTCAAGATTGAACATTACCTTGGCCCTGTGTTCAATGATTTGGTTAATAGAAAACTACCAAAAATGTTCTCCAAGAAGGGCTCGGTACAACTGCTGAATGAACTATTTAAAACAAATGATTTGGTTACTGAAGAGTTAAAAATGCCAAGCATTATGGAACCAAAAGAAGCAAAGGGAAGTGTTATCGATTTGGGGCAACAAGTTAAAAGATTAAAGAGAGGTAAGAGTATGGAAAAAAAAAAAGTCAACAAATTAGAGCCTGTAACCTTCTGTACCTTGCTGCTTTTTGGTAAATTGTGAAACGTAACATTTATAAAGTGAGCAAGAAAGGGAAGGGGGAAGGAGAGGCACCAAGACATCACTGGTGTTTTTTTTATTTTATTGAATGAGAACAAGTTCTAATGCAATCACAAGCATCCTAGAGTGATGGGCATTAAATCTGCTCAGTATGAAGCCGACAGTCAAGTCCTGACCGGAGCCCCTGGGATCGCTGAAGCGATGCCAATGCAGGAATCCAGAGAGATGTAGAAGACTCCAGAAATGTCAGAGGAGCTGTCAATTCCCGGAATGCAATAGCCAATCGAACATGTTTCAGAGGGTAATCCATACCTCCCTCATTGTGTTCATACAGTGAGCATATACCCCACACAAACACACCACTGTCCTACCCTTTTCCTGCTTGTGGGCATATTGTAAAACATACAGTGTACAATACAGTAAAACCTTGGTTTGAGAGTAACTTGGTTTGAGAGCAAGTTTGCAAGACAAGCAAAATGTTTTAATACATTTTGCCTTGATATACAAGCGATGTCTTGATATAAGAGTAGTATCATGTCACAACTGAGTATAAAAGAGAAGAGAGGCCCCTCTAAGTGTAGCAATATAGTTACATTTAATGAAGGTACAACCTTTAGCAACATATTGCTACACTTAGGCCCCGTACAGACGGGCAAACATGTACGATGAAAACGGTCCGCCGGACCGTTTTCAGCGTACATGCCCGCCCGGAGATTTCTGTATGATGGCTGTACACACCATCTTACAGAAATCCGTGCATACAAGATACGCGGCGATGAGGCCGCGACGTGCGCGGCCCTGGCAGTTCAATGCTTCCACGCATGCGTCGAAGTTATTCGTCACATGCGAGGGATGGCGGCCGCTCGGACATGTACGGTAAGTCTGTACAGACGACCGAACATGTCCGACGGGCAGGATTCCAGCGGGCATGTTTCTAAACATGTTTAGAAACATTTGTCCGCTCGAAAACAGTCTGGCGGGCAAATGTACGCTGGAATTCTGTCCGCTCGGCTGTACAGACGACCGAACATGTCTGCTGAAACTGGTCCGTGGACCAGTTTCAGCAGACATGTTCGGTCGTCTGTACGGGGCCTAAGAGGTGCCTCTCTTCTATACCCTGTAAAAAAAATGTTTTGATATACAAGTGCTTTGGATTGCAAGCATGTTTCTGGAACAAATTATGCTTGCAAACCAAGCTTTTACTGTATGTCTGTATTTGTGGCACCATGGAACAACATCACTGCGTTGTTCAAAAAATTGTATTATAGAATATGCTGTATGGGGGTATACATATGTAAACTGGTACTTGTGTAATAGTCGTGTGTGTGTGTGTGTGCATATTTTCCCTAACGCAACACTGGGGAATGCATCCATGTTCGTGTTAAAACAAGAGTACCGACGTTTGCACGCATATACACTTGTACAGTGTGTTCTATAATATATTTTTATGGGTGGAATTATGTGGCAGATGTGGCTCCCAGTTGCCACACAAAGGGGCTCTTTTACACTGTGTGGCCATATTGCCTACAAAAGCCCCACGTGCATGGGCCCTCAAAACGGTGCTGATTGCCTTATTATAGTTCTCCCCAATCCAAAGAGGTCCTGTGATTGGTGTTCTGGCATTTGGTCGCATGACTGGCACAAAAACGAACCTGGAGCAACTTCTCTAGCAGTGGTATATGAGCACCTCTTCTAGCTTGTATTCATATAGGGGAGCAAGATAGTTGGGGTGGGATTTCTCTAAGGCCCCGTACACACCATAGAATCCATCCGCAGATAAATCCCAGCAAATGGGTTTCAGCGGATAGATCCTATGGTGTGTACACGCCAGCGGATCTTTTTCCGCGGATAAATCTCCCCTGGGATGGATTCCAGCAGATCGGATATTTGCTGACAAGCACAACAAATCCATCTGCTGGAATCCATCCCAACGGATGGATCCGCTGGTCTGTACAGACTCACCGAATCCATCCGTCCGAAGGGATCCCCCGCATGCGTCGTAATGAATTGACGCATGCGTGGAATTCCTTATATGACAGCGTCGCGCACGTCGCCACGTCATAATCGCGGCGACGGCGCGACACGTCATCGCCAGAGGATTTCGGCGCGGATTTCAATGCGATGGTGTGTACACGCCATCGCATAGAAATCTGCTGAAATCCTCGAGAGGATTTATCCGCGGAAACGGTCCGCTGGACCGTATCCGCGGATAAATCCTCCCGTGTGTATGGGGCCTAAGTCGACTGTAAGGAGAGTCCCACCACAAATTACACAATTGTGAATGGATGATGATGATGTTGATTTACACCCAATAGCTTCCTATATGATCATTCTGGGATAATAATGGGGGTCAGACTGTGAGGATAAAAGTTCTGGCTTGATTTATAAAAGCATTAAAACTGTTTTGGGATTTTAATTCAGGAACAAGCATCCATTCGAGGATTTCAGACTTCAGTGGCTACCTATTTGTTTTCGGTCCGTGGTTCACAAAATAGTTCCTTTAGAATTAAGTGGACAGCCTAAGAGCTTGCATCATTAAAGAAATCATAAGAACGACAGCTCTTGCATGTTTGTCTTCAAATGTACAAACTGACAAGATGATGTTGGTATAGGTTGGGTTTAAACAACAACACTCCACAACATTTCACCCAAAACTTAATGTTCTGTGTTTGCTGGAGGTAACATTTGCCAGCTAAAGCCCTTTTACGCCTCGTACACAAGATCAGAATTTCTGATGGAAAAAATTCTGACTGACATTTTCCATCGGAAATTCCGACTGTGTCTATGCCCATCTGAGTTTGGCCGGGCAAAAGCCTGATCGTATGTATGGGGCATTAGAGTTGGCTCTCAAACCCAAGTATAGCGAAGACCATAAATAAGGATTCTTGTGTTACAAAAAAGTTGAATGCTAAAAAAATGTTGTTTTTTGTTTTTTATGTGACCAACTTTTAAAACTGACTTGTCCTTTGTCACATGCAGACAAACTTGATGAATTTGATGTGAAAGCATTACTAGTGTCAGAGGGTGACCATTTCCAAGTAAGTAATAATGGCATTTCTCTGCGAATGGGACCAACTACTGTGTTGTTTGTCACTTGCAGACACTAAAAGCATTAGTAGAGGCTGTTTTCAAGTACATTTGTTTTACATTTCAGTTTTGGTGATGGCTAAAAAAAGTTTCAATAAAATGTCTTGTATGTCATTTCACATAAATCACAATTGTAAGAGCTCTGTGGTTGGGTTTTATAGTTCTGCCACATCAGTTATGAGAGAATGAGAAAAGTGGTCACAATATGGTTATTGGGGTACGGGTGAGGCCTGCAAATCTCATAACACTTTTTTATATTATATTTGTTCAATTGGTGTTTTTTTATGGGCAATGTAACTAGAGGAGTTGCCATTTTGCGATAGGAGGAGTGAGACTGTAATGTGGGTATGCTCTCTGCTGTTTTTTTTGGAGGTGGGTTCTGCCTTTCAGAATTGCATTTTACCAATTAAGTGATTCTCTGGATTGGTGTCAGAATATACAATCTGGTTATTTTCTGTCCTATGTATTCCCAGAAACCGGAACACCAGTAACCCTGGCATTGCACTAGTGTGTTGCACTGGATTTTGCCCTGGTATAGATGAAATTAGTAATTTATGCTGATCTTGGCCACATCTTATAGTGGACTGTGATCCATTTACTGACAATGATAATGGCTATGGCTGCTATTGTAAGAACTTACTAATAATAGTCTGTGACAGTACTTGGATAATGTTATTCCTATATAATCAAGTCATTATAACTGATTGGCTCCTTGTAAAGTAGACGGCTGAGTTCAGCGCTCGGTTCTCTATTACACGGTTTGGCTTTAATTTAGATGAGTACTTGAGCTTAAAGTGTTACTAAACCCAAGACCCTTCATTCGCTAAATCTGTCTCCCACAGTACACAGAACATGGAAATGCAATTATTTTAGTAAATATAAACTACTAAGTACTATTTCTCATCAGCAGGATATAGCAGTCTTGTGACTTCTAGAAGTGTCTGGTCAAGCACTGGTTAAAGCTTGTAGGATGAGTTTTCATTCTTCTCTGACTGTCCTATAAAAGGCTGCATGACCCCTGACCCTCTGTCTGGACAGTGCTGATTGGCCCTGTGCCGATCACATGCACCCTCCCCAAAACAAAAACCAACTCTATAGCAATACACACCAAACTGAGCATATGCAGAGTGCCTCCTAAGACACTGTACTTTCAGCAGATGGATTGGGACAGTAAAAGATGGGGGGCGGGGGGATCGGAGGACAGGAACAAATAGTCTTTTTACACAATGCACAGTATTAACGCCTTAAATTCCACAGTGAGTATAACCCCCTTGATCTCCTCACGGATCTCAAACTTACTGAATGACATATCGGTACGGATGTCACGCCACTTCCTCAGTCTTTCTATAACTGAGCTTGTTATATTTCCTCCTTTCCGCGAACCCCCCCCCCCCCCGCCATGACTTTACCAGTCAGATCAACAGCACAACCATTGGTCCCTCCACACATGCCAGCGTGCTGGGTGTAATCCTTGACTCGGATCTCTCCTTCAGCCCCCACATCCAATCACTGGCTAAATCCTGCTGCCTTAACCTCCGTAACCTCTCCAGAATTTGGCCCTTCCTGACTGACACCACAAAGCAACTTATTCACTCCTTGATTATTTCCTGCCTTGACTTCTACAACTCTCTCCTTAATGGCCTACCCTTACGCAGGCTATCCTTCCTTCAGTCTATTATGAATGCTGCTGCTAGACTAATACACCTCACTAATCGATCCGTGATTGCTGTTCCTCTCTGCTAATCCCTTAACTGGCTTCCCCCCTACCCCACCGTGTAAAATTAAAAATGCTAACCACAATATACAAGGCCATTCACAACATCGCCCCATCTTCATCGCCAACCTCATCTGCAGATATCACCCAAATCGTCCCCTCCGCTCCTCACAGGACCTCCTGCTCTCTAGCTCCCTTGTTATCTCCTCACTTGTCAAAAATAAGGTAAAAATGCACAACCCTTTTATATGCAAACAAAGTGCAAGTGAATAAACAAAAAACTTGGATCGTTCAGTGTAATGTACCCAAAACACACAAAGTCCAATAAATGGTTGCTAAAAACACAGCTTGCTGTAATCAGAGGTATGTGTATTACCTCCTCACTTGCTCACCTTCAGGACTTCTCCAGAGCCTCTCCCATCCTCTGGAACTCCCTGCCCCGGTATGTCCGATCAGCCCCTAAACTCTCCACCTTTAGGAGATCCCTCAAATCCCATTTTTTCAGGGAAGCCTATCCCACACCCATCTAATTTGTCCCTGAGCCACCCCCATCAAATCATTCCCTGCAGATATTACCTTTTGTACCACCCTCTCCCTTAAGAATGTAAGCTCTATGAGCAAGGCCCTCTTATACCTTCTGTATTGAACTGTACTGTAATTGTGTTGTCCCCCTCTACATTGTAAAGCGCTGCGTAAACTGTTGGCACTATATAAATCGTGTATAGTAATAATAATAACAAACATGCTTTGCTGCATATACAGACTGATTTTACTATTGTGGGTTTAGTAACACTTTATAGATGTTTGTGTGCAACTTGTGGCATAATACCAATGCAGCAGTCCTAATTTTTGGAGGTGGGATATTGATTAAATGTTAGGAGCCTTGATGTTTTGGGCCTATTTTAATGTTTGTTTTACATTTTGCACAACAGGTCTTAAATTCAAAAGAATGGTCCAGTAAGCTCAAGAGAAAACCAGCACTATTGTCTTCTAATCAAAGGAAGTGCATTAAGCATATATTGCCCAAAATTCAGGAAGCCTCAAGTTTCAAAGATATGTCTGAGCATCTCCTTTATGCAGTGAGATGGTGTAGGAAAAAAAAACTAAGAAGAGAAGCAATGTTCTTCAAATACAAATACCTTCACAGCAACAGACTGCAGCAAGCTGAATTTCTGGGGCAGAGGTGTGTATGGCTAGTACCTGTAAATAGATCTCATCACTATATTAAACATTTTTGTAATCAAGCATAATTGATAAAAATCTGTTTATATGTGTGTGTGTGTGGCTGGGGATGAACATGGTTCTTCTACCTGAGGTAAATGCTAAAATGCCTCCTAACCCCAATCACATAAAATGTCAGCAATAAACATCACAGATCTAGTATATAGTAAATATATTTATAAGGGCTGTGGAGTCGGAGGAGGAGTCGGAGTCGGGGGAAATTTTGGGTACCTGGAGTCGGAGTCGGCAAACAATGCACCGACTCCGACTCCTACTAAATTTAGATTGGAATAAAAAAAAGCAAGTTTAAATGTCCCAATTCACAAAAAGTTATAATTAATGACTTCTCTACTGTAAGAATAAAGACCAATGCATGCAGTGCCTCACGTAACCGCAAAACGAACACATTAAGTGACCGTGAAGAAGCATGCTTTTCATGTGCTTCACTATATTCACTACTTTCCATAGTGCTGTGTTCTGCTTTTACAGGGAACGCATGTTAGAGAACCAGTAAGTGTCCAAATAAAAGTATGAAAAGTATGATCGCTCATCAAAACTTACTGTTGAAGAAGCCATCCTTGTTTATCCAGAGATCGTTAGTGATGTGGCCAGAATAGTTACTGCAATGCCACCCACCCAAGTCAGTGTCGAAAGATTATTTTCAGCCCTAAAAATAATAAAGCCCTGGTTCACACTGGGTACGATTTGGAACGATTTGAGATGCGATTTGACATGTCAAATCGCATCTCAAATCGGCGGCAATTGTCGGCAATGGCACTGTCCTAATCAGTGCGACGCCGCATCTGCGATTTCAAAAAGTAGTTCCTGTACTACTTTTTGCGATTTCAGGCCGCGATTTACATTAAATTGTGGCCGAAATCGCGGCAAAATCGCAGCTGCGAAATCGCGGTAACATCGCGCATTTTACCGCAATTTTGAATTCGCAGCAGTGTGAACCTAGGCTCAGTCTGACTTAAGAGCTTCTATGAAAGAGGATCTGGCAGAGGCAATTCTCTTCCTTAGAACTCTACATTGAATTGATTTGCATTTGCTAAGCCTATAACTACATTTCAAGATTAATATAAACCATTTCTAGGTTTTACAGATTTTGTTTTTGGTTCATTATAGATAAGCTTTGTTTTTGTTCTAAAACAACCAAATAATGTGGTTTGTATTTTTGAACTGGTAAAGATCCTGTTCCTGATGTTTATGCCTGCTGCTACTATCCAGCCACTTGATTGTTTTCATTGTGTTTGTCTTTTGCTTAAAATGTGCAATACAGTAGACTGTTGGCTTCCCAGCCAGTAGTCCTGTGGTAGGTTGCGTTTCTTTCTCTCAAGGAATGTATAAAATACATTCGCATATTAATACAGAGGAGTCGGAGTCGGAAGTACATAAAACTGAGGAGTCGGAACATTTATCTACCGACTCCACAGCCCTGATATTTATACGGAACATCATGACATATACAGTATATAATGGCACTGAAACGTTGTTCCATGTCTCTCTTTTTTTTTTCTCTTTTCTCTTTTTTTCTCTCTCATCTATAAATGAGAGTCATAAAATGACCTTCGCCATCACTGGGCAATTGGTTAGACTATTCTTTGCTGTGTCTTTTTGAAGCACTTATACAATACATATGCTAGACTATTTGACATTGTTTTTTAGAAGCCATTGAAGTTAATTCTGTAAAAAACATGATTATATTTACATCAATCGCAGCTTTCATAAATGAATGAGTAAACTGCTGATTGCTACTACTGTGCTGCTCGAACAAAAGCACAGTGCTGAACGCACCCCTCTCTGATGCTTTGCAGACTATTTTTTGTTAGGACTAAGCCAAAAAATATTTCTAAGCTGCTACATAATTTCTCTCCTTGTCCTTTTTTTGGAGCTGTGAAAAATAAATTGCAGTCCCAGAAAGGTTTGTGCTGCAGCAATTCCAGTGATTTGGAGCTCACTTGCTGAGCGTTTGACTTTTAGCGGCATTTGGAACAAGTTTACAGAATTACCAGCTTCAGTAGTTACTCGATATGCAAAGCTGCTGATTATGGCGCTCTGGTAATTTGTAGCTGGTTACAAAACATGTCTAGACATCTAAATCTTGCCTAAGTATAATTGGAGATCTGCATCTGCTGCAAAGTTGCCAGTGTGATTGAAAACCATAATTTTTTTCTATTTTATTCTGCCGTTGCTTGATAGAACGTTATTAAAGTGTAGCTGCTGGCTTTTAATAAACATACACTCACCTGCTCCACGTTCTAGTGACGCGCCGACCGGGGTTCTGCTCCTCTCCTCCCCCTCTCCGGCTGGCATCTTCATTCTAAGTGTGGGCACCCAGCCGTGACAGCTTTCGGCTTCACGGCCGGGCACCCACTGCGCGAGTGGCGCTGCGCCATCCGATTGGACAGGCGATCGCCTGGGACCTGTCACGTGTCCCAGGCGATCGCCTACAGGGAGGGGCTGCCAAAAGTGCGATCTGGCTATTTGCCTTAGCAGCCCCTCGACGGAAGTAGGAAGTGGGACAGGAAGTCCCACACCTCCTGAAGCCCCCACTTCCCCCTACCCCAAAAAAAATTACATGCCAAATGGCATCCCCATCGTAAGAACACAGGGATTATTGCTAGCAATAATCCACATGTAAAATCCGGCAGACTGGTTGTACCCAAGTTGATCGATTTGACTTGGGTATATTCAGCTTGCCCATACATGGTTCTACTCTCTGCCAGTTCCTGTTGAACCAGTTGAGTTTTAAACAGTCTGTGGCTGGTTTAAATCTTTGCTGGACTGATTAATGCACAATGCTGGCTTTAATTCATTTTTGATAATTTAGATAGTTGGACTTTAACTAGTAAAGGTGCTTGTATCGAGGCTTGCCACCGCTGACCTGCTTCTGCAAAAGCTAGTTGCATGGCTTTTCTGCTGACCCATTAGGTTTTAATAGTTTGAGTCCCAGAATGAGAATGCAGATCAGTCTTTCTTTGCATACTTGTCCTGGGTCATTGACACAAGTACCAAAGCCCAAAGGGTTAAATATGACAGTCGGGCATCTAGGTTCTTTGAATTAGTGGGCGCCAATTTTGAGCTGCTTTTTTTTTTTTTTCTTCTCATGACATGTTCTCTGTGTGCTTGTATGTGTTTCCTCTGGGTCTTCTGATTTCCTCCCATACTTCAAAGACACATGATGGCAGGTTAAGGTGCTCCTGTCTAAATTAGCCCTAGTATGTCTATGTATGCATAAGAGATTAGGGACCTTAGCTTGTAAGCTCCTAGAAGGTAGAGTCTGAACTGAATGTACATTTTTTGCACTATATAAATACCTGCAATAAGTAAAGAAATTACAGATTTCCTTTAATAGGAACTTTTTTCTCACGGTAGCCCCCACCAGGTGAGCAATAATCTAGGCAAACAAATGTGTTTCCTTGTTGCCGTCCTTGCTTGTTACAGCTACCAGAATTGGTATAGGTCATATTTTTCTAAAGAACATGGAGTTTACTGCTTCATTTACAGTGACTAAGTTTGTGTGTTTTTTATTAGTGGTTTCATGCATCATTATTAAACACGTCTTCCCCTCTCTTTAAGTTTAAAGAAGAAGCTGCAGAGCTGGAAAAAATCCATGTGTCACTGTCTGCGTGAGCGAACCCTGAAGGCAGATCATCTGAAGACCTATTTAAGAATACAAAGATGTCACCAATCTTGGAAGTGGAAGGTCACTTATTCAAGAAAGCGCAAACTTCACAAATGTCACGTTGCTCATTCTGAATCTCAAGTTAAAAGGACAGATTTAAAAAGTTTGTGCTCAGAATTGTTTTCTGGTGATCAAGAGGTGTCACCAGTTTCCAAGGATACCGCTTTAAGATCTCAGACTTCTGAACCATCTGTGTCCAGTGCCAGCATGAAAAATGCAAAAAGACGTCTTTCTGAAACGGATGACATAGATGATATATTCTCATCAATTGGGATCTAGAAGATTTTCAGCTCCCTGTAAACTGTTATAAAACCAACAAATGCAAAATACGTTTTATGTTTTGGTGTTTTTACTCATTTAAAACTAAATTGGATGAAAAGTTAAACTGTCATTTTTGAGCTGCCATACGCCAATCTGGTATTACGAGTATTGGGACACATTCTTCGCTCTGGTCATTGCTGATAATTTAATAAAAACCTTTAATATGATTTAATTAACATTGAAATGGTACCATTAAGTGCAGCATAAAACCCACGGCCTTATTAGTCTTACAATATCTCAAAACGTTATGGTATAGATAAGCTGTTCATGTTTTTTTTTTTTTTCTTTTTTTTATTAACCACTAGCCGACCAGCAGTTTTACGGCCGCAGGTCGGCTCGGCTGTGCGAAACGATGTAATATTACGTAATTTCGCATTTCAGCCAATAGGGGCGCGTGCGCGCCGCCGGAGGCGTGCGCCCCCTGCTCGCCCCTGGTGCCGACGTGTGTGCCCGGCGGGCGCAATCACCGCCGGGCACCCACGATCCCTCGCTACAGAGCGAGAAATGGGAGCTGTGTGTGTAAACACACAGCTCCCGGTCCTGTCAGGGGGAGAAATGAATGATCGCATCTGTTAATACAATGTATGAACAGCGATCTGTCATTTCCCCTAGTCAGTCCCGCCCCCCTTCAGTTAGAACACACCTAGGGAACATAATTAAACTGATCGCTATAAAAATGGCAATGGTCCCAGAAATGTGTCCGAAGTGTCCGCCCTAAGGTCGCAGTACCGATAAAAATTGCTGATCGCCACCATTACTAGTAAAAAAAAAAAAAAAAATATTAATAAAAATGCCATAAAACTATCCCCTATTTTGTAGATGCTATAACTTTTGCGCAAACCAATCAATAAAAGCTTATTGCGTTTTTTTTTTAAAGTAAAATATGTAGAAGAATACGTATCGGCCTAAATTTTGTTTGGGAGCCACATCACACGACCGCGCAATTGTCAGTTAAAGCGACGCAGTGCCGAATTGCAAAAAGTGGCCCGGTCATTGACCAGCAAAATGGTCCGGGGCTGAAGTGGTTAAAGAGAAATGAGCTTAGCTTGAAAAATAATGCACATATAAAGTTTTGTTTGAAGAATAAAAGTAGTTGTGAACACTATGTTATAGATACTTTCTATAACAGTTATAACTATGCAGGCACCAATAATGCTTTGGTATAGTTTTCGAAATGACCTTTATTTTTATTTTTTCTACAAGGCTCAAAAGTTCTGTCATGTGACCATCCATCTTTTCTTCCTGATCGTGGGGAATTTACACTTTGCCTGTTTCTATAGTCTGTTAAGCCTTAGGGAAAATGTAGGCTCTGCTTAAGCAGGAAGGGGTGTGTTCAAGAGGCAGGCTGTGATTGGTTGGTGGTGGGGGCATGGTGGCTGAACAAACTACCAAGTACAGGCATGCTGTGTGTCTGCACCATGTCCTGTACCTCCTAAAAGACGAGCCAAAGGATGAAAACAGACCATGCAAGAACAGATCAGATGTCTGCTGCTGAGTTACACCTCCTTTATGGGGCTTAAATTTACGCTGGACGTACAACTTACGCGCACCTCTCGTAGCCTGCGTCGGTCGCGCGCAGGTTCGTGAATCTCCGTATTTTCCTCATTTGCATATTTATATGGCTAATCAATGGCAGCGCCATCATGCGTCTGGCGTAAATGTACGCCCACCCTACGCTGGCGTAGGCAAGTTACGTCGGCGGGATGAAGCCTGTTTTTAGGCGTATCTTACTTTGTGGGTCCGGCGCACAGATACGCCGGCGCATATTTGCACTTACGTGGCGTATCTTGAGATACGTCGGCGTAAGTGCTTTGTGAATCCGGGCCTGAGTTTCCAGGGGCTGGAGAAAGAGTATGTTTAAATGAGGGACACGTACTCTTTCTTTTAACCGGCAATAGGGTAGACTTGCAACCGGTAATCTTTTGAATGTATTTATCCAGGTCATCTCCAAACAGGCGCTCACCCCCAAAGGGGAAAGCTGACAAGTATTTCTTGCAGGAAGCCTCGGCCTCCCAGTGTTTTAACCAAAAGGACCTGCATATTTGTACCTGCAGGAGATTCAAGCACGATGCTTGCTGAACAGAGTCCATAATCGCATCAATCGCAAAGCACAAGGCCTTAAGAAGGTCTTCATAAACCTCAATCTCCTCAGAAGGGAGGAGGTTAATCATCTGCTTCATTTGTTCCTTGAGGAACTGACATACTCCAATGGCTGCAACAGCAGGTTGTACTACAGCCCTAGCCGTGGCAGAGGAGGCTTTTAATAGGGACTCCAGATTTTTATCAGTTGGATCCTTGAAACCCTGCGGGTGGTCTAAAGGACAGGTCAGGTTTTTGTTTGCACAAGAAATAGCTGCATCAATAATAGGTTCCCCCATTTCTTGGTGAAACCTTCCTCCATAGGATAAAGGAGGGAACACTGCTTAGGAGGAGAAAACAGTTTGTCTGGGTGAACCCAGTCATCATACATCAGTTTATCCAGCAAGGGATGAACTGGAAAGGTGCAAGCAGCCTGCAGGGATTTCCGAGATCCCAAAGAGGAAACGGAGGGCCTAGAAACTTCAACAGGAGGCAATTTGTAAGTGTCACGCACCATCTCTGCATAATATTGCACTTGCATCATTGGCGACTGAGAAGTCCTCAGATTACACCTGATCCCATGGGTGTAGGAACCCTTAAAAATCTGGGGGGGACAGCATTTTTACTCGCCAGGTATATTCGTATCTCAAGCCAATAAATCAAACTATTAAAGCAATCCAGAGAGGGTAATGCGAAGAGAAATATCCAGCAATAAAAAAATAAACCATCATAGCATTAGTAAAAATAAACCGACATATAGCGTTAGTAAAAATAAACCGACATATAGCGTTAGTAAAAATAAACTGACATATAGCATTAGTAAAAACCAATGAATCAAGCAATGCTATGCTGAAATGTTAGTTGATTTTTACTGATGTCCTCCTGATAGTATCAGTAAAACTCAACTGACACATGACATAAAAACCAACCCACATGGCATCAGTAAAAATCAACCCACATGGCATCAGTAAAAATGAACCCACATGGCATAAGTAAAAATTAACCCACATGGCATCAGTAAAAATTAACAGTTTATGTGGCACTGCTGTTACCTGTGGTTCTTCAGCAATAGGGCCAGGGCAGGCACTGGCAGCGTACTCTCTCTTGTCTCAGCCACTGCACGCCACGCACCTGTGGGAGGAGCCGTCGCCACGCCGGCTGAATCGGCATCGGCATAGGCATAGCAACATACATTTACACAGGCAGGCATTGCAACACAGGGGGCAAGTCAAGTCAGTGCCATCTTAAGAGCATTATAGGCCCCTGGGCAATACAGTGCACTGGGGCCCCCGGCCTTGTCTACATAATCACGCATGAGAATAAAAAGTAAATTAATTCATCTGTGACCAGTAAATTCATTCATCAGTGATCGTGACCAGTGCAGGACATTCATACATGAGTTACTATGACCAGTGCAAGACATTTACCCCCCTCCCCCCACCACATATTAAAAAAATCAGTCATCACAGTTAATAATCTTCAGACTGCATCATTACGTATGGCATGATGCCATACAGAATGCAGTCAGAAGATTTTTTTTAATATACAGCATGGCGGGGAGGGGGGTAAATGTCCTGCACTGGTCATAGTAACTCCTATTAATGTCCTGCACTGAGATGATGAGCCACCAGGAAAGGAACAATATGGTCAACAGTTACACAGTTTTCTATATTCCTGGTACTTATCATGCCGGCCTATAATGGGATTTAGCTTGCAGAAGAAATAAAGAATAAAAGAAGGAGAGTACACAATATGGAATGTCAGGAAAACATTTTATAATATAATTTGGTCAAGCTGAAGTATCCCCAAATGACTGAAACAGACCATATGCCATAGGTAGTGCATTACCATGCATTGTGGTGTGCTACAATGCAGGTGTGTTCCTTTAGTGCATTGGGGAGCCATTAAAAAATGTCAGTGCAAACATTAATATGTGCAAAGTGCGTGATGGCAGCCTAGGTTTGCCTTGATTGCTTTGGGGGCAAATGTATTAGATATAAGAGGGTTGTCTTAAGGGCTAGGCCTGAGCCATTTTACAAGTGGGTGTTGTTAAACTTGCCTTAACAGCGGCGATGACTCCTCTAGGTGCAGCAGAGCAGCTCAGCCTCCTCCCATCAGTCCCACGATGATCCCCTCCCGGCGTGTGTGACGTCACGCCGCCAGTACGAGTGCCGGGCGGGGCTGTAAAGTGAGCAAATCATCTATTGGCTGGTGGCAAACAGGGGCGGGAGCGGAGCAGAACAGAACATGTAAACAAATTCAGCAGCAGCAACACAGACATGCCGCACTCACAGACACAATAGACAGTGTCATCGGCGGCGCAGGCGGCCCTGGACCACCGATCGTCTGCGAGAGGCGGCCGCGGCTCTAGTCCTTCTAACCTGGGGGGGATTTTACAATACCTGTCCCCCCCGCATTATTTCCTGGGGGGGATGCGTCCCCCCCATCCCCCCCGGTTCCTACGCCCATGCCTGATCCTCATCTCCAGAAAGGGATTTTTTTTTCCCCCTCCAGAAGGCTCATCTGATGAGAGAGCCAGAGCAGATGAGGGGGATCTACCCTGTTTTCTGCTATTTCTCAAGCAGGTTGCGACAATATTAGCAATCCTTTCTTCCAGACCATCCATAGCCACTTTTAAAGCGCCCTCAGTGACATATACAGGAGCGGTCATAGGAGAAGCTGCAAAACCAGACAGGGGCTTATCCTGTAAGGCTGCTATCAGGCTAAGAGAGGGGGATGGTAAACTGCAGGCAAGCTCAGAATCCTTAATTTTATGGTGCCTTTTTTATTTGCCCTAGACCCTCTTCTAGGAGACATAGTCCTTACTGCAAGGCAGAGGTACTCTCCAAAATATATAAATGCAATCACTGTTGTGCTAGTCTTACAATACACAAAACATATCAGCTCACTGCACAACCTGATGCCGAGTAGGAGTCTTAGGTTTGCCTGGTTTAATCCACAGGGATGATTACAGCCCACAGCTCTGTGTCCATGCCGCTTACAGAAGGCTCTGATGTGCTGGGCTTTTGAACCAGCCTCTTGGCGCCTGCACACAGGTGTCCTGCATTGTGCACGGCACTAGCAACCACTTTGGGCCCTTCCCCTATCTATATCCCCATGCTGTCAGAAACGATTTCTGGATCGCAAACGATCGTTCCTGGCACGCGTACATTTGCATATGCGCGCGCTTTCATGGTGGTGCCCAGGAGACGAGGAAGTGGGGGAGAGTTACTGGGGGCATCTGAGGACCCCTGTAAAGCTACCAAAAGTAGTTCCAGCTTTCACCCATCACGGTGGGCAAGTTGTGCCAACCTTCAGGTTTACAAAGGGTTTCATTAGAGAAAACCCTCATACCTGGACCTGTAGAAGACTCTGACAGAAACTTTTCGTGCCCCGGATGTATTAGTACATCAAAGTCTGGATCCCAGAGCCCAGACCTTCGCAGAGAGACATTACAGGCAAACCTTGTTTCTTCTCAACACGAGGCCCGTGTACCAACCATCTTAGGCCTTTGATATCAGCCCGAGGAATGGATCCGGTTATAGCTCCTAGGTCTCCGCAGCCAGACCATCAAAAGAGCATTCTTCTTCTTAGCACATGTTGAACGTGACCAACCTCCTTAACACTGGCGAAAAAACTGAGGTACTCCCATTTGGGAGGGGTTACAGTATATAGGGGAGGAACTCAATTTTAATTGAGTTTGCCAGTGTCCAATCACCTGTGGTGACTACATAACCCATTAAGTAATTAAGGCTCTGTGTCCCGTGATGTATGATCAAGAAATAAACATGCTAAACGACGGCGCACACAGCGCGTCACGACTTCCCGAAGAAAGCTCGGGTCGGCTCGGCTCTATTCGGCGCCTGCGCACCGGAGCCGAGCCGACCCGAGCTTCTTTCGGGAAGTCGTGACGCGCTGTGTGCGCCGTCGTTTAGCATGTCAATCAATTGGCATGTCAATAGGAACGCCCACTCCCGCGGGATTCCCTACCCGGAAGCCGCGGTGAATTCTAAGGCTAAACGCTATCTACGGCAAAAAAAAAAAAAGGTCAGTGTCATTTTATTTGCAGAACTGGGCTGGTTGTAGTGTTAGAATTTTTTTATAGGGTGAACCTCCACTTTAACTAGCTTTTAGAGCAAGGTGCACACCGGTACACAGCAAACAATTTTTTTTTTCCAGCTTACTTACCAGCTACCCAGAAAAATAGAGACTCTTTAAAATTGTTTAAAACAGAATTTTTAGATGCACAACATTAGCAAATACTGTATATGTGGAAACTGCACTGCCTTGTCAAGTTTCCACTGTATAGTGCAGTCCTTGCTCTAATCTAGGAGTCCCCAACTTAGAAGATAGATGGCAATGGATAAAGTAAGGGGAGGAATGCCTGAAAGCTGCCTACTTAAAGGGGGCAAGGACACAACAGAAGCACAGAACAATGGCAGATTAAGGCATCCAATCCAGCATTCTAAATAAAAAACACAATGAAAGGAAGGTGTATATTAAATGGCTTTATATTGAGCTTGTGCCTTTTTAACTTTTAAATATCATTTTGAGCCAGCTTTGAAAAATGCTTTCTTTTAACATTGGAGATGCAACACAGAAGGGATGATGAGGCACGTATTGAATGCTGGGTGACCCAGAACAGAAAGTTGTCTTGCCCCTTTGGCAAATTGGAACAAGCTAGCTGAAGCAATGCATTGATATAGGGGGATTGATCAGCCAAATAACTACAAAATCCAACTACAACATGTGAGCCCATGTTACAAGGTAAGCCAAACAAACCACACAGGGAATATACTGAAAGGACGCTAAGGCCTTGTACACACGGCCAGACATGTCCGATGAAAACGGTCCGCGGACTGTTTTCATCGGACATGTCTGCTGGGATCATTTGGTCTGATGTGTGTACACACCATCAGACCAAATTCCCCGCGGACAGAATACGCGGTGATGCCGTGGTGACGTGGCGGCGACGTGCGCAAACCCGGAAGTTCAATGCTTCCACGCATGCGTCGAATCACTTCGACGCCATGCGCGGGTTCTCGGGCCAGCGGACATGTCCGATGAGTCGTACTGACCATCGGACATGTCCGACGGACAGGCTTCCAGCGGACAAGTTTCTTAGCATGCTAAGAAACTTTTGTCCGCTGGAAACCTGTCCGCTCGGCCAGGAATCCGGTCCGGTAGGCCCTACACACGGTCGGACATGTCCTCGGAAACTGTTTCAGCAGACATGTTCGGTCGTGTGTACGAGGCCTAATAGCTAGTTAAAATGGCAAAACTTGAAAATGGACATTAACTTTAAAAGCTCCTTGAGGGCAGGGATTGATGTGAATGTATTATGCATCTATACTGTACGTAAAAGTGCTGGGTACATTTATGGCGCTATAGAAGTACCTGAAATAAATGTGTAACATAAAACAGTTCATACTTACACTGGTGAGTTTTCCACAATAAATTTCTTATTCTCATTCGAAGTGATCTGTGCTATGATGTCACATGATGATGTAGTGTAGTCACATTTCAGGTAAGTGGGGTAGAGTCCTCTAGTTATTTCAGTCCTCATCTATGCTATATAGTTGTACAAACTCCTATAAAAGATGCAGGTCACTGCCACTCCTTGGGATGAGGTTAGTATTTATAAGAGCCCCCCAAATATGCCAGAATCTGTTTAGAGCAGGGGTCTCAAACTGGCGGCCCTCCAGCTGTTTCAAAACTACAAGTCCCATGAGGCATTACAAGGCTGACCTTTACAAGCATGACTCCCACAGGCAGAGTTTCGCAACAGCTGGAGGGCCGCCAGTTTGAGACCCCTGGTTTAGAGGAAAGTGCCCCCCACCTGTATTTAAAATAGATGAAATACTATGTAATTTTTAGTTGACGAGCAAAAGTTATAAAACACCAGGAATACAGATCTTGGCATGAAAAACCCAGAGTATTTTATTATTTACAAGATCGCTGTAGACAAAACGCTTACATTTTTTGTTCAAAATCTGTTCATACATAGATACATATATAGATACAGTTAATATACATAAGGAGATTTGCTCAAAGATATAAAATTGTTTATTAGTAAAAATATATATATATTTACATATTCTAGATTATTTATTAGAAGTTCAATTTCCAATTTTTGTGCAAAAACCGAGCCCAGCGTCTCACTGACCAGCTTTGACTCACAATGACCTTCAAAGACTAAGGTTGTCTCTTTTTCCATTTAAACTGAAAATTGATATGGGTATAATCTAAAACTGACTCCAGTCCAGACATCACATCTATGTAAATCAATTCCAAGTCTGCTTATACAACTTGAAAATATTTTGGAGATGTGTAGTTTAATGGTTTCCACATTTTTCTATAATTTAAGGCTAAGCAGTTCTAGTGTTTGTATAACTGATACAAAGACAGGGCTATGCCACTCCAGGTGGGAATGATTTCTGCCCTCAACCTTAAGGTGTAGGTCCAGTCCACAGCCTGAATAAGAGCCAATAGTTCAAGAAAGGTTGACCGCACTCCCAGGTATGAAGCAGTGATGATTTAGTACAGGGGTGTCAAACTCAATTTCATCGCGGGCCGCATCAGCATTATGATTGTCTTCAAAAGGGCCGGTTGTATCTGTAAGATTAGATGTCCAGCGCATCCCCTCCTCTTACATTAGATGTCAAGAGCCACGCCACCATCAGAAGTTGAGTCCCCCACTCTCTTTTACATCACAGTGCACCCCCTTTCTTTTGCTGCTGCTGGGAAGAAGCTGGATGCATTGCTTGAAAGAAGAAAGTAAGGGTCTGGAGGAGGACAAGAAGGAGCTGCAGGAGAGGTGCGAGGGCCACATGAAATGGCCTGGAGGGCCGGATGCGGCCTGCGGGCTTTGTGTTTGACACCTGCGATTTAGGGTATTCAAACACTAGATCAAGAAAGGTTGACCGCACTTCCTGGTATGAAGCAGCGATGATTTAGAGCAGGGGTCTCCAAACTTTCTAAACAAACATGGAACTAGGTTTGGGACTTTGAATGAGGCATGTGAGTAACACATGCCTCCATCCCTGAAAATTGAAAAAGAGAAAGGGTTGGGACTTTAAATGAGATGCGTGTTGATGCAAACAGTATGTATAAGTAAAAAAGTGAAATTGTATAGCGTAATAACCAGGCTCGAACTTACCAACCAAACTGCAAGCCGAATTCAACTGTCTAACTGAGTATGTTAAAAGCAGAGGATTGGTTGCACACATTTGCAAATATATGGATAAGCCACAGTCCGCTTACAAGGCTCTCTGCATTCCTGTGGTCCTAACTAAACTTTATTAGTTTCGGTGGAGGCATACAAGTGCTAATGAGTAGATGGAGAGCAGGTGACTAGGGGTGGTGACACACACCCCTAGTCACCTGCTCTCCATCTACTGGTTATTACACTATACAACTTTACTTTTTTACTTATACATACTGTTTCCATGAACACGCATCTCATTTAAAGTCCCAACCCTTTCTCTTTTTCAACTTTCTAAACAAAGGGCCAGTTTACTGTCTTTCAGACTTTAGAAGGGCTGGACTGTGGTTAGCATAAATATAAAAAAAATTCTGGCATCAGTGGGAGTAAACTGTGCCCCATCTTTGGTAATAGAGGGAGGAATAGTGTCACATTGTTGATGTCACTGGCAGGAATTATGCTCCATTTCTGGAGTCAGAGGGCAAAATAGAGTGTCATATCAGTGGGATGAATAGTGCCCCAAAGGGCCGGATAAATGCAAGCAAAGGGCCCCATCTGGCCCCCGGGCCACAGTTTGGAGACCCCCTGATTTAGTGTATACAAACACTAGTTCAAGAAAGGTTGACCGCACTCCATGCAGGCATGGCAAGATTAACATGTTTCACGAACCAAGGTTTGTTTAGTCATAATCGTATTTATTATGACTAAGCGAACCTTGATTTGTGAAACACCTTAATCTCGCCATGCCTGTACAGAGGTATCATTATGTCTTATGATGTATCTTGATGGATTTTTATCTTCAATAAAGTAATCCTCACTGCCTTCATACCTGGGTGTGCAGTCAATCTTTCTTGAACTAGTGTTTGTATACTAGGGTAATCTAGGCCAGTGTTGGTGAACCTTGGCATTTCAAATGTTTTGGAGCTACATTTCCCATGATGCTCAACAACACTCCAGAGTGCATGAGTATCATGGGAAATGTAGTTCCAAAACATCTGGGGTGTCAAGGTTCGCCATCAATGATCTAGGCTAACTGCTTTTTATTCTTGTTCGTTAAATATTTCTTTCAAACTAAATTATTTTTTATTGTAGCACTTACACTAGTTTCATTATTTTAATGCATAGAGTTTAGCCTTAACACTCATCTGTCATCAGGAAATTAGATAGAAAATAACTTTTGCCCCAAAGCAATCGCACTCTGGTGCACTATATTACCAGTAGTGCTTCTGTCCGCTAGCCCCAACTCATGCTGCTGACCTTATGGAAAATACTTGACTTTTCTAAATAGATTTTTCTAAGTATGCCTAATGTTCCCCATGTCACAGCAGTTAAGTTGGCAAATGGTGTCTTGGACGCCAAATTTCACTGTGGGAAGCTTAAGTGACACATGTTTGTGTGCCCCATAACCAAGAATATCAGTCATTTCAATGAGCCTGCAGTGTGGATGTAAGTTGTAGATCGGCGTTATGGTGCTGGGAGGAGTTCACACTGGTTGCAAAATGCAGGGTAATGCAGAAATTAACCTGCTGTTTTGCAAGAAAACGTGACTTTTTGCATGCATTATCCTTCCACTCAATTCAATTAAAGGGAGGCGTTTGAAAAAACAAATAAAAAAAAAACCCACTAATGCATCTGAAAAAGTGCTAGAACAAATGGAATAGCTTATGATGTGAAAATGGTTATGTAAGGTAGCCTTTGATGAGAATTTTGTGTTAACAACAGAAACTAGGCAATGTGAGACATTTCACAAGCTGTGCAAAGACTGAATTATAATGTAACAGTAAATCTTTTTTTAGTGGAAATTGATAAAATTAGAAAAAGCAGAAATATTAGTATCCTTGTTTGGACTTACACACTTTCTAAAATGACCGCCCACTCTTAAGAATTTCACTGTGCATAAATACTCTTTGGCCATGTTCATTTTATTTTTGACAGTACAGTCTGAGCACCAATCATTAAAGCGGAGTTCCGGCCACAATTTCACTTTTTAAATCTAAATACCCCTGTAATACACAAGCTTAATGTATTCTAGTAAAGTTAGTCTGTAAACTAAGGTCCGTTGTGTTAGGTTGTTACAGCATTTAGACACTTTATAAAATAGAAATTGACTGGGGCCATCTTAAGTGTGGGCATCATGAAGCCAGACTGTATGACTTCCTGGATTTCAGCCTTGCAGATCTCGAACATGCTCAGTGCTGCACAAGCAGTGTCAGATCAGGTTTCAGCACCTGTGCTGTCCAAGTCACATGATTCTTTGAGACTGGGGAGTGCATAGACTCCTGGAAAGTTACACCCACTACATTCCCAGGAGTCTGTGCGGTGTAGGTTAGGAAGCATTAAGCACCTAGGTGCAGGAAGTGGGAAGATTAATTATTCTGCCTAGCAACAACACTTTGAAGGCATCTAAAAAAAAAAAAAAATTTTCGTAAAGGACTAATGACATTTTTTTAAAACTACTGATGTAATGTTATATTTATGGGTGGAACTCCACTTTAACTCCAGATTGGATTATGCAAATGCCCTTTACCTCGGACTCCCAAAGTACCAACTCGACCGGCTCCAAATCATCCAAAACATGGCAGCTCGAATGGTAACAGGGAAAAAACCCTGGGAACCAATCACCCCGTCCCTGAGATCCCTCCATTGGCTGCCCATAAAGGACCGAGTCAATTTCAAGGCCTTATGCATAACGCACAAATGTGTACACGGAAGCGCACCCTTATATTTAAGTGAGAAAATAAAACAACAAAACCCAAATCGAGTTCTTAGATCAACTAACCAAAAATTATTACAAATTCCCAAAGCCCGATATAAGACCAAAGGAGAACGTCGTTTTTCAGTTCAAGGACCTCGACTCTGGAACACTTTACCAACTAATATCCGAATGGAAATTGATCACCTGGCCTTCAGAAAAAAACTAAGGGCCAGATTCACAAACGAGATACGACGGCGTATCTACTGATACGCCGTCGTATCTCTGTTTATAACTATGCGACTGATTCATAGAATCAGTTACGCATAGCTAGCCCTAAGATCCGACAGGTGTAATTGAATTACACTGTCGGATCTTAAGGATGCAATTCTAGGCCGGCCGCTAGGTGGCAAGGCCTTTGCGGCCGGCGTAGAATATGCAAATGAATACTTACGGCGATCCCCGAACGTCCCGTTGATCTAAATCTACGTCGTTTCCGTCGAGTTACGCTGGGTAAAACTAGGGCTGAGCCCTAGTTGTCCTAAGCCATGTTAAGTATGGCCGTCGTTCCTGCGTCGAAATTTAAAAATCAACGTCGTTTGCGTAAGACGTCCGTGAATGGCGCTGGACGCCATTTACATTAACGTCTAAGCAAATGACGTCGGTGCAACGTCATTTAGCGAAATGCACGTCGGGTAATTTACCCGAAGGAGCATGCGCAGTACGTCCAGCGCGGGAGCGCGCCTAATTTAAATGGGACTCGCCCCATTTGAATTGGCCCGCCTTGTGCCGGACGGATTTAGGATACACTGCCGCAAATTTCCAGGTAAGTGCTTTGTGGATCGGGCACTAACTTGGAAAAATTGCGGCGGTGTAACTTAAATCGGTTAAGTTAAGTTGCGCCCGGGCTACGTGAATCTGGCCCTAAAGACCCATCTATTCTGAGGGTTAAACTGAAGGAAAATGGATGCCAAGCGCCTTGAGGCGATTCAGTTCGCATTTGTAGCACTATATAAGTAATTCACTCACTCACTCACTCACTCACCAAGAATACATTTATGTATAGCAATCATTTACCAATTACACTTACGAACGCATCCTGACTGCAATTATATGCGAGAACCCCAGCAAGGGTTCCTGCGATGAGCTGTAAGAAGCAGCCCCATTGAGAATAATGGGATGCTGCTGGGACTTGCAGCTATGTGTGCCCACTTGCATATAATCTGCCTGCTTCCAGAGCCAATCACTTGCATGTGATGGCAGCAGGAGCTATTACATGGGAGTGGGCATGATAAGCTGCAATAGACAGCAGACTCCCATTGCTTTCAATGTGGCTGCCGCTCGCAGCTAATCGTGGGAGCCGTGCATAAAATCGCAGTCAGTTTTAATTCAAAAGTGTAAATGCATCCTAAATCCAACATTCTTTCAGGTATGAAAGACCCCCATTTGCTTTTATCCCCCCCCCCCCATTTCTCGCACTCCCCTCCTTTCTCCTTTTTCCTTGTTTGCCCCTTCTACATTTTTCTTGTAAAATGTTGTTTTGAATTTTAGAGTGCCAGTGCTTTTTGGTTGTCATCCATAAATAATTAAAAGTAGAACTAGAGGCAAAACATTTTCTTATTTTGGATAGAGAAAGGGAGGGTTATAAGTAACCCTTGTCACATTTTTTTTTAATGCCATTTGTGTCCCATTGTGGAGATTTCCCTTCTCCTTCTGTCCCATAGCCAAACAGGAAGTGAGAGGAAATCCCTGCAAATTTGGGGAATTCATTGGGGACCTCCAGGTCACCAGAATTAGTATCCTCATTGGAAGGTTCCCTCTATTACTTTTCTGGGGACAACACAACATTTGGGATTTTCTTTTTACTTTAACTTTCAATGATAAAAAGGACAAATAGAGAGGTAAAATCTCCTTAACGGGGGTGCAGACAGCAATAAAAAAACTGACAGGGGGTCCCTAAGCCCTCTCCACTATATCAAAAACAGAAAAAAAAACGTTTGCCTTTAGTTACACTTAACCACTTCAATACAGGGCTTTTATACCACCTCCATAACGGGCCTATTCTGCCACTTCTCACCTACATGTACAAATCATAATTTTTTTGCTAGAAAATTACTCAGAACCCCCAAACATTATATATGTTTTTTTTTTAGCAGACAACCTAGGGAATAAAATTACGTTCTTTTCATCTTGCACGGTACTTGCGCAATCATTTTTCAAGCGCCTTTTTTGGTAAAGTAAAGTAAAGTTAGCCCAATTTTTTTTGTAAAATATGAAAGATGACCATCTGGTCACCAGTCATCTCTATGCCTCACATCCGGCACCAGACGATTCTTTCTCCAGGCCCCCGATGGCACAGGAGAGCCTGGAGAAGCACCGGATGGCGGCGGGAGGGGGAGATGTCCCCTCCCGTCGCCTAAAAGAACAATAAAGCGGCGCAGGCATCATTCAGATATCCCCTCACAAAGCCCAGGACGTCATATGACATCCACCCAGGATGGGAGATCCCATCTGTGGACGTCATATGACTATGGGCGGGTATTGAAGTGGTTAAAGGGCTATAGTTTGATACATGTATTTCCTCTTTGATACATTTGTATCACTTTGATTGATATTAGTATTAGTGTTTGTTACTTTTTGTTCTTTCTTTAGTGTTTGTAACTTTTAGTTCCCTGCATCTATAACCACCAACATTCTAACACTTACATATCTATCCCTGTAAAGAAAAAATCAGTATACATACCTTTTCTGAATCCGACCCGATCTCCAGTGGCGGAAGCTCTGCAGAGGACACGTCTGATTTTGGCTGTGAAATTAATGGGAAGTGACGTCACCCATAGACTTACTATGGGGCTTCCATTGTTGATAGTGTCCTCCGCACCCACCTCCACAGCAAAGCCATGGCTGACAGCTCAGGTCGGATTGCCTGCAGAAAAGGTAAGTATACTGATTTTTCCTTTACAGGGCTAAAGAGGTAAGTGTTAGAATGTTGGTGTCTATAGGTGCAGGGATTTTAGTTTTAGCATAGACTTTCACTTTAAGGCTTAGGTAGCTAGGGATGTTGTTTTTAAAGGATAGAGAAGTGACAGTTTTATATAACTGTACCAATCCCATACTAACCCCTGACCTCTATAAATAAACCGCTTTAGTAGGGGTCTGGTGGACAGTGTAATTTGTAACACAATCTCCCTTGTAAAATAAAGCTTATTGCAGAAGGAAAGTAGGACCATGCTGTACTCCTAGTAAAAAAAACAAAACAATACAAAAAAAACATTGGGCAATTCATGCTGAATAACTGATCATAAAATGCATAGGCAGAGGTTGTAGGGGAGTGGTAGTAGGAGTTCATAATTTCCTTTCCTATAAGTCAGTAAGGCCACTCTATGGAAGAATGGCACAATTCTTAAAGTGTTTGTCACCCCAACACTTAATATTCCTGATATAAGCCTGCTGTACCATGTACTTGTATGAGAAAGTATCCTATTCTCTTTATATTGCTTCCTTTATGTAAAATCCCTGGTGATCTTTCCAGTCTCTCTGCTTTCCTTTTAAAAACTGGCCACACTAAGTAGGAGAACACACCATGGTCAGTTCTCTAGCTTTGCTGGGAACTTAGGGCCAAATCCTCAAAAATCCTGCCTAACTTATCTTTTCCCATTTAAGTTACACTGACTTAAAATTTCTACCTAAGTGCCCGATCCACAAAGCACTTACCTAGAAATTTTAGGCCGTGTAACTTAAATGTCTCCGGCGCAAGGCGGTCCTCTTCTGCAGGGGGCGATGACAATTTAAATGAGGCGCGGTCCTGCGCCGGCCGTACTGCGCATGCTCGTGACGTCATTTTCCCGACGGGCAGCGCGCAAAATTACGTTACGCCGGGCTTTGTGGATTGCGACGGGACAATAAAGTTGCGTCGGGTAAAAAAAAAGTTACGCGCCGGAAAAAAAAAGGTCTGTTTTTACAAGGTGTTACTAGTTTACACTTTGTAAAAGCAGAACAAATTTTACGTATGCAAACGTAAACTTACGCAGAAAACACAAAGCTGAAAAGCTTTGTGGATCTCCGTAAGTCCTCATTTGCATACGCTAGGCGGCATTTCGACTCGAAATGCCCCCAGCGGCGGATGCGGTACTGCATCCTAAGATCCGACAGTGTAAGTCTCTTACAGATGTCGGATCTTCTGCCTATCTTTGGAAAACTGCTTCTGAGGATCAGTTCCAAAGATAGGCAGAGGGATACGCAGGCTGAACAGCAGATCCGCCTGCGTATCCCTTTTGAGGATTTGGCCCTTAGTGTGCTCTCCTCCAATGATCAGTCCTGACACGCCCCCCCTGCACAGCCTTTCACTGGGAAGTTCAATGTGCTGTTGCTTTTCCTCCCCGGCTCTTAAGCAGCTGAGAACAGAAGGAGTGTGATCACTTATAAAAAAAAAGGAAAAACATTATCCTATTCGACTGAATGTACATTTTATCTAAAGACCACATTACATGGATATTTGGACAAGTAACTAACTAGACTATTTGAAAACCAATATAATAGTACCTACCCAGAAAGTTTTTGGATATGACTAACATACAGTATAGAAAAAAAACACATATCACTTCATTCAGCTCATCATCTCAAGGCTGATTGCTACATCAACCCGTTCCAGAGATCTCAGTCTTTCAGAAATGGAAAGGTCTCCTTACATAGGTGGATCTCATTTTTTTCCTTTCTCATCTATTTCAAATCCTAAATTTGTGTGTGCGTAGGGTGAAACCGTTTCTTCCTCTTGCTCTTTTTTCCCACATATCTTTTTATATATCTGGTACACTAGAAAAAAATGTTGCAATTAGTAGCTGATAAATACCTCAAATGAACTAACATCTGTATAATATATTATCATTTATTGTGTCTGTTAAAGGAAGAAAAACGTGATAACCATGTTCCCTGTCTTTAAAGACTAAAACATGTTTAAAGTAAAGTAATGGTGAACATACAATATTATACATGCTTTCTAATATGGTTAGAAATATGTAGGCTGTGCTCGAGCAGGGGGAGTGTTCAAGAGGCAGGCAGTGATTGGGAGAGTGTGTGCCAGGGTCACAGACTCTGACTCTGTGACTACCCGGAGCCGCGTGATGTCACTCCCGTGCATACACGCGGGAGCCGTCAGTCATGGCACATATGAGTGAAGAAACGGCAGGGAGGTCTGTTTCTTCACATCATCGGTGCACTACAAGGTAAATATCTCCTAAACGGCGCACGTATTTCCACTACCTATAGGTAAGCCTTATTCTAGGCTTGCCTATAGATAAAAGTGGCGCAGGAGGGTTTACAACCACTTTAAAGTTTGTGTGTGTGTAATGCAAAGTGCAATGAAGATATATATTATTCTGTTGTTCGGCCTGTCTGAATGTGTCTACTGTATTGTGCTACATTTAAAAAAAAGAGGAGCTCCAGACTTCTGCAGAAAAAATTTAATAATGTAGCTGCTGACTTTTAATACTAGAACACTTACCTGTCCAGTAATGCAGTGGTGTCTTCACCCAAGATGATTTTTCAATTAGCTTTCGGGTGCTGCCGCCGCCGTCTCCACTTAGGGATACCAGCAGTGAAGCCTTGCGGCTTCACAGCCAGTTCTCTACTGCACATGCACGCTGTGCTCTCTGATTAGGCCGGCTGCAGGGGAAGGAGGAGAGGGGATGAACTTCCGGCTGAGTAGAGCGGGTACCTGTTAAAACCAGGTACTCAATCCCCCCAGAAAGGTGCCAAATGTGGTAGCGGAGGGGGGGGGCAGACAAATGGAGCTTCCCTTTTGGGTGGAGCTCTGCTTTAAGTTCTTTCAATCAAGGAGGCTCAGCATCTCTCTTGAATGTTGATGGCAGTCAGCATGAAAATACAGCATGCGTAGAAATGCCTTCTCTTCTAGTCTGACATTTACCCATCAAGGCATTTAGATTTTTGCCTAACTTCTCCCAAGAGCCAGTCCACTACATATATATATATATATATATATATATATATATATATATATATATATACACTGAGGTCAGGTGTTGTGATGTTCTCAAAAATCCATGTACAGCACTTTGCCAACCCCTCCCACCATGCCTGCATTGCATACAGAAGCATAGTCTAACAGTCTACAATACGGTATGTAAAGAAATCATAAAGGTTTTTATTTTTTTAAATAACATTTTTATGATGGTGGAATGGAAGAATCTGCTATAGTCCGTGCTTGCCTCAATCCAATGAATTGAACATGATTTATATCTGCTGTTCCTCTGCTTTCTGCATGAGGCATGTCTGACAGGCTGTGCGGACTCCAAGTAAATGAAGGGGAACGAGGAGTGGAGCTCTATCACTGCCTGTGATTGCCTTAGCTGTGCATGTTTCCCTATGAGATTGTGTAAAGGGGGGGGGGGTGTCCCATCCCTCTACTCAGGTCTCAGATTACACTCAGCTCTCCTCTCTGTGCTGTGCGGTGTGTGATATCAGGTGCCCACCCCTGCCTCCGGAGGCTCCGAAAAGCCAATTCTGGACTTTAAATGGATGTACAGAATAGAAGGCTGCAGATAAACAGGTACAACCTCAGAGGACTTGTTTCAGATCTGTGTATCACTTGAGGCCAGTCACTTCTCTGGGCATATGTAAGGGGTTTACAACCACTTTAACTGTTAGGCTATATCTTCATTGCATTAACTGTATACGTCATATATATATATATATATACACACACACATACTTATATATATATATACAGGTGGTTCTCAAAAAATTAGCATATTGTGATAAAGTTCATTATTTTCTGTAATGTACTGATAAACATTAGACTTTCATATATTTTAGATTCATTACACACAACTGAAGTAGTTCAAGCCTTTTTATTGTTTTAATATTGATGATTTTGGCATAAAGCTCATGAAAACCCCAAATTCCTATCTCAAAAAATTAGCATATCATGAAAAGGTTCTCTAAACGAGCTCTTAACCTAATCATCTGAATCAACTAATTAACTCTAAACACCTGCAAAAGATTCCTGAGGCTTTTAAAAACTCCCAGCCTGGTTCATTACTCCAAACCGCAATCATGGGTAAGACTGCCGACCTGACTGCTGTCCAGAAGGCCATCATTGACACCCTCAAGCAAGAGAGTAAGACACAGAAGGAAATTTCTGAACGAATAGGCTGTTCCCAGAGTGCTGTATCAAGGCACCTCAGTGGGAAGTTTGTGGGAAGGAAAAAGTGTGGCAGAAAACGCTGCACAACGAGAAGAAGTGACCGGACCCTGAGGAAGATTGTGGAGAAGGACCGATTCCAGACCTTGGGGGACCTGCGGAAGCAGTGGACTGAGTCTGGAGTAGAAACATCCAGAGCCACCGTGTACAGGCGTGTGCAGGAAATGGGCTACAGGTGCCGCATTCCCCAGGTCAAGCCACTTTTGAACCAGAAACAGCAGCAGAAGCGCCTGACCTGGGCTACAGAAGCACTGGACTGTTGCTCAGTGATCCAAAGTACTTTTTTCGGATGAAAGCAAATTTTGCATGTCATTCGGTAATCAAGGTGCCAGAGTCTGGAGGAAGACTGGGGAGAAGGAAATGCCAAAATGCCTGAAGTCCAGTGTCAAGTACCCACAGTCAGTGATGGTCTGGGGTGCCATGTCAGCTGCTGGTGTTGGTCCACTGTGTTTTATCAAGGGCAGGGTGAATGCAGCTAGCTATCAGGAGATTTTGGAGCACTTCATGCTTCCATCTGCTGAAAAGCTTTATGGAGATGAAGATTTCATTTTTCAGCACGACCTGGCACCTGCTCACAGTGCCAAAACCACTGGTAAATGGTTTACTGACCATGGTATTACTGTGCTCAATTGGCCTGCCAACTCTCCTGACCTGAACCCCATAGAGAATCTGTGGGATATTGGGAAGAGAAAGTTGAGAGACGCAAGACCCAACACTCTGGATGAGCTTAAGGCTGTTACCGAAGCATCCTGGGCCTCCATAACACCTCAGCAGTGCCACAGGCTGATTGCCTCCATGCCACGCCGCATTGAAGCAGTCATTTCTGCAAAAGGATTCCCGACCAAGTATTGAGTGCAGAACTGAACATAATTATTTGAAGGTTGACTTTTTTTTTTTATTAAAAACACTTTTCTTTTATTGGTCGGATGAAATATGCTAATTTTTTGAGATAGGAATTTTGGGTTTTCATGAGCTGTATGCCAAAATCATCAATATTAAAACAATAAAAAGGCTTGAACTACTTCAGTTGTGTGTAATGAATCTAAAATATATGAAAGTCTAATGTTTATCAGTACATTACAGAAAATAATGAACTTTATCACAATATGCTAATTTTTTGAGAACCACCTGTATATATATATATATATATATATATATATATATATATATATATATATATATATATATATATATATATATATATATATATATATATATATATATATATATATATATATATATACATGTGCTCTACTATTACCTGTCTGTGTGTACCCTTCTCTCATGCATTTAGGTGAAAAACGTTCACAGTATCCGTAAACATCATTCCACATCTATGGTAAGTGATATAAAGTCCTATTGAATTTCGTGAACATTTTGAATGTAAACCCCCTACTATATAAATTCTTGAATGCCTCAGATTGCCCTGGTAACACAAGCAATAGGTAACAATAATCTTAGCACATCATAAAAAAAGTTTAAATATTTAGTTGATATCCTAATTCAATATAGTCCAATGGAGTTGGTTGAGCATTTTCTAATCCTTGTTAATTTATAGTTTGCAATCATTTCCTTATAAAAATGTAATACTGTAGGGGGTAGATCTACAAAGAAAGTACGCCAGCATATCTATTGATACGCCGGCGTAATTAAAAAATTCCTGCGTCGTATCTTTGTTTTGAATCCTCAAAACAAGATACGACGGCATCTGGGTTAGATCCGACAGGCGTAGGTCTTCGTACACCTTTGGATCTTAGATGCAATTTTTCGACGTCCGCTAGGTGGCGTTCCCGTCGTAATCCGCGTCGAGTATGCAAATTAGCTATTTCCGACGATCCACGAACGTACGTGTGGCCGTCGCATTCTTTTACGTCGTTTTCGTTCGGCTTCTTCCGGCGTATAGTTAAAGCTGCTATCTGGTGGCGTACTCAATGTTAAGTATGGCCGTCGTTCCCGCATATAATTTCGAAAATTTTACGCCGTTTGCGTAAGTCGTCCGTGAATGGGGCTGGACGCGTCACGTCATTTGGAGCAATGCACCCTGGGAGTTTTGACAGACGGGGCATGCGCAGTTCGTTCGGCGTGGGGACGCGCTTCATTTAAATGAAACACGCCCCCTACTCGCCGCATTTGAATTCCGCGCCCTTACGCCGCGAGAGATACCCTACGCCGCCGTAACTTACGGCGCAAATTCTTTCAGGATTCAAAAAATAGCAAAGTAAGTTAAATCGGCGCCCACGCAGATGTATGTGGATCTGCCCCTAGGAGTGTAAAGGTGCATATGTTATGTGAACTCACCTATTAAGAATATAACGGCTATTAAGATCTGGAAAATACTGTATATCAGAGGGAAAGTAAATATCAGAGGCAGTTGCTCCTGTGTGAATGAGAGTTGTACAATGGTAGAACACAACTGAGTATTCTGCAGTCCAGTTTCCAATGCCACAGTGCGACACCTTTAATATAAAAATTTGAATCCATTTTTAGAGCGCGTTCATTAATGAAATCATGTATTTCTCAATTTATACAATAGAAAACATATTTTTGCAGTAGAATACCTAATTGAAACTAAAACCAGCCCTAGATCGATCAAAATTCGGCCATACACGAATTTCAATTCACGTATGGACAGGTTGGTTGTACACAGGTTGATCTATTGATCGACTTGGGTACAACCAGTCTGTTGGAAAATATTCTCTGGAGATCAGTGCTGCCGGCTATAGCTGGTGGTTGTGATACAGCCGGTTACACAATATGAGTTTTTTTTTAGTTCCTTGTTACAGATTTAAAACACCTTGTTCTGCACTATGTGGTCTAGTGGAGGCAGCCATCTTGGAAGAGTCCAGACTTTGCTTCCTCAAGTTAGAACCTCCAGCAAGAACAGTGAGCAGCAAAGTAGCGACATTAGATCTCACTTTACTCCAAATCTCATGAAAATAGCAGTCAGAGGCAGCAATGCCTTATATCTCACACTAGATATAAGGCTCTAGCTACAGGAGGGCCTAGGTACACCCATATAGCATAACAAATCTTCACTTTCTGAGTTCAGTCCCACTTGCACACGTAAAATCACCTCACTTCCAGCTAGTTGGGATCTAAGCTTGGCAAACCCAGTCTTTGGGACTTAGTAGCAGCCACCTGAGACATGTTTTTTTTCCATGATGTAAACAAATTGTTATAGACTCAGGGCTTTTTTTCAGGGGGAACTTGGGGGAACTCAGTTCCACCACCTCTGGCTCAGACCTAGGGTTGCCACCTCATCCCTTTAAAACAGAACACATATGAATTACACAGGTTCTGTGGCTAATTAAGGTGGTAATTAGACTCATTTGGTGCCTTACCTGCATTAAATTAGCCTCAGAACCTGTGTAATTCATATGTGTTCTGTTTTAAAGGGATGAGGTGGCAACCCTACTCAGACCCCTTGGTGCCTGCTCACCACAATCATTTGTAAACACAAATATATGTAATACAAATCCTGGTATTTAATGCCCCTTTAAGACCCTACTACTGTTTTCTCGAAATTTGACTGAACAAACCCACTATTTGATGTGATTTGGAGGGCGTGTGTAGGGGGAGGGGTTTTGTGGTTAAGTTCCATCACCTATTGTTTGAGAAAAAAAAAACCCTGGTTATAGTTATTATTTTTTATGCTAAGGCCCCATGCACACGAGACGCTGGTAAACTCGAGTTCAGAGGCATTTGGGCAACTGCCCCTGAACACATTTAATGTTATCCTATGTGTCCATGCACACATTCACGTTTTTTTGCGTTTTAAAGCAGTTGGGTTTAGGCTCGTTTATTCAGACGCAAAATTTTGGGTTCAGACGCAAACGTTTTTGCGTTTCAAAGCTTTGGGAGGGTCTACAATGTCTTTGTTATGAACGCTGATAGCCGCAAACGCGGTAAAACGCCGCTAAACGGGGCAAAACGCCGCAAAATTCGCGGCAAAAACAGGCGTTTTAAACGCCGGTTTTTGCCTTTGAAAACTTGAGTTTACATGTGTTTGCATTTGCTTCTCGTGTGCATGCGGCCTTAAGGACAATATGCAGCTGAACCACTTCATATCAAAAGCCTGTATATGATTTCAACCGTTAAATACATGTGCAAATAACACATACCTGCTCCATGACAGATTAGCTAAAATTGCCAAGGTCCCACCCACACAGAAACCTATGGCTGGGAAAATAGTTCCTATAATCCACAGCTTGGGATCGATGACCCAAGATCCCTTGTACAGTACTCCACCAATCACAGCAACAGTAACAATGAGAATACCTCCAACAATAGATCCCACCTGAAAACAAAAAGACAGTACAAGTTTAGTTGCTTATACTGTATATACACACACTATATTTATATGTATATATATATATACATACACTCACCGCCCACTTTATTAGACACACCTTGCTAGTACTGGGTTGGACCCCCTTTTGTCTTCAGAACTGCTCTAATTCCCTGTGGCATAGATTCAACAAGGTGTTGGAAACATTCCTCAGAGATTTTAGTCCATATTGACTTGATAGCATCATGCAGTTGTTGCAGGTTTGTCCATGATGCAAATCTCCCTTTCTACCACATCTCAAAGGTTGCTATCTG
The DNA here is from genome assembly GCF_905171775.1 of Rana temporaria. Classification (NCBI taxonomy): domain Eukaryota; kingdom Metazoa; phylum Chordata; class Amphibia; order Anura; family Ranidae; genus Rana; species Rana temporaria. The sequence goes on from NC_053490.1 coordinate 190,937,517, forward strand.
GTGACTGTGGAGGCCATTGGAGTACCGTGAACTCATCATTGTCATGTTCAAGAAACCAATTTGAGATGGTTTGAACTTTGTGACATGGTGCATTATTCTGCTGTAAGTAGCCAAACCAACAGAAGATGAGTACAATGTAGTTATAAAGGGATGGGCATGGTCCAATACTCAGGTAGGCTGTGCAATTTAAACAATACTAAGGTACTAAGGGGCCCAAAGTGTGCCTAGAAAATTTCCTCCACGCTATTAAACCATCACCAGCCTGAACTCTTGGTACAAGGTAGGATGGATCCATGCTTTTATGTTGTTTACGCCAAATTCTGACCCTAACATCTGAATGTTGCAGCTGAAATCGAGACCCATTGAGGTATTCTACATACCTTGGTTGTAATGAGTGGTTATTTGAGTTATTGCCTTTCTATCATCTTAAACCAGTTTTCCCATTCTCCTCTGACATCAACAAGGCATTTTTTTGTACACACAATTGCCACTCACTGGATATTTTCTCTTTTCCGGACCATTGTCTGTAAACCTTAGAGATGGTTGTGTGTGAAAATACCAGTCGATCAGCAGTTTTTGAAATACCAGCCCGTCTGGCACCAACAAACACACCACATTCAAAGTCACTTAAATCCCCTTTCTTCCCCATTCCAATGCTTGCTTTGAACTTCAGCAAGTCATCTTCACCACGTCTAAATGCCTAAATGCATCGAGCTGTTGCCATGTGATTGGCTGATTAGCAATGTGTGTTACCAAGCAAATGAACAGGTGTACCTAAAAGTGTCCGGTGAGTGTATATATAGATATATACATTGAGAACTCTGAGCTTGTTTCTGGGGGGGGGGGGGACACACACACACACACAAACTCGGAGTTCTCCATGGTGAGTGGACTCTGCACCCCGTGCTGGCACTGCGGGGCCCCTGACTGATGCCAGCCGCAGCACCTGGAGCCCGATTGTTCATATAACGGAGGACATCTATCGGTGAAGAGTTTGGGAATTTGCTGCTAATCACAGAGACCCGAGGCTGGGTATCAAGCCACAGGCTTTTGATCTCCTATAATAAGGGATCAATTTAAGCTGGTAAGCGGCAGTGAGTGTAGAGGTGGAGGATCTTTTCTATTATACCTTCTCACTTCTTCTTGGGTGTCTTGAACATATGTCACCGTGGATGAACTTATTGAAGAATTTTTTCATGGACTGTTGATTTGGCTTTCACTTGTTAAGGACATTTTTTCTTTGAATTATTTAAAAAAAAATTGTGCATTTTTAGACACTTAGGGGCAGATCCACAAAGATCTCTCCCGGCGTAAGGGCGCGGAATTCAAATTGGGCAGATAGGGGGCGTGTTTCATTTAAATGAAGCGCGTCCCCGCGCCAAACGAACTGCGCATGCACCGTCCCTAAATTTTCCGCCGTGCATTGCTCTAAATGACGTCGCAAGGACGTCAGTGTTTTGACGTGGACGTAAATTACGTCCATCCCGATTCACGGACGACTTACGCAAACGAAAAAAACATTTTCAAATTAAATGCGGGAACGACGGCCATACTTAACATAGCAGGTTTAACTATACGCCACAAAATAGCAGGTTTAACCAAACGCCAAAAAAAGCCGACTAGAGACAACGTAAAAGAATGCGACGGCCGCTCGTACGTTCGTGGATTGTCGGACATAGCTAATTTGCATACTCGACGCGGAAAACGACGTGAACGACACCCAGCGGACGCCGAAGAATTGCATCTTAGATCCGAAGGCGTACGAAGATGTATGCCTGTCGGATCTAACCCAGATGCCGTTGTATCTTGTTTTGAGGATTCAAAACAAAGATACGACGTGGGAAATTTGAAAGTACGCCGGCGTATCAGTAGATACTCGCTTTGTGGATCTGCCCCTTATGCCGCATACACACAACCGTTTTTCATGCCGAGAAAAATTCCATTTTTTTAATTGGTCATTAAAGACGACCGTGTGTAGGCACCAGAGCATTTTTCTCGTCGTTAAAAATGGGCATTTTCTCGCCGTTTTTCACGTCGTGAAAAATGGTCGTGTGTAGGCTTTAATGATGGGGAAAAAACGCACATGCTCAGAAGCAAGTTATGAGACAGGAGCACTCATTCTGGTAAAACTAGCGTTTGTAATGGAGATAGCACATTCATCACGCTGTAACAAGCGCGAATCGTCTCTCACCAAACTTTTACTAACACGAAATTAGCAAAAGCAGCCCAAAGGGTGGCGCCATCTGAATGGAACTTCCCCTTTATAGTGCTGTCATACATGTTGTACATCACTGCGCTTTGCTTGAGAATTTTTTTTTCACGATCGTGTGTATGCAAGGCAGGCTTGACAAGAATGACGTCGAGAAAAAAATCGTTTTTTCTATGACATTAAAAACAATCGCGTGTACGCGGCATTACAGTGTTTTTTCTTCATTATATTTACATATGATTGTTTATGGTCTCTTATGTCACTTATTCAAACCAGTATAATTTTTATATTTATTTAGTTTACCTTACTGTGTGTGTCTCACTTGAAGTTGCAGCAGTATACATTTTGTTTTACACTTTTGAGTATATCACATATCACCTAGTGTCTTTACAGATAGCGCAGTAATTAATTTTTGACCACTGCCTGCTGTCAATCACAAGGGGAGCTAACCCGATGGGAAACTATTATCTGTAATTCCCCATCAGGCTTCACCTCCCCCAGGTGCCAATCTCCCCTCTGTTACTATGTTGACAGATGCTATGGAGGGGAGTAGCTGCTTCGAGGGTGGAGGGTCCATATGGACACTTTCGCTTCAGTGCCCCTCCACATGTGGTGCTTGCCCCCTGTCTATAACAGGTACATGAATCTGTTGCCTGCCCTGGCATTTGTCAGGCGGAGGCTTGTCTGAATTCTTAGACACTTTTTATGAATTTCCCTGATTGTTTTTGGAAACACGGAAATTACTAGAGATTTTTTTGTTACTAAAATACATTTACTTTTGTTCCATACTATTTGAAAAAGTAAATCTAAATGGATGGTTTAGGCTTTGGCATCATTGCTAACTATAGTTGTCCCGATACCGATACCAGTATCGGTATCGGGACCGATACCGAGTATTTGCGGGAGTACTCGTACTCCCGCAAATACCCCCGATACTGAAATAGAATACTTGTTCCCCCCCGCCGCCGCAAACCCGTCGCCGCAAAGCCGCCGCCGTTAATGAGCGTGCGGGGAACATTACAGCTTTCGTTTGAATAGCTGTATCCCCGCCGCGTATAGACACTCCCCCTTGCGCGGGATTGGACGGATGATCTGTCCAATCCCGAGCAAGGGGGAGTGTCTATACGCGGCGGGGATACAGCTATTCAAACGAAAGCTGTAATGTTTCCCACACGCTGATTAACGGCGGCACGTGCGGCATCATCAAGGTATGTGGGGGACATGGCTGCATTATGTGGGGGACATGGCTGCATTATGTGGGGGACATGGCTGCATTATGTGGGGGACATGGCTGGAATATGTGGGGGACATGGCTGGAATATGTGGGGGACATGGTTGGAATATGTGGGGGACATGGCTGGAATATGTGGGGGACATGGCTGGAATATGTGGGGGACATGGCTGCATTATGTGGGGGACATGGCTGTAATATGTGGGGGACATGGCTGCATTATGTGGGGGACGTGGCTGGAATATGTGGGGGACATGGCTGGAATATGTGGGGGACATGGCTGGAATATGTGGGGGACATGGCTGGAATATGTGGGGGACATGGCTGGAATATGTGGGGGACATGGCTGCATTATGTGGGGGACATGGCTGCATTATGTGGGGGACATGGCTGCATTATGTGGGGGACATGGCTGCATTATGTGGGGGACATGGCTGCATTATGTGGGGGACGTGGCTGGAATATGTGGGGGACATGGCTGGAATATGTGGGGGACATGGCTGGAATATGTGGGGGACATGGCTGGAATATGTGGGGGACATGGCTGCATTATGTGGGGGACGTGGCTGGAATATGTGGGGGACATGGCTGGAATATGTGGGGGACATGGCTGGAATATGTGGGGGACATGGCTGCATTATGTGGGGGACATGGCTGGAATATGTGGGGGACATGGCTGCATATGTGGGGGGACATGGCTGCATTTGGGGACACATTTAAAAAAAGTATAGGTATTCGGTATCGGCGAGTACATAAAAAAAAAGTATCGGTACTTGTACTCAGTCCTAAAAAAGTGGTATCGGGACAACCCTATTGCTAACTTTACTTTGCAATCTTTCTTAACATACCTTTAGAATTTTCTTTGCTACCTTTGGCCACTTATAGTTCACACACATTCCAATTGCAACAGGAACGACCAAAGTCACCAATGAGATGCCTGGAATAAAAACAGGTAAGGTTTTCAACTAGCACAACCTGTATATATTTATATATATATCTATATATCTGGCATAACAATAGATTTTTCAGTTACAAGTTATACTTATTTTACCACGGATATGGATTTGAAGGTATCTTTAGGCCTCGTCCACATGGGCATACTTAAGCATCTATCTGTATGAAAGGTTGTGTTTACCAGCAGGCATCGCTTCCAACTGTCCCTGATTTGGAGCAATGTCCCTCTGTCCCTCATTCCTCCTCATTTGTCCCTCATTTTGGTCTGGTCTATATAGTTGAATATAAAATTCACTTTTTATCTATCACAAAGTGTTTTCCAGGGCTAAACCTTTCATCTGATTTCTAAATTGCTGCATTTGTAAATTCCAAAAGCCAATATAAAGGAATAGTAGTGGTAGAAGAGCACTTGTTGGTTTAACCAATCTTGTTTTTTGTGTACAATTCTCCTTTAAAGGGGCGTGGCAGGGTGTGTGTCCTATGCCTGCATACTTTTGCTGATAGCTTGTTCAGTTATGCCTGTAGGGGGATGCACAGGTGTCATGTCAGTTGGAATACAGCGGCTGCATGAACTTAGCCGCTGTTCCCAGTTTGACATTTGTGTGGGTGCGGGTGCACCTCCCTGAACACAGACAGTGTGGGGTTGATTTACTAAAGCTGGAGAGTGCAGAATTTGATGCAGGTGTGCATGGTAGCCAATCAGATTCTAATTTCAAATTATTCAATTAGGCTGTGACAAAAATCCTGGAAGCTGATTGGTTTCTTTGCAGAGCTGCACCAGATTTTGCACGCTTCAGTTTTAGTAAATCAACCCCTGTGTGTTCAGGGACACGCACACATGTAGTTGCTGCATCCTATTTGACATGAATGGGACTGCCTGCACGAGGATGCATTGGACACCTGTGCATCCTATGCGGGCAAATACAACCCTTTGCTCTTTTAAAAAAAAAAAAACATGTCATACATACCACCACTGTGCAGCTCGTTTTGCACAGAGTGGCCCCGATCCTGGTCTTCTGGGGTCCCTCGGCAGCTCTCGCGGCTCCTCCCCACATCAGATAACCCACTAAGAGAAGCGCTCTCCCAGGAGGGTTACCTTGCGGGTACGCTCCTGAGTCCAGCATTTGGCATCCATAGGCTCCAAATGGCTGGGCTGGTGACTGCCAGAAGTTTTTTCACCAGGAACATTAAAGGTTCGTTTTTTATTAGATCAATTGATTGCTGTAAGCTAGAGCATTTAAATATCACTTACCTTGTTTTTCCTTTTGACCTCCAAAATACAGTAATACAGGTTTGAAAATGCCATTTCCTGTCTCTCCTTTTCTTGCTTTCCACCAGCATCTGAGGTGTTTTGCATGGTGGAAAGCAGAATGTGCTCACCCCCTCCCTGTGACTACAGCCCTGCGTCAAGATGCTCTCTTATCCCTCACAGGCATGGAGGCTAAGCCTAATGGGAACTGTAGTTCCCATTAGGCCGTGATGTAGAAAGAATGAATGCGCACCGCAAACCAGGAAGTCAGTGAGAATAATGATACAGGAGTGCTGGAGGTGAATAAAACAGCTGGATTTCAACAGGTATCAAACTAGTTATAATGCAAAACATTACTTTTTACATTATCAGCTACTGTCAGACTATAATTAAGAGGAAAATAGCAGTGCCTGCTATCAATCACAAGTGGAGCTGACTTGATGGGGAACTAGTGTCTGTGAATCTCCATCAGGCCCAGCCTCCAGGTACAAACTCCGCTGTGCTGTCTGACAATTGCAGAGGAGAGGAGGAAACACAACTGCCAAAATTTATTTTTCAGAACTTAATGAATTAGATCAAGCTCTGCTGATTTCCATCATCCAGAGGCGATTCAGTTCGCATGCGTTGCGCTATATAAGTTTTTTACTCAGTCATGTGCAAAAGTGCTGTTTTTTGTATTTTCCTTGCACATGATTAGGTAATCTTTGCAAAGTGATGTTTCACAATGCTCACTAAGCTAAATCTGTAGGCGTGTCCAACAGCGACCAAGCACCTTCCGCCAGGACCCACCTAGCACAGGGCCGACTCAGTCCTAGCACACAAGCCACACACAGTTCACAGCCCATGCAGAAATTTGCTTCTACACGTGCACATTTAGTGTGTGAAAAACATTCTGTGCCCTGAACACATACTTTCCATACTCCTGGTCACCCTTTGACAACGACTCTCCTCTGTCTGGGGACACTTCATGCATTGGGACCGATGGCTCACACTTGGTTCCCGGATAGAGCTACTATTACCCTATCCACCACTATCCCCAAGCCCGACCAGATTTGCACAGAGTTGGCTCACCAGGAATCTATCTTAATAAGTTTTCATGAGATGCACAGTCTAGCTTTAACGTAAGGGGGGTGCTATCTCACTTTTCAACATCAGAGGTACCCATGATCCACTCTAAACACTTGAAGTAGCCACAGGCTCGGCCCAACTCAATTTTATTGAGGTAGTAACAATACAGTTCAAATAAATAATTAGTTCCTTTCTAAGTGGTAGTATAACTTCAGTGCCCAGGAATATGGCTGCTCACCCCCGGGGGTTGCAAAGAAAAAGATTTACGGTATCTCACAAAAGTGAGTACACCCCTCACATTTTTGTAAATATTTTATTATATCTTTTCATGTAACAACACTGAAGAAATTATACTTTGCTACAATGTAAAGTAGTGAGTGTATAGTTGGTATAACAGTGTAAATTTGCTGTCCCCTCAAAATAACTCAACACACAGCCATTAATGTCTAAATCACTGGCAACACAAGTGAGTACACCCCTAAGTGGAAATGTACAATTGGGCCCAATTAGCCACTTTTCCTCCCTGGTGTCATGTGACTCATTAGTGTTACAAGGTCTCAGGTGTGAATGGGGAGCAGGTTTGAAATTTGATGTTATCGCTCTCACTCTCTCATACTGGTCTCTGGAAGTTCAACATGGCACCTCATGGCAAAGAAGTCTCGAGGATCTGAAAAAAAGAATTGATGCTCTACGTAAAGATGGCCTAGCCTATAAGAAGATTGCCAAGACCCTGAAACTGAGCTGCAGCATGGTGGCCAAGACCATTCAGCGGTTCAACAGGACAGGTTCCACTCAGAACATGGTCGACCAAAGAAGTTGAGTGCACGTGCGCAGCGTCATATCCAGAGGTTGTCTTTGTGAAATAGATGAATAGAAGTGCTGCCAGCATTTCTGCAAAGGTTGAAAGGGTGGGGGTCAGCCCTGTCAGTGCTCAGACCATATGCCGCACACTGCATCAAATTGGTCTGCATGGCTGTCATGCCAGAAGGAAGCCTCTTCTAAAGATGATGCACAAGAAAGCCCGCAAACAGTTTGCTGAAGACAAACAGACTAAGGACATGGATTACTGGACCCATGTCCTGTGATCTGATGAGATCAACATAAACTTTATTGATTCAGATTGTGTCAAGCGTTTGTGGTGGCAACCAAGTGAGGAGTACAAAGACAAGTGTGTCTTGCCAACAGTGAGTGAGTGAGTGAGTGAGTAACTTATATAGCGCTACAAATGCGAACTAAATCGCCTCAAGGCGCTGTAGCCAATGTGGTCATCCAGGCATGCTTCAGAATAGATGAGTCTTAAGTTTTTTTCTGAAGGCCTGATGATTTTCCTCCATCCGAATGTCCGCGGGTTGAGCGTTCCAAAATTGTGATCCTTGGACAGCGAATCTACGCTCTCCTTTCATTTTGTAGCGAGATTTGGGGATGTGCAGGAGGATCTGATTAGTTGATCGGAGGACCCGGGGGTGTAGTGTTTTATTTTTTCACATAGGTATTGCGGCACGTTTCCTTGCGTGCATTTGTGGGTGAGGCAGAGGGTTTTGAATGTCACCCGGTCCTTTACGGCTAGCCAGTGGAGGGTCCTCAATAACCGGGGAGATTGGTTCCCACGTTTTTTTACCCGCTACCAGTCTGGCTGCCGTGTTCTGGACAACTTGTAGACTAGCAATCTGGTATTTCGGTAGTCCTAGGTAGAGGGAGTTTGCGTAGTCGAGTCTGGAATTAATTAGTGTTCCAACTACTACTGCTGTGTCTTCTTTCGGGATGAAGGGGATGAGTCTGCGCAGCAAGCGGAGAAGATAATGATATCCACTGACCACCGATCCTATTTGACATCCATAGACATGTCTGAGAAAACTCCGAGGCTTTTTACTTTAGTGCTTGGGGTGATGATTTGTCCCAAAATGGTGGGAGGAACCCAAGTCGTCCCAGAATTTGTCTTCCGGTTTGCGTGGAGAAGGAGCAGTTCTGTTTTGGATCCATTGAGTCAAGCATGGTGGTGGGAGTGTCATGATCTATGGCTGCATGAGTGCTGCCGGCACTGGGAAACTACAGTTAATTGAGGGAACCATGAATGCCAACATGTACTGTGACATAGTATAGCAGAGCATGATCCCCTCCCATGGAGACTGGGCCACAATACGCAGTATTCCCACATAATGACCCCAAACACACAACCAAGGTGACCACTGCCTTGTTAAAGAAGCTGAGGATAAAGGTAATAGACTGGCCAAGCATGTTTCCAGACCTAAAAGTGAACATCTAATATTGCTTTAGTAAGTTTCCCTCCTAATGTCTATAACAGAAATGATACAGCTTTGCTCTGACATGTTTGAAAACCTTTTTTATTCCCCTAAAATGATTGTGCTAGGAATCTGCATCACCTGCTGGTTAGGGTGTTGAGGGTATACCGGTGCTTTCACACTGCTGTGCTGTGATTTGGCTGCAGTGAAGTGTATCTACAGTTTTCGTGTAGATTACCCACGATTTTCCATGGATTTTCCAATATGTCCCACATTTTTGGCGCATTTTCTGAAAGTGTACCTAAGATGCAGCATGCAGGACTTTTGCTGCGCTTTCAGAAAACACGCCAAAAATACAGGCCATAATAGAAAGTCTACGGAAAACCGCGTGCACACCCCCACACTACGCCTGCGCTGTGTCCAAATCACAGCACAGTGTGAAAGCGGCCTAAGGTTTATAATTTTGGTTGAACCCAATGACCATGATTTTTTTCCAACCTAAAAATGTAACTAAGGCAGGCCATAGATTATATGATTTTCTTTCCTTCCACCATAGGGGAATGCCTCCCGCAGTGCTTTTTTATTCTGCTAGCGGGGGGGCATTGATCAATTTTCTGTGCCAGTGCTTGCCTTGGGAAAATGCCGGGAACTTGCTAGTAAAGCAGACATCTCCTTTTTACTTTCTAGCCGCAAGGTCGGTGACCATGTGCCAAGGGGGAGCACCCTGTTTGACATCACAGCTAGCATTACAGGGCACCTAGGATAATGGTACTATATGTAATTTGTCCCATCAGGGGACATTATTAGGTAGATTCACGTAGAAAGGCTTATCTTTAGGACGGCCTAGCCTAGCCTGTTTAGGCTACACCGCCGTAAATTAGTTAGGCTAGTAGTGATTTTCAAACCACTTACCTGCTAATCTACGGCGGCGTAGCCTCAAACGAGCGGGCGTAAGGGCGCCTAATTCAAATGACTTGGAGGGGGGCGTGTTGTATGGAAATGAGGCTTGACCTCACGTTTTTTGACATTTTGACACTGCGCATGCGCCGGGCGACTACATTTCCCAGTGCGCATTGCGGCTAAGTAGGCCGTACGGGCCTATTGATTTTGATGCAGACGTAAACGACGTAACTCCCGATTCGCGGACGACTTACGCAAACGACGTAAAAAAATCGAACCTTGCGGCGGGAATGGTGGCCATACTTTAACATTGTTATTCCACTTCATAGGTGGAATAACTTTAGGCCGCCTAAGGCCTTACGGAAACGACGTTAATCGACTGCGGCGGGCTCGCGTACGTTCGGGAATCGGCGTAAAAGCTAATTTACATAATCTACGCCGGTCGCAATGGAAGCGCCACCTAGCGGCCATCCAAAAAATTGCAAGCTAAGATAGAACGGCGCAAGCTGTCCTATCTTAGCTTTGTTTAAGCGTATCTCTGTTTGAGCATACGCTTAAACAAACGCTGGCGTAGATTCAGAGTTAGGTCGGCTTATCTACTGATAAGCTGGCCTAACTCTTTGTGAATCTACCTATATATATCTTTAACCTGCACCCACTGTACATTTTACTCTGATTGAACCACATATCTTTATATTTAAACTACTCAGCACTTTGTGTTTTCTCAAAGGCAACCCTAGAGAAACACATCTGACATTGTAAAATGCTACAATGCCAAGTAATAAGCATGCTGAGATCCTTTTACCTGCTAAATTTTTCTCATCCACTAACCTACCCACTAGCGTAAATCATTAGTAATAATGTATACCTTTATCTAGTCCATTTATCACCTGAACTTGATTTGTTTCTAACATTTTGCAAAGTCAATTGCATTTTGCTCTCAAAAAATCACTACCTGGATAATGTAAGTGAGCTATGTGATTATACTGCACTTTTGAAGGAACTGAGCTTAAAATAATATATTCCGAGTCAATGAGTTTCAAAGTGTCAGCGAAGATAAAACAGTCAAGTATGAACTGGTAAATGCATTACTGGCCTCCACTCTGTTGTTCCTGAGAAGGCATTGGCGATTTTGCATAGGTTAATTATTTGCACTTTATGCATAAATTATCATACTTGAAGATCATTTTGCTGTGCTCCCTTCACATTTTGCTGCTAGGTGCTAATGACAGAGCACACAGCTATTCCTGTAACATATCTCGAAAAACGAAAAGCCTCACTAGGGCAAAAAACAGACCTTTAATGAGAGTTGGTAATTGCTGTGGCATATTTGTGACTATTTAAATACATCAATACAAATAGAAATTATGCTATGAAAGATACTAAATTGTAAATAAATATGCCATGTCTCTTCTTATTATATGTTGATGTACCAATAAATTCTGTTTTTATGCACTTCACTTCTCATATATATTTGTGTAATTCAAGTGCCTTAAAAGTTCCAATCAAATAGGGGAATTTCCCTGTATAAATTGTAAATAAAGGATGCTCTGCTATTAAAAATAAAACCATAATAATAAAAATCAGAAGACAAATAACATATGTGCATATGTGTGTAATCAATCATAATAAATATAGATAAAGATAAAAAAAATCCACTGCCACACAGTAGCATGAAATCATCCAATCCTAAAGTGTTAAATCACCTTATAACATTCAGTATCTCACAAAAGTCAGTACACCCCCTCACATTTTTGTTAATATTTTATTATATTTTTTCATGTGACAACACTGAAGAAATGACACTTTGCTACAATCTACAACATGGATATGCAATTAGCGGACCTCCAGCTGTTTCAGAACTACAAGTCCCATGAGGCACAGCAAGACTCTGACAGCCACAAGCATGACTACGAAAGGCAGAAGCATGATGGGACTTGTAGTTTTGCAACAGCTGGAGGTCCGCTAATTGCATATCCCTGATCTACAATGTAGTGAGTGTACAGCAATTTATAATAGGAATCTACAATGTGAGCAGTGTATGGAGGATATAGCTAAAGAAAATCTGGGGTTTTAACCGCTTGCCGACCGCCCACCGGCAGCATGTCGCCTCGGCTGCGCAATATATAATATATAACGTGATTTTGCATTGTGGCCACTAGGGGCGCGCAAGCCCCCTGCTCGCCCCTGGTGCCGATGAGAGTGCCCGGCGGGCGCGATCACCGCCGGGCACCCGCGATTGCTCAAGAGAGAGCGAGAACTGGGAGCTGTGTGTGTAAACACACAGCTCCCGGTTCTTTCAGGGGGAGAAATGGCTGATCGTATGTTCATACAATGTATGAACAGCGATCTGTTATTTCCCCATGTCAGTCTTACCCCCCCCCCTCTCAGGGAACATAATTAACACCTTGATCACCCCCTAGTGTTAACCCCTTCCCTGCCAGTGAAATTTTTACAGAAATTAATGAATTTTTATAGCACTGATCGCTATAAAAATGCCAATGGTCCCAAAAATGTGTCAAAAGTGTCCGATGTGTCTGCCATAAGGTCGCAGTACCGATAAAAATCGCAGATCACCGCCATTACTAGTAAAAAAAAATTGTAATTAAAATGCCATAAAACTATCCCCTATTTTGTAGACGCTATAACTTTTGCACAAACCAATCAATAAACGTTTTTTGCGATTTTTTTAACGAAAAATATGTCGAAGAATACGTATTGGCCTAAACTGAGGGGAAAAAAAATGTTTTTTTTATATATTTTTGGGGGATATTTATTATAGCAAAAAGTAAAAAATATTAATTTTTTTTCAAAATTGTCGCTCTAATTTTGTTTATAGCGCAAAAAATAAAAAACGCAGAGGTGATCAAATACCACCAAAAGAAAGCTCTATTTGTGGGAAAAAAAAGGACGCCAATTTTGTTTGGGAGCCACGTCGCACGACCGCGCAATTGTCAGTTAAAGCGACACAGTGCCGAATTGCAAAAAGTGGCCCGGTCATTGACCAGTCCGGGGCTGAAGTGGTTAAATAGCAAAACTGCAAAGGTCGGGTTTGTGTTGTCCACACATTCTCTCTTTGCCAAGCATCCAAAACTAGATACTGTAAGTAACAGTCTTATTTAATATTATTAGTACATCAGTCAGCAAACAGTACAGTTACGGTTGATATACTTACCAATTGTATCATAAGGTATAACGATGGAATCTGTATCAACCCATTTTTTTGTGTACAAAAAGAGACATAAAGGCATCATGCCAAGAGCAAACAATGTTGAGCAGGTGGTCATACTTAAACTGTGGATAAAATCAAATACAAATATGTTAAAGCTTGCTTCTTTTACCCTAGAAAAAGGCAACAGCCAAATTAGAACTATATGTGTGGATTTCCTCCACTGACATATCAGTGTCATTTTTAATGATTTAGCAAGAAAAAGAGCAAAATGCAGTAATTTGTAGCAGCGATTAAAAATGAATCTTTCACTTAAATTAGTACATTAAATGGAAATCTACTTGCTAAGGATTATGGCATCCTGAGGGTATTTATTAAAACTGGAGCAGTTAGAATCTGGAGCAGATGTTCATGACAACCAATCTGCTGCTAGATTTTATTTTAAAAGCTTAAAGGATAACTCCATGTTTACTTTTAATTTAAATTGTTTCTTTGGGCCAAGCTGGCCCAAACAAACTTGTGGTGACCGCTGTCAGCACTGTATAAACTGTATTAAGCATCGGCTACATACAGTATACAATGCTGTGTTCCAGAAGCAATAAGGGGACTTGCTGTCTGTTGCCGGAACAAAAACAAGTCAGACTGAGCACTGTTCAGCCATTCACAAGAAGCCTTGTATTTCATCAGTAAATACAAGGCTTCTTCTGATTGGCTTGGTAGAGATCTTCCCCATTCAATCAGAAGAAGCCCTGCATTCATTCACACAAATACAAGGCTTCCTGTGAAAGGCTGAGCAGCACTCATCCCGAGTTATTTTTGTTCCCGCAGCAGACGGGCAGTTCCTATCTCACTGCACACTGATGCTACATACAGTTTATACAGTGCTGACATTGACCCTATCTATTAGGCCTGGTTCACACCTATGCAGGTTCAGTGGCGGCCCGTCCATAGGTGGCGCCGCCCCCCTTCCTGTAGTCATAAAAAAAAAAAAAAAAGGGCCCTTTAAGACATTTAGAATGTCTTTCTGCAGCGCCGGCGGCTCTCGCAAATAACATACATTCATGCATTGCACAAATGTATGTTATTGTGGCCAGCTGCCACTGGTCTATTCAGATAGCCGGACATAGGGCGCCGGATACCTGAATATTGGCAGCTGGTTGGCTGTGCGGAAGTGCCTATCAGAGCCATTGTCTTATCCTCGGAACGTAGGGGGGCTGTGTCCCTTGGATAAGACTGACGGCCGTCTCAGCCAATCAGGTTCACCGATTCTGGTTATGGGTAACCTGATTGGCTGAAGCGTCATCGAGGGTGGCAGAGTACATCGAGGGACATGGAAGCAGAAAGGTAAGTGCATTTTACAGGGCACAACGGCGACAATGAGCACAGAGGCGACAAAGGGCACAGTGGCATCAATTAAAGGGCACAGTGACATGCACAGTGGCAACAATGGGCACAGTGGTGACAAAGGGCACAGTGGTGACAATGGGCACAGTGGCTACAATTATAGGGCACAGTGACATTCACAGTGGCAACAATAGGCACAGTGCTGACAATTAAAGGGCACAGTGGCGACAATTGAGGGGCACAGTGGCTGCGTTTGATGGCATGGAACAGTAGTGACAATTGATGGCACAGTGACTGTGTTTGATGGCATGGCACAGTGACTGTGTTTGATGGCATGGCACAGTGGCTGCGTTTGATGGCATGGCACAGTGACTGCGTTTGATGGCATGGCACAGTGGTGCAAACTGATGGCATAGTGACTGCATTTGATGGCATGGCACAGTGGTGATAATTGATGGCACAATGGCTGCGTTTGACGGCATGGCTCAGTGGTGATAATTGATGGCACAGTGGCTGCGTTTGATAGCATAGCACAGTGATGACAATTGATGGCACAGTGGCTGCGTTTGATGGCATGGCACAGTGGTGACAATTGATGGCACAGTAACTGCGTTTGATGGCATGGCACAGTGGTGACAATTGATGGCACAGTGGCTGCGTTTGATGGCATGGCACAGTGGTGACAATTGATGGCACAGTAACTGCGTTTGATGGCATGGCACAGTGGTGACAATTGATGCCACAGTGGCTGCGTTTGATGGCAAGGCACATTGCGTGCGTTTGATGGCATGGCACAGTGGTGACAATTGATGGCACAGTGGCTGCGTCTGATGGCATGGCACAGTGGTGACAATTGATGGCACAGTGGCTGCGTCTGATGGCATGGCACAGTGGTGACAATTGATGGCACAGTGGCTGCATTTGATGGGCACAGTGAGGCTGCAATTTTTTTTTGTTTGCGCCCCCCAAAAATTTTGAGCACCAGCCGCCACTGTGCAAGTTGCAGTTGATGCATGTTTCAGGTGCATGTTGCGTTTTTCAATACACGTTTTTGATCCATTGAAGTCTATAGGACTAAAAACACAACTTGCTGGTCCTTGGCCTTGTCCATAAACGCACAGATCTGAACGTGATCCATAGAAAACCATGTTAAATCGACGGCAGTGTGTTTCTGAAAAACTGAAAACACATAAAGAAACAATGCATAGGTGTGAATCAGGGCTTAGTTAGAAAGAAATAGGTTGTTTGGGCCAGTATGGCCCAAAAGGACTATTTAGAGTAAAAATAAACTTGGAATTAGGCTTTAACTGAACAAGCTGAAGATAGGAGCTGGTTGGTTGCCATGCACAGCGGTGACGTACAACACGTACGACGGCACTATAAAGGGGAAGTTCCATTCGAATGGCGCCACCCTTTGGGCTGATTATGCAAATTTTCTTTCTCATAACTTGCTTCTGAGTATGCGCATTTTTCCCCCCGTCGTTAAAGCCTACACACGACCATTTTTCACGACGTAAAAAACTGAGAAAAAATTGAGCAGGTTCTATATTTTTAATGGCCATTTTTCTCGTCAAGAAAAATGCTCTGGAGCCTACACACGATCGTTTTTGATGCGCAATTTAAAAAATTGCATTTTCTCGTGATGTATGCGGCATAAAGCCTCGCACACACGACCGAGTTTCTCGGCAAAAACCATCAAGAAACTTGCTGGGAGATATTTTTTTTGTGCCGAGGAAACATGTGTGTACATTTTCGTCGAGGAAACTGTCGAGAAACTCGACGAGCCAAAAAGAGAGCATGTTCTCTATTTCCTTGACGTGTTTTTTTTTGGGAGGGGGGGGGCGGCAAACTATCCACCCACCCCGGTCGGTGTCAGTTGGCTGGGTCGGTCAGTTAGCAGCTCGGGTCCCTGCACCTAACCCATCTCGTGAGCAGGGCTCCGGGTGGCAGACGGCATCAGCTTCTCTCCGGGCTGTTCTCCCCAGCTGCTTCCTCGCTTCCCCTCCCTCCTCCTGGCATCCAATCCGATTGTATCTCCTTTTGACCAATCAGGTGACGAGTCTCATGACCTGCTCCCTGATTGGCCAGGAGGAGAATCATTGTTACACTAGCAAATATTAATTTGCTATTGTCACACAACTGGGTGGGCTCGGAGTCCACCGTTTTTTGAAGCCTATTAAAACCTCTGGCTCTAATCACGTGCTTCAAAAAGAACAAACAACCCCCTTCCCATTGGAATACATGTGTCCGGCGCCCTGCATGTAGATCAGGGGGCCGGGAGCATGGGTAGGGGGGCAGCGCCTGTGCGCCCCTAATAGTCAGGCTGCCACAGGTTTCAATTTAACTTGAACTACTTGCCGACCAGCCGCCTTTCGTTTTACGGCGGCAGGTCGGCTCCCCTGCGCAAGAGTACGTAATATAATATCAGCTCTCGCGCAGGCCACTAGGGGCGCGTGCGTGCCCCTGGAGGCGAGTGCCCCCGACTCCCGTGCACGTGCCCGGCGGGCGCGATCGCCGCCGGGCACACGCGCTCGCTCGTTACAAAGCGAGGAACCCTGTCAGGGAGAGCAATGTTGATCTTCTGTTCATACAATGTATGAACAAAAGATCAGTCATTTCCCCTAGTGAGGCCACCCCCCTACAGTTAGAACACACCCAGGGAACATACTTAACCCCTTCCCCGCCCCCTAGTGTTAACCCCTTCACTGCCAGTGTCATTTTTATAGTAATCCAATGCATTTTTATAGCACTGATCGCTATAAAAATGCCAATGGTCCCAAAAATGTGTCAAAAGTGTCCGCCATAATGTCGCAGTACCGGAAAAAAATCGCTGATCGCCGCCATTACTAGTAAAAAAAAATATTAATAAAAATGCCATAAAAATACCCCCTATTTTGTAAACGCTATAACTTTTGCGCAAACCAATCAATAAAAGCTTATTGCGATTTTTATTACGAAAAATATGTAGAAGAATACGTATCAGCCTAAACTGAGGAAAAAACATTTTTTTATATATTTTTGGGGATATATATTATAGCAAAAAGTAAAAAATATAAATTTTTTTCAAAATTGTCGCTCTATTTTTGTTTATAGCGCAAAAACTAAAAACCGCAGAGGTGATCAAATATCACCAAAAGAAAGCTTTATTTGTGGGGAAAAAAGGACGCCAATTTTGTTTGGGAGCCACGTCGCACGACCGCGCAATTGTCAGTTAAAGCGACGCAGTGCCGAATCACAAAAAGTGCTCTGGTCTTTGACCAGCAATATAGGGTTAAGTGGTTAAACATTACCTAAATCATTATTGGACAGTCAGATATTACAAACCAATCAATCTGTTTGCCACATTGTATAATCAGGCTGTGAAATGGTGTCATGTTTATTACTACGTAGGGAAAACAGGAAGAAAGGAAATTAACAGAAACATTCATGGCAGACTATGGTATTCCTAGTAGTCATTTGTACAACATGTTCTACCCGTCTCTCAACAATAACGACAGGTCCAAATGACCTATGTGCGTAAGTGTGACTTATCTAAGTGTCTTATCTACTGTAACTTATCATATCTAAGTCACTCTGTACTGTTATTTTTTAGTGCTCTGTTGATCAGATAAAAGTGTTTATGATCCTGATTCATGACACCTACTAGAGATGAGTGTGGTGATTTAGAATAAATGGATTTAGACATTTGTGAGGTTTCACCAAAGCAAACATTTTCAGTTTTGCTCATTGAACTGCTTAAGTAAAATTTGCTTGCAAAAAAAAAGGCTGTGTTTTTGTGTATGTGGATCTATAGGGTAGTTCTGTTTATTTCATTTAGTGTTTTTTGAGTATTTGATTGTTGTTTTATACTGTTGATAGTGTTAATATTTATTTTTTTAAAGATAAAAATTGTGCCTGCGCAGTAGACTGTTCGCTATAATCCTTACAATCTACTGCGCAAGCACAATTTTTATCTTTAAAGGTGTAACATATAGGCAAGGTGTGAATCCCACTTCTGTGCCAGCAGCGCTAACTTTTAGTTTTCTTTCACTGAGCACATACTTGTTCGCTCTGGAGTATTTTATATAATTATTTTCATTGAATATTTATTTTTTATTTTTACTTTTATTCACAATATATTTTGTTCTTGCTGTGAAACAAAAACACATAAAATAATGAGGCTAAAGGATATGGTGAATTTGTTGACACAAAAACAGATTCAGGTTAGTTAAAAAGCTTTCCTACACTTCAAGAGCCATTTTAAACACCCTTGGAACCAGTGGCGGCCCCCCTCCTGTAGGCACAAAAAAAAAAAAAAAATAATAATATATATATATATATATATATATATATATATATATATATATTTTTAGTGGCCCCTTTAAGAAACTTGGAAAAAAAATACCCTTTACTTAATTTTTTTTGAGCGCCGGCCACCATTGCCCTATGAAGCGCCACGTCAATGCAATATTTAGATTGCATGTATGGCGCTTAATTTGCGGGCTTTCATCCCGCCTATTGAGCGCATTGCAAAGCGCTGATAAGCTTCCCGTCCCCGTGACAGTGCTTCTATGGGCGCTGGGAGGCGGGAGCATTGTTACTTCCGGCCATTCGTCTTTCAGACAAAAAACGGAAGTGACGTCACGCGGCAGCTCACATCACTTTACAGTGCACAGCCTGAGCGGAACGGCTAGGTAAGCCGATAGATGCCTGGGTTGTGTCACGTCACATGTGTATTAAATACCTTGATCGCCCCCAAAGTCATCAGCCCATGCAGTGCACGGGCTGATGACTTTGGGGACGATCAAGCCAATCCTGCACTGCATGTTCACCCATCCACCTCGGAGCCTGTTATTGTAGTTAGACTGCTGGGACTTGTAGTTCTCCATCTTCTCCTGGGGCTCATGGAGAAGATGGAGATTGGAGAACTACAAGTCCCAGCAGGTTTTACATACAATAAGGCTCTGAGGTGGATGGGTGTGGTGGATTGCATGCACCTATCAATCCCCAGGGGGGCAGGATCAGATAACACTGTTATCCGATCCTGCCCCCCCCCCCCCGGGATTGATAGGTTCATGCAATCCACACCCATCCACCTCAGATCCTTATTGTATGTATAATCTGCTGGGACTTGTAGTTCTCCAATCTCCATCTTCTCCATGTGCCCCAGGAGAAGATGGAGAACTACAAGTCCCAGCAGGATTTACATACAATAAGGCTCTGAGGTGATATAAATGGAAATGTAACCACAACACAAAGGAAAAAAAATAAAATCAATATATAATGAGTAATGAGTAATAGCCTCCAAATGGTGGCGTGAAGTGTAACTGAGTGCAAAGACTCAGAGCGATAAATAGCCAGTGATTCCAATGAATAAAGGTGCATCAAGTGCTAAATTCATGAGAAAAAGTAATGCTAAATAAAAGTGCAAAGTTCATGAATAAAATAGGTTAGAATAATACAGATTAGGCGTTCTGGATGGCAGAGTGACTGCGTTTGATGGCATGGCACAGTGGTGACAATTGATGGCACAGTGGCTGTGTTTGATGGCATGGCACAGTGACTGCGTTTAATGGCATGGCACAGTGGTGACAATTGATAGCACAGTGGCTGCATTTGATGGGCACAGTGGCTGCATTTGATGGGCACAGTGAGGCTGCAATTGTTTTTTTTTTTTTGTTCGTTTGCGCCCCCCCAAAAATTTTGAGCACCAGCCGCCACTGCTTGGAACTTAAAAATCTCCAACACCTATCTGACATGGTTGGGGGCTCGTACTTCCCTTTAACATTTTATTTTATTTTATGTGAAATATATTTGTAGCTAATTCGACATACAGTAAAACCTTGGTTTGCGAGCATAATTCGTTCCAGAAACATGTTTGTAATCCAAAGCACTTGTATACCAAAGCATTTTTTTTACAGGGTATAAAAGAGAAGAGAGGCACCTCTAAGTGTAGCAATAAGTTACTAAATGTTGTACCTTCATTAAATGTAACCATATGGCTACACTTAGAGGCACCTCTCTTCTTTTTTATACTCAGTTGTGACATGACGCTACTCTTATATCAAGACATCGCTTGTATATCAAGGCAAAAATTGTTAAAACATTTTGCTTGTCTTGCAAAACGCTCTCAAACCAAGTTACTCTCAAACCAAGGTTTTACTGTGCTGACCTCATTCCATTCTCTGAAATATGAATCTTGTGAGCAATTTCCTAGTAATAATATATAAGTGCAGTGATTCATAAACATATTTTGAACGAAACAAAAAATATTTTTTTAAATATAATATAAGTTATATTCACCTTTCACTGAATATTAACCACTTCTGGACCGCCGCATGCACATTTACGTCGGCAGAATGGCATGGACAGGCACATTGGCGTACCTGTACGTCCCTGCCTAGACGTGGGTCGGGGGTCCGATCAGGACCCCCCCCCGTACATGCGGCGGTTCCCGTGGCTTCGTGGCTTCAGGAGCGATCCGGGATGATCCCTTTTATAGGGAGACTCGATCGATGACGTCAGACCTACAGCCACACCCCCCTACAGTTGTAAACACACACTAGGTGAACCCTAACTCCTACAGCGCCCCCTGTGGTTAACTCCCAAACTGCAACTGTCATTTTCACAATAAACAATGCAATTTAAATGCATTTCTTGCTGTGAAAATGACAATGGTCCCAAAAATGTGTCAAAATTGTCCGAAGTGTCTGCCATAATGTCGCAGTCACGAAAAAAATCGCTGATCGCCGCCATTAGTAGTAAAAAAATTAAAAAAAATAAAACTATCCCCTATTTTGTAAACGCTATAAATTTTGCGCAAACCAATCGATAAACGCTTTTTCCTTTTTTTTTTTAACAAAAATAGGTAGAAGAATACGTATCGGCCTAAACTGAGGAAAAAAAAATGTTTTATATATGTTTTTGGGGGATATTTATTATAGCAAAAAGTAAAAAATATTGAATTTTTTTCAAAATTGTCACTCTATTTTTGTTTATAGCGCAAAAAATAAAAACCGCAGAGGTGATCAAATACCACCAAAAGAAAGCTCTATTTGTGGGGAAAAAAGGACGCCAATTTTGTTTGGGAGCCACGTCGCACGACCGCGCAATTGTCTGTTAAAGCGACGCAGTGCCGAATTGTAAAAACCCCTTGGGTCATTTAGCAGCATATTGGTCCGGTCCTTAAGTGGTTAACAAGTGATTAAAATGTGTTCATTATCTTACCTTAAATCCATGTCTCCGTCCACCCAGTAGGACAAGATATTGGAGCCGGTTCCTCCCGGGCAACATCCCATGATAAGCACCACCACAGCTTGAAGTGGGTGGACACTGAATAGAATTGCTAGTAGAAAACCTGCAATCGGCATGATTCCGAACTGACAGAGGAATCCTACTATGATACCCCATGGATATCTGATATGGCCCCAGAATTTCCTAAATTCCACACTGCAGCCCAAAGAAAACATGACCAGTGCCAGCAGTGATGTGATAGAGGCACTCAAGACGGTACTAAGTATTCTGTTATAGTTGTCAGGAGGCATCAAGCAAGATGAACCGTTGCATATAGTAGAGTTTTCCGAACAAGTTCTGTTGTCCAATGTAGACAGATTCATGGCTACTTTAAGATATAATATGTACTACGCTATGATATAAATGTACCGAACGATCATTCCATCTGACGCTGAAAACAATCTTATGTCGAGAGTTATATATTCACTTAAAATGTAGTAAAAAGTGACAGATGTATGTTTATAAGGTCAGTCCTCCATATGACTTCAAGTAAAACCAGAAAGACGACAGTTAAGTGATGGAATCCTTGAAAGATATTTAAAGTAAAAATTTACAGGAGCTGTGGCTTAATTATTAATGGGCCCCTGCTTATGTGAATGTAGGCGTGTTTATTTTGATGGGTAAACTTTAAACCGCTATTTTACCAGAAACTCTTTCCACGTATTTAGAATTTTTTTGTATTCAGAATCTGTCTATGATAATATTTCCATAACTTTTTGTTTAACATTTACACAAGCTGTCAATAAAATATAAGAGGTATTTTTATAGCTCAATGATGTAAATAATATTTAGTAACAACGGGCCAGATTCACAGAGCAGATACGACGGCGTATCTCCTGATACGCCGTCGTATCTGTTGTTCTATCTATGCGACTGATTCATACAATCAGTTCCGCTTAGATAGCTAGAAGATCCGACAGGTGTAATTGTTTTACACTGTCGGATCTTAGGATGCAGTACTGCGGCCGCCGCTGGGGGGAGTTTGCGTCGTAACCCAGCGTCGGGTATGCAAATTAGGAGTTACGGCGATCCACGAAGATTTTTCCCGTCGTTACGGCGTCGCAAGTGTTAGATTTCCGTCGAAAAGTACTCCACCATGTTAAAGTATGCCTGTCTTTCCCGCGTCGCTTTTGAATTTTTAAAAAAAATTGTAATTTTCCCGGCGTAAGTCTTTTTTTCACGTCGCGATTCACAAAACGTCGGCGCGTCGTAATTTCGCGCAAAGTACGTTTGGGAAATTTGCGACGGGGAGCGCGCGGGAGCGCGCCTAATTTAAATGGTCCCCGCCCCATTTGAATTGGGCCGCCTTGCGCCGGACCTGTTTACGATACACCGCCGCAAATTTCCAGCTAAGTGCTTTCTGGATCGGGCACTAAATCGGAAAACTTGCGGCGGTGTAACGTAAACCGGTTACGTTACGCTGCGCCCGCTCTACGTGAATCTGGCCCAACATGCTTCACATTATTGCTCTAATCCAAGGGTCTCCAAACTTTTCACATCATCTATGTTACAAATATCTGCGGGCTGAAAAAAAATCAGTGTCATAAATAAACAAATCAAATTTAAATGAATGAATACGTTTTACCTGTTTACTTTTTGTAATTAACACAAAATATAACTTCACTAACACAAAGTTAGGAAATTCCAATTAAACATGAACTCATTAGAGTCCCCATGAAAGTCCTCTTACCCCCCCTTACATCAGAGTCACACCATCAGAGTCCCCTCTTACATCAGAATGCTGGATACAATCTTGCGGGGGGTTGGATTTGGCCCCTGGGCCATACTTTGGACACATTGGGGCAGATTCACGTAGATCTGCGGCGGCGTAACGTATCGCATTTATGTTACGCCGCCGCAGGTTTTTACGGGCAAGTGCTTGATTCACAAAGCACTTGCCTGTAAAGTTGCGGCGGCATAGCGTAAATTCCCCGGCGCAAGCCCGCCTAATTCAAATGATCCGGGTAGGGGGCGTGGATCATTTAAATTAGGCGCGTTTCCGCGCCGAACGTACTGCGCATGCGCCGTCCCTAAAATTTTCCCGACGTGCATTGCGGTAAATGACGTCGCAAGGACGTCATTGGTTTCAACGTGAACGTAAATGGCGTCCAGCGCCATTCACGAACGACTTACGCAAACGACGTAAAATTTTCAAATTGCGACGCGGGAACGGCGGCCATACTTAAAATTGTATACGCCACCTAGGGGGCATGTTTATCTTTACACCACGTATCTCTTACGGAAACGGCGTACATTTACTGCGAAGGGCAAGCGTACATTCGTGAATCGGCGTAACGACTCATTTGCATATTCTACACAGACCGCAATGGAATCGCCACCTAGCCGCCAGCGTAAATATTGCACCCTAAGATGCGACGGCGCAGGCCGTCGTATCTTAGGCATGTTTAAGTGTATCTCAGTTTGAGAATACACTTAAACATACGACGGGCTTGGATTCGAGGTTACGTCGACGTATCTACTGATACGCCGGCGTAATTCTTTGTGAATCTGGCACATTTGCTCTAATGCTTTGGAAAATCCTTTATGCTAGTTTCTTTTGTAATTCCATATGTGATTCCTTATTTTTACGTTGCAGAGCAATTAATGTAAGTTGCCCAACTATCATTCCATTTAAACAACATTACAGATGAAGAAGAGATTGTGACACTAAAGTAACTGGTTCAACCTTAAAGTGGAAGTAAAACCTCCTATCCTTTTCAGCCAAGGAAGCCGCCATCTTGGACTCTGATCTTCAACTGCCATGATGGTACAGCACTTTCACCCCCTTCCTGCCCAAGCCATTTTTCAGCTTTCAGCGCTGTCACACTTTGTATGACAATTGCACGGTGATGCAACACTGTACCCAAATTACATTTTTTCCCACATAAACAGAGCTTTCTTTTGGTGGTATTTGATCACCTCTGCGGTTTTTATTTCTTGCGCTATAAACAAAAGAAGAGTGACAAGTTTAAAAAAAAAACCACAATATTTATTACTTTCTGCTATAATAAATATCCAATAAATATCTAATTTATTTTTTAAACACATTTTTTCCTCAGTTTAGGCCGATATATATTCTTCTACATATTTTTGGTTAAAAAAAAATCGCAATAAGCGTATATTGATTGGTTTGCACAACAGTTATAGCGTCTAACAAAATAGGGGATAGATTTATGGCATTTTTATTATTATTATTTTTTTTACTAGTAATGGCGGTGATCTGCGATTTTATCATGACTGCGATATTGCGGCTTTGACATTATTTTGGGACCATTCACACTTATACAGTGATCCGTGCTATAAAAATGCATTGATTACTGTATAAATGTGACTGACAGGGGAGGGGTTAACACTTGGGGGCGATCAAGAGGTTAAATATGTTCCCTAGGGAGTGATTCTAACTGTAGGGGGAGGGGGACTCACAAGGGGAGGAGACTGATCGATGTTCCTCTGTACAAGGGACACACCATCGGACTCCTCTTACCTGACAGGACATGGATCTGTGTGTTTACAAACACAAATCCATGGTCCTGCTCTGTTACTGGGCAATCGCGGGTGCCCGACAGACATCGCGGACGCCGGGCACGCACATCGGGTCCCCAGTGACGCGGTGGGAGAGCGCCCCCTAGTGGGCCTGGAAGGCGAGGACGTCATATGACGCCCGTCCAGAACAAGAGCCGAACCATTCAGCCATCATTTGACGGCCAGTGGTTAATGGTTAAATCTGTGGGTTTACTTCCGCTTTAAAAGAGCTGACCATGTGTAAAGTTATATTCTCTGCTGAATTATCTTCTGCATGTTTTTTTATAGTACCAATTTTCCAATAGAGAGGTCTAATTTAATGTCCCAGATTTGAGATGATGACAGTTGTATCCATTGTGAAATAGTTTCACAGCTTTAGTCTTTTACAGGTTGCTAAGGGAACAGTATAATCTTGAAAATGGCAACATATGTTAATTCCATAATTTTTCTTACAGCTTATGTAAATGCTCTGAAATGTAGTTGTACACATTTAAATGGCTATCTATAAAGTGAACCGGTGCCTAGATCAGTGTTTCTCAACTACAGTCCTCAAGGCACCCCAACAGGTCATGTTTTCAGGCTTTCCATTATTGTGCACAGGTGATTTGCTCAGTTTCACTGCCTTAAGCCCCATACACACTATCAGTTTTCCTTCAGGTTTTTCTCTTCAGGTTTACCAAAACCATGTAGTGCAAGGGCCGGCCTGATTGCATACATATTGAAACTCTTAAGGTTTGACCTCATATTAGATGGTTTTGGTAAATCTAAAGAGAAAAACCTGCAGGAAAACTGATAGTGTATATGGGACTTTAGTATTTACCACAGACATTTCACCTGAGGGAAATCCTGAAATGACATGATGGGGCACCTTGAGGACTGGAGTTGGGAAACACTGGCCTAGATTATGCAAACTAACGTATTTACATACTCTAAACAAGCAGTAAAAGTACTTCATAACAAACCTTTACTGACCTCTGTAGCAATGGGTGTTGTGGATAAATGTGTGTTCAAAGTTCACAATAGAGGCACTGAGAGTTTTTCCTATCACTTTCTTGGCAGTCTACCAGTCTTCTGATGTAAACACACTTTCTAAAGCCTGGTACACACCAGGGACATGCAGTGAGTGGCTGGTGAGGCACTGGCTAGTACCAGATATACACAGGTTACATATGCTGCGAACATTAGCGCAAGAGCAGAAAACTCTAGCACTAGACCTTCTCTGTAACTCTAAACATGTAATCTGTAAAAAATTTAAAAGCGTCGCCTATGGAGATTTTTAAGCATGTCATGTTAGGTATATGTTTACTTGGCGTAACATCATCTTTCACATTATACAAAAAAATCAGGCTAACTTTAGTTTTTGTTTTTTATTCATGAAGCAGTTTCTTTCCAAAAAAAATGCAATTGAAAAATTACTGCGCAAATACCGTGTAACATTGCAATGACCACCATTTTATTCCCTAGGGTGTTTGCTAAAACAATATATATCAGGGCTCAAAATTTCAAGTCCTGAGCTACTAGCCAGGCCTCAAGGGTTACTCGCCACCAGTTGCCCCACCTTATTCATACACTGCCCTGCGCCTAATTGCACCCGTAAACACGCCCTCATAGATTATCTCATGGAATGACAATGTTTTATGCAGAATCAAGTTACAAAATTAAATATTACCAACAACAACTTTAACAAAATGGGACAGGGCACTGGGGACAGACCAGAGGGACAGGGCACTGGGGGCAGATCAGAGGGACAGGGCACTGGGGGCAGACCAGAGGGACAGGGCACTAGAACTGGGTCTCTTCCCCATTCTCTTGCTGTCTCCTCTGCAACTCCTATCCATCCTCTCTCTCTCTCTCTCTCTCTCTCTCCCATTCATCTCATCATCAGGAGCCTGTGTGTGCAGCTCCACACTTGCATGTCCCCACTTCCCCCTTTTATTCAGGCTGGCAGAGAGGAGAGGAGCTGCAGCACAGCGGGAGGGAGTACAATCCAGCGCCGAGATCCACACAACTGCACAGCCATTGACACCATAGCACAGCGCACACTGACAGCGCACAGCACACATTGAGACCAGTCTGTTCAAAATGCTCAGGCTAAACTGTTGGACACTTACATAGAGCACAAGGAGAAGAAAACTGCACAAACTAGAAGGCTGCCGCTCTCATGTCAGGGCAACTTTCAGTGAGCGCTGCACCAGAGTGGTAATTTTTGCAATCCTCCACCTCACTCATTACTTTCTGCTCTCCAGCTACATTGGTCGGGGCCCGGGGGAGGGGGGCAGGCTCAGAGAGGTCATACTGTTAGGTCCCATGGCTTAATGAGAATTTCTAAGGAGAGCACCTGTGTACTGCTCTGCCTGTGCGCGGCTCACCAGACTACTTTTCCTGAGCATGCACCTTTCCTCTTCGGCCGTCAATCTCATCGGGACTCTAAGTGTAGGCACAGATTGGAGGGAGATTGGTCATGCAGCCCTGTCATCACTCGCCCCCAGCTTAAATCCACTCGCCAAATGCTAGTAGGCGAGTGGAAATTTTGAGGGCTGATATATATAATGTTTGGGGGTTCTGAGCATAGGCGCGTGCACAGGGTGTGCCGGGTGTGCCTGGACACACCCTAATCACCCCATGTGAATTAGCATTATCCAGGTGGGCACCAGATGGGTGGTGGGGGGGTGCCAGGAGTCAGTGTAAATGCCACCATTATATTAAAGGCTAGGTTTAACATTAGAAACACATTACACTCGTATTTAGTGTGTAGCATCAGCCCTCGTACACACGACCGAGTTTCTCGGCAAAAAACAGCAAGAAGCTTGCTGGGGTTTTTTTTTTTGCCGAGGAAACCGGTCGTGTGTACACTTTTCGACGAGCAAATTGTCGAGGATCTCGTCGGGCCAAAAAGAAAGCATGTCTTCTTTTTCCTCGACAGGGATGGGAAAATTTGGCTCGCCGAGATCCTCGGCGGCTTCACAAGGAACTCGACGAGCGAAACGATGTGTTTCGCCCGTCGAGTTCCTCGGACGTGTGTATGAGGCTTAATATTCTCCCAATCAACTGTCTCCCACCACCAGAGCCTTCTCCCTGTGACAGCCGGTGGCATTCATGTGTGTTTGAGCTTTGGGGTGCACACCCTAATGCTATAGGCTGCGCACACCTATGGTTCTGAGTAATTTTCTAGCAAAAAAATTTGGATTTTTACATGTAGGAGAGAAGTGTCAGAATTGACCTGGGTGGCAAGGGGTTAATTACCATAAGTAATATACAAATAATTATTATATATTGTTTTTAAGGTAATTTACTATATTCCCAAAAACTATACTCAAGCAGGTGGCTTAACGGACAAATGAGTGACATTTGAAGTTATAACTTCCAACCAGTAAATATAATAAATTATTATCTTATAAAATATGGCATATAAATATATGATTTAGCTTGATTATAACAGTACCTTTTCAGCAGCAGCAGATTCTCATTCTCCCTCTTAACTGTGTGAGAAAAAAATGGGATTGTGGGTAAATCTTATACACTTTTTTCCCTTCTAGTTAAGAGTGCTGGGCTGGAAGGGAGTATTTGTCTTTTAGACACATTCCCCTTCTATGACACTGTAGTGAGAGGCGTGCCTCCACTGCAGCATCTTTATTGGACAGCTGGAGCTAATGGTACTTTACCATTGGTCCAAGACTCCAAGCTGTCCATTAAGCTCAGTGCCTCTGACAAGAAGTGAGAGGCAGTGTGAGCTCATCCTCTCAGTCTGCTGTAAGCATAGTGTGACAACTTGTATTTAAACTGACTGCTCTGTATGTAGCTTCTGACAGGTTGCGCAAGGAGCACTGTATCTCTGGAACCATAGGTCGTAAGAGCCCCAAATTTTGACCAGTGGTGCGGTAGGACTTCAGTTACTAATTTGGGATGTGACCCCAGATCACCAAGCTACAACCCTCAAAGTCGATAATTCTTTATTTATTTTTATGTTCATGGCTCTGCCTCCCCTGACTGCCTGTTCTTGGTATACACGGGTGGAATCCCGCACCCCCCCCCGGCCACCCAAGCCCCCTCTCCCCCTTCACTAGCCACTAGCCGTTCTACTTTATTAGAGTAGAACCGCTGGTACTGGTACTCTATAGGCAGTACCAGTGGGGAAGCTAGACATTATTTCACCCGGGGCAAAGAATCAGTTTGGTGCCCCCCCTTATGGGACCAGATTAGGCAGAAGTGAGAAACTCCCAGGCCATAGCTGTTGAGTCAGCTGTCTGTCCCCACCCCCATGCTCCTTTGTCTTCCCCCCCTGCTCCTCTGGTCCTCCCCCTGCTTCTTTGTTCCCCCCAGGTGAGCGCTGTGGGCAGGGAGAGGAGGTGAGCGCTGCGGGAAGGGAGAGACAGAGGAGCGGAGGGGGGCGGCGGTCCGCTGTCACTGAAGCCGGCCCACTGAGCCATCGGCCCACCGGGAAACTCCCTGTAGTCCCTATGGCCAGTCCATCCCTGAGCTGGTATAGGCTGGTTCAACAGAAACCCACCAATATTCGGCCCATGTGTACACCAGCCTGTCCGACAGAAGACAGCATCTGATCAGCGATGGCAGTCAATGGCTGCCAGTGCTGACCGTTGTATTTTAACAGGGGGGGGGGGCTCAGTGGGGAGAACGCTGTACTAATGTTGCATAGTTAGTACAGCAAGCTTCTCTCAAACTTTTTTTTCCGTTCAGCCCTGGGTTGAAAGGAAAAAAATAATAATAGCGTGTACCAGGCTTTACCTGTCTCTTCTGTAATATGGAAATGACTGTTTGCAGTTTGTCACATTTTAGGTTTAGTTTTAAGAATGTATAACTAGTTTGATGTCCATAGTCAGGAGACATTAGTAAGATATTAGTGAAGGTTCCAGAATAATATAACATTTGTTTTCAATATGATTTCCCTATAAAAATAATATGTGTCTTTTTTGAAACGTACAATATTTACCCTGCTACAATATGTCCCTATATAAAACTAAAGCCAATGTCATTTTTGTCCAGGGTGCAATGTAAATGTTTATTGTTTGAGCAGAGTGGTGTAAACTTTAGTTCACACTGTAAAATGCTTTATGGATCCCTCCCGCCTATGTATCTACATGGATAAATACAACTTGTCACCCAGCAACATAAAGACATATTGGGCTAGATTCAGCATACATTTACTCCAAGGCAGATACGTCTCCGCTGCTAGGGGCGCTTCCGTTGTTTTCGGCGTAGAATATGCAAATTACCTAGTTACGTGCGCCCGGCGGTAGTTTTTTACGTCGTTTGCGTAAGGCTTTTTCGGCGTAACGTTGCTCCTGCTATTAGGTGGCGAAGCCAATGTTAAGTATGGACGTCGTTCCCGCTTCGAAATTTGAATTTATTCCGTCGTTTGCGTAAGTCGTTCCCGAATAGGGCTGGACGTAATTTACGTTCACGTCGAAAGCATTGACGATTTGCGTCGGAATTTTGAGCATGCGCACTGGGATTTTTTCACGAACGGCGCATGCGGCGTTTATAAAAAACGTAAAATACGCGGGGTCAACCTAATTTATATAAAACACGCCCCCCTCAACATCATTTGAATGACGCGCGCTTACGCCGGCCCCATTTACGCTACGCCGCCGTAAGTTAGGAGGCAAGTGCATGGTGAATACAGCACTTGCATCTCAAACTTACGGCGGCGCAGCGTAAATACGATACGCTGCGCCGCCGTAAGAAGGAGCGCAGCTACCTGAATCTAGCCCACTACATTTATCAAAACTGGGGCAGACAGAATCTGGAGTAGCTGTGCATGGAAATCGATCAGCTTCTATCTTTTATTTTCAAAATTGAACCGAACAAGTTTTCTTGACACTAAGAGAAAAATGCTGACAGGGGCGGGAGCTCCAGCTAATTGACAGCCTCAGCTCTCTTCCTGTGCGCTGTGTGAAGAGGGTGTGTCCCTCCCCTCCAATCAGTATAACTTCAGCATCTATCACCTTTTTTCTGAACTCTCAGACAAGCTTTATAATTCAGCACTTGGAACAGCTGTAGAAAAGAGATTACTGTAGATAAATAGGTGCAACTTATGTAGGAGGATTTGTTTAATCTCTGTGTGTCCCCTGAGGCCAGTCACTTCATTGGGTTTATGTGAGGGTTTACAATCAATTCAATTGTATTTCACTGTAACAAATGAAGCCTAACAAAAAATGTTTCTCTTTATTGTATAAGGTGGAGAAGAGTTCATACACTATATTAACAAAATGATTGGGATACCTGCTTTTACACGCACATGAACTTTAATGGCATCCCAGTCTTAGTCCATAGGGTTCAATATTAAGTTGCCCCACCCTTTGCAGCTATAACAGCTTTAACTCTTCTGGGAAGGCTGTCCACAAGGTTTAGGAGTGTGTCTATGGGAATGTTTGCCCATTATTCCAGACGTGCATTTGTGAGGTCAGGCACTGATGTGGATAAAAAGACCTGGCTCACAGTCTCCTCTCCAATTCAATCCAAAGGTGTTCTGTCAAGTTGAGATCAGGACTCTGTGCAGGACAGTCAAGTTCCTCCACCCCAAACTCGCTCATCGATGTCTTTATGGATCGTGCTTTGTGCACTGGTCCAAATAATTTGGTGGAGGCGGGGATTATGGTGTGGGGTTGTTTGTCAGGGGTTGGGTTGGCCCCTTAGTTCCAGTGAAGGGAACTCTTAAGGCATCAGCATACCAAGACATTTTGGACAATTTCATACTCCTAACTTTGTAGGAACAGTTTGGGAAATTGCCCTTCCTGTTTCAACATGACTGCGCACAAATACACAAAGCAAGGTCCATAAAGACACGGATGAGTGAGTTTGGGGTGGAGGAACTTGACTGGACTGATATCAACCCAATAGAACACCTTTGGAATGAATTAGAGTGGAGACTGCGAGCCAGGCCTTCTCGTCCAACATCAGTGCCTGACCTCACAAATGCGCTTCTGGAAGAATGGTCTAACATTCCCATAGACACACTCCTAAACCTTGTGGACAGAATTCCCAGAAGATTTGAAGCTGTTATAGCTGCAAAGGGTGGGCCAAATCAATAGAGAACCTTACAGACTAAGACTGGGATGCCATTAAAGTTCATGTGTGTGGGAAGGCAGGTGTGCCAATACTTTTGGTAATATAGTGTATATCCGGTATATATTTCTGAAGCCTTAGGGAAATTTTTGCTCACTTTTTCTTGTCCCTGTGACTCTTGTCCCAATATTCAGTAGATGGCAAAACAATCCCGAGTGGGTTACCCTCCCTTACTCACTTACTCCCCACTTTATTTTTCTATCCGTCTTTTCCAGTGTATAATTATTTTTTGTATAGGTGTTTAGGTCAGCAAATGGAACATGTTTAACCACTTGCCACCCGCCAATGACAGATTGACGACGGCAAAGTGGTTGTAGAATCCTGACTGGACGTCATATGACGTCCTCAGGATTCTGAGCCGATGCGCGCCCCCGGGGGCGCGCATCGCGGCGATCGTTGTTGCAGGGTGTCAGTCTGACACCCTGCAACACTGATCTCGGTAAAGAGTCTCTCACGGAGACTCTTTACCACGTGATCAGCCGTGTCCAACCACGGCTGATCACGATGTAAACAGGAAGAGCCGTTGATGGCTCTTCCTCACTCGCGTCTGACAGATGCGAGTAGAGGAGAGCCGATTGGCGGCTCTCCTGACAGGGGGGGTTCGCGCTGATTGTTTATCAGCGCAGCCCCCCCTTGGATCGCCACACTGGACCACCAGGGAAGCCCACCCTGGACCAGGGAAGGGAAAAAAAAAAAAAAAATTCTAAGCAAAAAAAAAAAAAAAAGCATTAAAAAAAAAAAGATGCCAATCAGTGCCCACAAATGGGCACTGATTGGCACACATGGGTAAATCAGTGCCACCCCACAGTGTCCATCAGTGCCACCCCACAGTGTCCATCAGTGCCACCCCACAGTGTCCATCAGTGCCACCCCACAGTGCCCATCCATGCCCAGTGCCCACCTATCAGTGCCCATCTGTGCCACCCATAAGTATCCATCAGTGCCGCCCATAAGTGCCCATCTGTGCCGCCTATGAGT
Organism: Rana temporaria; assembly: GCF_905171775.1. NCBI lineage: Eukaryota > Metazoa > Chordata > Amphibia > Anura > Ranidae > Rana > Rana temporaria. Next base: position 190,970,736 of record NC_053490.1, read on the forward strand.
GCCCATCAGTGCCACCCATGAGTGCCCATCAGTGCTGCCCATGAGTACCCATCAGTGCCACCTATGTGTGCCCATCAGTGCCGCCTATGTGTGCCCATCAGTGCCGCCTATGTGTGCCCATCAGTGCTGCATACCAGCGCCGCCAATCAGTGCCACCTCATCTGTGCCCGTCAGTACTACCTCATTGATGTCCATCAGTGCCATCTCATCGGTGCCCATCAGTGCCGCCATATCAGTGCCCGTAATTGAAAGAGAAAACTTACTTATTTACAAAAAAATTTGCAGAAAAAAATAAAAACGTAATTTTTTTTCAAAATTTTCAGTCTTTTTTTAGTTGTTGCGCAAAAAAAAAAATCGCAGAGGTGATCAAATACCACCAAAATAAAGCTCTATTTGTGGGGAAAAAAGGACGCCAATTTTGTTTGGGTACAGTGTAGCATGACCGCGCAATTGCCATTCAAAGTGCGACAGTGCTGAAAGCTGAAAATTGGCTTGGGCGGGAAGGTGCGTAAGTGCCCGGTATGGAAGTGGTTAAGAAGTAACCATCCTGCTGCTACTGCACTCAAGGCGTCGGTATACACTGAATGTTGTAGCCTTGAAAAGCACATTTCCCTTTTGTTAAATCATTAAAGATTAACAGGGAGCATGGAAGGTAACTGGATATAGTTATCCATTTTACAAATGTGTTAAACCATTACAAAAAAATGTTTTTACAAAATCCTTCCCCCTGACTGAGTTAAGGTGATTTTTTTTGGCAAACATTTTATTCTTGTTCACAATGCACGGCGACTCAGTGTTCTGAAAAGAGGAAAGTCTGTAGGTGGCAGCAACACAACTGCACAAACAATAAGGCGGCTTTTCTTTTTCTTTAATATGTTTGAGCGGGGATGGAACATTTGTTGACATGGAAAGAATCCAAAGTAACAGAGATAGATTATTTGTCATTCTGTTTTCTTCTTGTCATCTAGAACAATCTATTTTTTAATAGAAAGCACTCTCCGAGCGAATTATTATACTGTCCTCATGACAATGTAATACTGGAGCAAACATTAGATTATTGACTTGATAAAGGGCCATCTGGGGCCCATTCTTTTCCTCTGGCTGCACAGGGATAGATGACTTCTTCCTCTCCTACCCCCACCTTCTCTTAGTTTGCTGCTTTCTTTGCTATCTTTCATTAAATAATATAATACATTAAAGCAGAACTCAAAACAAACAGATAAAAAAAATATATATATATATATATATATATATATATATATGCACTTACACATTATATATACTGTATATACCCTATATATTTACATTTACATGAGGGCTGTTCCAAAAGTAATGCAAGAGTAGGCATAATTTTTTTTAACTTAACCACTTCAGCCCCGAAAGGATTTACGCCCTTAGACCCCTTTCACACTGAGGACGTTTTGCAGGCGCTTTAGCGTTAATAATAGCACCTGCAATCCACCCTTAGACCCCTTTCACACTGAGCCACCCATAGCGTCAGCGGTAAAACGCCGCTATTTTTACCGCCGACGCTATGGGCGGATTTGCGGCTCATTTCAGCCGCTAGCGGGGAGCATTTAACCACCGCTAGAGGCTGAGAAAGGGTTAAAACCGCTCCCGCAATGTGCTGCTGAAGCAGCACATTGCGGGCGGTATAGCCGCGCTATCCCATTGATTTCAATGGGCAGCAGCGGTGGAGGAGTGGTATACACACCGCTCCTTCACCACTCCAAAGATGCGGCTAGCAGGACTTTTTTTACCATCCTGCTAGCGCACCGATCCAGTGTGAAAGCCCTCAGGCTTTCACACTGGAGACAATAGAGCAGCTTTTTAAGGGCGGATTGCAGGCTCTCTTTTTAACGCTATAATGCCCTCAGTGTGAGAAAGCTGCTCCATTGTCTCCAGTGTGAAAGCCCGAGGCCTTTCACACTGGAGCATTGCGCTAGCTGGACAGTAAAAAAAGTCCTGTTTGCCTGCAACTTTGGAGCAGTGAAGGAGCAGTGTGTTTACCGCTCCTCCACCGCTGTTGCCCATTGAAATCAATGGGACAGCGCGGCTATACCGCCTGCAATGCGCTGCTTCATCAGTGCATTGCGGGAGGTTTTAACCCTTTCTCGGTGCTATGGGTGGATTTGCGGCGCATTTAGGCCACTAGCAGGGCGCCGGCGGCGTGTGCCCCAGACCAGGAAGCGCAGACAACGTACATTCTGCCGCAGAATATGTGTAACTGGTTAAAGTAGAAAAATAGGCACATTTTTTTAAATGCTTTAAATCAGTCATTGCTGGTAGAGTAACTCTTCCTCTATAATAATTCTTTGTTTTCTTTTTTTAATTGCCAAAAAGAAGATAACACCAATGGCAAGAGTCAAAAATGACAAGAGCAATATCTTGTCATTGGTGACTCTTGTCAACGGTGTCATCTCCATAACCAATTTGTAGACTTCTGTGGATACTGAACAGCCTGCACCCCCCCTTCATCAAGAACTCAGCGACAGCACATTGCTTCTGCGTGGAATCCATCCTCCATTGTTTACCTGCAATGAAAAAGAAGGAGACGAGTTGCCTCTGTGTGGAATCCATCATCCATTGTTACCTGCAATGAAAAAGAAGGAGACGAGTTGCTTCTGTGTGGAATCCATCATCCATTGTTTACCTGCAATGAAAAAGAAGGAGACGAGTTGCTTCTGTGTGGAATCCATCATCCATTGTTTACCTGCAATGAAAAACTAATACTAATCTCACCAAAGGTAGCAAATCCACCATGGTATGAAGAGGCAAATAGCTCTCCAAGAGTTGTAAGAATTGTGTAAGGGACCAGTACAAACCTATGCCTGTGATGTAGGCCTTGAAGCAGTCTTGTCCAAGGAAATAAATAGGGAAGGACCTCCAGTACCTTACCTCAGCCAGCAACTAACCCCTGCCAAGCACTCTGCCATAGTGGAAAAGGAGTGTCCAGTGGTGTCACTAGGGTTTGTGTCACCTGGCGTGTTAAAACATGGTGTCACCCCCCTCCACCAACTATAGTCCCCCCTCAGTACAGACCCTCCTCCACTAAGTATACAGGTGAAACTTGAAAAATTTGAATATCGTGCAAACGTTTATTTATTTCACTAATGCAACTTAAAAGGTGAAACTAATATATGAGATAGACTCATTACATGCAAAGCAAGATAGTTCAAGCCGTGATTTGTCATAATTGTGATGATTATGGCTTACAGCTCATGAAAACCCCAAATCCACAATCTCAGAAAATTTGAAAATTATGAAAAGGTGCAATATTCTAGGCTCAAAGGGCCAAATCCTCAAAAGAGATACGACGGAGTAACTGCTGTTACTCCGTCGTATCCCTGGTCCTAACTATGGAACTGATCCACAGAATCAGTTTCCCATAGTTAGGACGAAGATCCGACATGTGTAATTGAATTACACTGTCGGATCTTAAGGATGCAATTCTAGGCCGGCCGCTAGGTGGCGAGGCCATTGCGGCCGGCCTAGAATATGCAAATGACCAGTTACGGCGATCCACGAACGCTCCGACGGGCCCGTCGCTCTAAATCTACGTCGTTTACGTTGAGTTCCGCCGCGTAAAACTAGGGCTGAGCCCTAGTTGTCTTAAGCCATGTTAAGTATGGCCGTCATTCCCGTGTCGAATTTTAAATTCTACGTTGTTTGCGTAAGACGTCCTTGAATGGCGCTGGACGCCATTTACGTTAACGTCTAAGAAAATGACGTTGAAGCGACGTCAGTTAGCGCAATGCACGTCGGATAAGTTACCCGACGGAGCATGCGCAGTACGTCCGGCGCGGGAGCGCGCCTAATTTAAATGGGACGAGTCCCATTTGAATAGGAACTCCTTGCGCCGGCCGGATTTAAGTTACAGCGCCGCAAATTTCCAGGTAAGTGCTTTGTGGATCGGCACCTAACGTGGAAATTTTTCGGCGGTGTAACTTAAATCCGAAATGTTACGTTGCGCCGCTTCTTTGTGGATTACCCCCAAAGTGTCCCACTCTAATCAGCTAATTAAGCCATAACACCTGCAAAGGGTTCCTGAGCCTTTACATGGCCTCTCAGCCTGGTTCAGTAGGAATCACAATCATGGGAAAGACTGCTGACCTGACAGTTGTGCAGAAAGCCATCATTGACACCCTCCATAAGGAGGGAAAGTCTGAAAAGGTAATTGTAAAAGAAGTTGGATGTTCCCAAAGTGCTATATCAAAGCACATTAATAGAAAGTTTCTGGAAGGGAAAAGTGTGGAAGAAAAGGGTGCACAAGCAGCAGGGATGACCGCAGCCTGGAGAGGATTGTCAGGAAAAGGCAATTCAAAGTGTTGGTGACTTTCACAAGGAGTGGGCTGAGGCTGGAGTCAGTGCATCAAGAGCCACCACACACAGACGGATCCTGGACATGGGCTTCAAATGTCATATTCCTTGTGTCAAGCCACTCCTGGACAACAAACAACGTCAGAAGCGTCTTACCTGGGCTAAAGAAAAACAGACCTGGCCTGTTGCTCGGTGGTCCAAAGTCCTCTTTTCTGATGAGACAAAATTTTGCATCTCATTTGGAAACCAAGGAGACAGAATATGGAGGAAGAATGGAGAGGCACACACTGCAAGATGCTTCAAGTCCAGTGTGAAGTTTCCACAGTCTGTGTTGATTTGGGGATCCATGTCATCTGCTGGTGTTGGTCCAATGTGCTTCATTAAGTCCAGGTTTAAACGCAGTCATCTACCAGGAGATTTTGGAGCACTTCCTGCTTCCTTCCACAGACAAGCTCTATGGGGATGCTGACTTCATTTTCCAGCAAGATTTGGCTCATGCCCATACTGCCAAAAGCACCAAAACCTGGTTCAATGACTGTGGGGTTACTGTGCTTGATTGGCCAGCAAACTAGCCTGACCTGAACCCCATAGAGAATCTATGGGACATTGCCAAGAAAAAGACGAAAGACATGAGACCGAACAATGCAGAAGAGCTGAAGGCCGCTATTGAAGCATCTTTGTCTTCCACAACACCTCAGCAGTGCCACAGGCTGATAGCTTCAATGCCACGCCGCATTGAGGCAGTAATTGCTGCAAAAGGGGCCCAAACCAAGTACTGGGTACATATGAATGCTTTTACTTTTCAGAGGTCCGATATTGTTCTATGTACAATCCTTGTTTTATTGATTGCATGTAATATTACAATTTTCTGAGATTGTGGATTTGAAGTTTTCATGAACTGTAAGCCATAATCATCACAATTATGACAAATCACGGCTTGAACTATCTTGATTTGCATGTAATGAGTCTATCTCATATATTCGTTTCACCTTTTTAGTTGCATTAGTAAAATAAATGAACTTTTGCACAATATTCACATTTTTCAAGTTTCACCTACATCTGAGTGGTCCTGGCGAAGCTGGGCAGCCACGAAACGCGTAGATCCACACTAAGGACTAGTGGACTATCTATTGTGATGTATTTTAGGCAGCTATGTCAGTGCTACATTTCTTTGATATTTTACAATTGTATAAAATAAAATTGTGTTTTATAAAAAAAAAAAAAAAAAAAAGTTTCACCTGTAGACCCCCCTCCATCAGTATAGACCCCCCTCCACTAAATATAGTCCTCCCTCAGTACAGACCCCCCCCAGGACAAACCATCCCTCTCCATCAGTACAGACAAACAAAGACTAGGGGGCACACCCTAACAAAATGCATTACATTAAAGATGGTGCTGCTATAAGACCACCATACAAACAGAACAAGAGATTACAGCGCACACATACAAAAATGACATTTAAATCCTGCAAGGCTATTTAAAATACCTGAACATATTAAGCAAAAATATGGAGGATTTGGTCACACCATATGGCAATACAGTGCCTAAGCCCACTTCTATGTCAAAGAACCCCATTTTCAGTGGGTCCTACACTATTCATATAATAAAATATCCTGCTTCTCTTAACCATGGGAGAAATGCACTCCTCTTTATGGGAGAACTAAAAGGACTCCTCCTATAACTCAGGTTGACGAACATTAGAGGTAATGGTGGAAGGATGGGGTGCTCCAGCCCAAGGGATCTGGTCAGGACCCATATTACAGACAAACAAAGACTTGGGGGCACACCCTAAAAAATACATTACATGAAAGATGGTGCTGCTATAAGACCATACAAACAGAACAAGAGATTACAGCGCACACATACAAAAATTACAGTTAAATCCTGCAAGGCTATTTAAAGCACCTGTACATGTATAGTAAATAAGCAAAAATATGGGGATTTGGTCACACCATATGTCCATACAGTGCTTAAGCCCACTACTGCATCAAAGTACCCCATTATCGTTGGGTCCTACACTAGTCATAGAATGAAAGATCCTGCTTCTCATAACCATGGGAGATATACACTCATCTTTATAGTCTTAAAGCAGCACCATCTTTAAAGCGGGGGTTCACCCTTAGAGGGCACTTTTCCCCCTTAGATTCCTGCTCGTTATTACTAGGGGAATCGGCTATTTATTTTAAAATATGTGCAGTACTTACCCGTTTACGAGACGCATCCTCTCCGTCGCTTCCGGGTATGGGCTTCGGGAATGGGCGTTCCTTCTTGATTGACAGGTTTCCGAGAGGCTTCCGACGGTCGCATCCATCGCGTCACGATTTTCCGAAAGAAGCCGAACGTCGGTGCGCAGGCGCAGTATAGAGCCGCACCGACGTTCGGCTTCTTTCGGCTACGAGTGACGCGATGGATGCGACCGTCGGAAGCCTCTCGGAAGAATGTCAATCAAGAAGGAACGCCCGCTCCCGAAGACCCATACCCGGAAGCGACGGAAGAAGATGCAGCTCGAAAACGGGTAAGTACTGCACATATTTTAATATAAATAGCCGATTCCCCTAGACCGAACGAGCAGGAAGCTAAGGGGAGATTTTTTTTTTTTTTTTAAATGGGTGAACTCCCGCTTTAATGTATTGCCTTTTTAGGGTGTGCCCACCAAGTCTTTGTTTGTCTGTAATATGGGTCCTAACCAGATCCCTTGGGCTGGAGCACCCCATCCTTTCACCATTACCTATAATTAGTGTCCGCCTGAGTTTAAGGAGGAGTCCTTTTAGTTCTCCCATAAAGAGGTTTGTTCCGGCTGAAAAACAAAACTGCCAAAGGGTGCAAGGTCTTTCGTTACCCTTGGATGGTGTCACCTCTGTAGCAGGTGGCACCTGGGTGAGGATTTCCCCCAGCGATGCCACTGGGAGTGTCTATTTATAAAGTGACCACTCGAGTCATTGAGTTATTACCTTATGGCAGACAGTTCTGGTTGATTACAGGCCATTCTCCACAACAGTTGATGGCTCGAAACAAAAGAAACAATGCAAGGGTCACAAGATGGGAATGGCTCTGCAAGACTTCAGATTTTATGTAGAACACATGGCAGGAACCCAAAAAGAGAATGCATCTAGAGGTCTCACCTACACATGAAGGGGCTCCTAGGGTTGGGTCTGATATGCAGAAAACAAAGGTATTGTTTTTTCAGAGATCTGGGTCCTGGAGCCCAGCTTTTTGTACAGTTTTGGGTGCGATAAAGCCTTCAGTTTTTACCTGTTAACCAGACTTCATTATTAAGTCTCAGCCGTCCATAGGCTATTTTTTATGAGAGCTGATTGATGCTGTCTCTTACAGCCTCTGCTTTGAGAGCCTGCTGTTTGGTGAAAAGACCAACTGCTGACAAAACCATTTAAGGGGCACCCTGTTAGTTTCGATCTTACTTGAAGGGGTTGTAAAAGTACATGTTTTTTCACCTTAATGCATTCCATGCATTAAGGTGAAAAAACATCCGACAATTAGCGGCCCGGAAAGTCCTGTGTCATGAACACGCTCGATAGTTGCCCGGGCTTCTCGGCTCTTCATTGGATAGATTGATAGCAGCGCTGCTGTCAATCAAATCCAATGACGTGGCACGTCCAGGGGCGGGGCCGAGTCACACACTCGGTGCCTATGGACGCCGACTATATCACGCGGGAGCGCGCCCGCAAGCTAACCCCCTCGGGAAAGAGCTTCCCAGAGGGGGTTAGCTCTTGTGGGAAGAAGCCACGAGAGCCGCAGTGGGACCCTAGAAGAGGACATTTGGGACCACTCTGTTCAAAATGAACTGCACAGTGGAGGTAAGTATGATATGTTTGTTATTTTTTTTTTAAAACACGAGCCTTTACTATCACTTTAAGTTTTGTTAGTGGCTCAGAGGAGCAGATCATTTGTTTATGCTATGGAATTGCTGTACAAACCCATCTCCGTTGACTTGTTGAATAAAAATGCAGGACAAGCCTCGCTGGACTGTTTCTGGGTGTCCTTGTCTCGAACATGGCTTATTACTGTCAATACCAGCCTGTCCCCCTTACAATATATAAATATGTATACAGTGTTTTTCTGTAATCTTTTGTTGGAGCAGCAGAAATGATAGTCATTCTATGTAATAAATAGGTAAATATAATATTGTGATTCACCTTTCAACTGAATGTCAGTTGAAATCCTTTGTTTACTCTGCTTTCCTCATCACATAACTTTTTTCTTGATCCCTTTAAGCCATACACCTTTGCAGGCATTTCAAGCAGTAAAGGGGTTTATGGATCTTATTAGATGACATTTTCTCAGTTTTTGTTTGTTTAAATATTGTTTCTAACTTATTTTCCAAGAGGTAAGGTTAGCACCTGATGATAAGTCACTTTTGAATTCATACACATAAGATCTGCTATGCTTTTGCTTGCAATGATGGATACGTCCTTACAGTTGTATCTGTGCTTTGTGCCTTTTTTTGGCGATTTTGATATTTGACCTAACAATCGACTGCACTCTCTGCAGCTATTCTCTTATCTTCCTCCTCTTCTTTCTTTTTTTTTTATATTGCTTAGATGTAACAGCTGTGCCCAAACGTGTCACTCCCAATCAATACCGGCTTGAAATACAGTATGTTTTTTTTTGCAGCAAATGTACTGTACAGTATGATGTTCTGTGAAAATTAAGGGGGTAGTAAAGGAGAAAAAGCAATTTTGGTAACGTGGCCAAGAAACTCATAACATGCAACTTCATACTGAGCATACTACATACATATACATATATATGTGTAGCGGCCTGCTCCTGTTGAGTAGGCGCTATTTGTAAATTTAGTTATCTGAGCTGTAGTTTAGCTCAGAATTTTATGCCAAATTATGGGTCTCTGTTCCAGCTCAGCTGTGTTGCGCATCTTCCACCTGACTGTGGGTGTCGCTGTCACCAGGGGTCAAGGTTGGAGCTGCAATAGGCTGGGTGTTTTGGGTGCCTCTTTCCCAGAAGCAGCTCAGTGGCGTGGTCCCCGCCACTGTGCATTCTGGGGAGGGGTACTTAAGGGGCAGACACCGTTCTGGCGGGGTTTTCCGATCCTGACCTGAGGGCCCTCCTGGCCTCAGGAATGTGTTAGCAACCTTTTGGTCTCGGGGCCTTCTGGCCCGAAGCTCTGTTACTGAGCGTAGGCCCAGAAGTTTCTGGGCTCTACTGGTCCAGGGATGGTCCAGTGCTGTCTTCTCTGCAGGGAGAAACCGAACAATTGGGGATTAAATTAGAGGACGAATCCTGGCCAATTTACCTCACAGTGCGGCCGGTTTGGCTGAAAGATCCTGGCACCGTGAGCTGTGTAATATCTTTGGAACTTTGCAAAGTGCATGTGTAGTTGCATGGTCCTGTGGCAGAGGACTGTGTGACGACTCAACGGCATTCATCAAGTCTGTGGCAGAGACTTTTGAACGAGCTTCGCACCGGCTGCTAGGTCAGTGAGAGAGGCCTATTCGGTGGTCGCTGGATCCAGTGTGGGAACAGTTGTCTTCTGGATCCAAGATCATACCCGCAATCCACAAAGCAAGGTACCTAAATCTTCCCTAGCCCTCTGTCCCTCTAACGGAACTTGTTTAAGAAAAAGCTTGAAGAAAAAGAAACAAAGTGTAGGTGTGGACATTTATAACTCTTCAAGAAGGACCCCTAGGACAAGCATGGTGAACAGTAAGGTAACGGCAGGCCCAAATCTAAACCAGCAGTTCCTTCGGGGGGGGGGGGGGGGTAGTGCTATATATATATATATATATATATATATATATATATATATATATTTAAATACAGCATATACATAGTGCATACTTATACATGCAACTAATAAATAAAGCTACAGACCACCAATTCTTCATCATAAACCTATCTGTACATGTCCATGGATAATCCATAGCAACCATGCAGAGTCCATAGCAACTGTGAAGAGTCCATTACAATAGTGTACAGTCCACAGTGCAGTGTACACTATATATAGTACTGTGCATTGTGTGCAAAAGTTTTGGGCACGTGTGAAGAAATCCTGTAAAGTAAGAATGCTTTCAAAAATATATATTTTAATTGTTTATTTATAATGATTTACAAAATGCAAAGTGAGCAAACAGAAGAAAAATCTATATCAAACCAATATTTAGCGTGACTACCCTTTGGCTTCAAACCAGCATGAATTCTTACACTTGCACACTTTATACACTTGCACAAAGTCATGGATTTTGTGGGATTAGAGTGAGGTGTACCAATTATACCAAGCAGATACTAATGATTATCAATTTCATATGTAGGTTAAAACACAGTCATTAACTGAAACAGAATCAGCTGTGTAGGAGGCTTAAAACTGTGTGAGCAATAGGGATGAGCTTGATGTTCTCCTGTTCGCCGAACAGGGAACAATTTGCGATGTTTGCGGCAAATTCGAACGCTGCGGAACACCCTTTAAAAGTCTATGGGAGAAATCAAAAGTGCTGATTTAAAAGGCTAATATGCATGGTATTGTCATAAAAAGTGTTTGGGGACCTGGATCCTGCAAATATTTTTTTTTAAAACAGACGTTTTTTCAGGAGCAGTGATTTTAACAATGCTTAAAGTGAAACAATAAAAGTGAAATATTCCTTTAAATTTCGTACCTGGGGGTGTCTATAGTATGCCTGTAAAGTGGCACATTTTTCCCGTGTTTAGAACAGTCCCTGCACAAAATGAAATTTCTAAAGGAAAAAAAAGTAATTTAAAACTACTCGTGGCTATAATGAATTGTCGGGTCCCAGCAATACAGATAAAAGTCATTGAAAAAAACGGCATGGGTCCCCCCCAAATTCCATACCAGGCCCTTCAGGTTATTAAGGGGAACCTTGCGCCAATATTTTTTTAAAAAATGGCACAGGGGTCCCCCTTCAGGTCTGGTATGGATTTTAAGGGGTACCTTGAGCCAACCTTACGATCGGCCACAAATGAAAGGGAACGTACCTGTACGCCCATTTGCCCAGCTGTGCCATTCTGTCAATTTAAAAAGTCGTGCGGCTGTCCTTAACCACTTAAGGACCGCTCACTGTATATATACGTAATTTTTTTTAAAGATGAATATCTCGGTAACAGCAGCAGCCGCTGCCACAACCGAGATATCCATCTTTTCAGTGAGCGGTCCTTTAAACTATAACGGTGGTCTCCGCAGCAGATTCGCCGCGAGATGACGGTTATTGCGGCGGGAGAGGGCCCCCCTCCCACCGCTCTCCCGTGCCTGTCGCCGCTTACCGGAGCCGTCGGCAGCAGCGGAGACGATCGGGTCCTTCCTCCTGCTCGGTTGGAATACGAGTGAGGGCAAGATGGCCCCCACCCGTCTCCATAGCATAGCAGGGCGGAAGCGACGTCATGCTTTTTTCTATTACAAGGGATGTTTACATTCCTTGTAATAGGAATAAAAGCGACCCATTTTTTTTTTTTTTGTATAAAAATTATTAAAATAAATAAAAAGAAATAAGAAAAACAAAAATTTATTTTTTGAAAGCGCACAAGTGAGGTATCACCGCAATCGTTAGAGCGAGAGCAATAATTCTAGCCCTAGACCTCCTCTGTAACTCAAAAGATGCAACCTATAGAATTTTTTAAACGTCGCCTATGGAGATTTTTAAGGGTAAAAGTTTGACGCCATTCCACGAGCGGGCGCAATTTTAAAGCGTGACATGTTGGGTATCATTTTACTCGGCGTAACATTATCTTTCACAATATAAAAAAAAATTGGGCTAACTTTACTGTTGTCTTATTTTTTAATTAAAAAAAGTGCTTTTTTCCCCCAAAAAGTGCGCTTGTAAGACCGCTGCGCAAATACGGTGTGACAAAAAGTATTGCAATGACCGCCATTTTATTCTCTAGGATGTTAGAAAAAATATATATAATGTTTGGGGGTTTTAAGTAATTTTCTAGCAAAAAAAAATGTTTTAATCTTGTAAACACCAAATCTGAAAAACAGGCAAGGTCCTTAAGTGGTTAAGCGGTTAATAAAGGACTTGTCCCAAGCTGTCTACTGTGTTTCTTATCATTTTTGACACATTTATTTGTGAAATGATAGGGGTACAATGTACCCCATTACCAATTCAAATAGGGGGGCGGGATCTGGGGTCCCCTTTGTTAAAGGGGGCTTCCAGATTCCGATAAGCCCCCCACCCGCAAACCCCCACAACCACGGGCAAGGGTTGTGGGGATGAGGCCCTTGTCCCCATCAAAATGGGGACATCCTCCCCATGTTGAGGGCATGTGGCCTGGTATGGTTCAGGAGGGGGTTGCACTCTCACTCCCCTCTTTTCCTGCGGCCTACTAGGTTGCGTGCTCCGATAAGGGTCTGGTAGGGATTTTTTTTAAATGGGGCAGGTTCCCCTTAATATCCATACCAGACCTGAAGGGCCTGATATGGAATTTGAAGGGACCCCCATGCTATTTTTTTTTTTTATTTTGGTTCGGAATTTCCCTTAATATTCATACCAGACCCAAAGGGCCAGGTAATGGACTGGGGTGGTGGGGGACCCATGCTGTTTTTTTTAGTGACTTTTATCTGTATTGCCGGGACCCGACAAATTATTATAGCCGCAAGTACTTTTAAATGACTTTTTTTTATTTAGAAATGTCATTTTGTGCAGGGACTGTTCTAAACACAGGAAAAATGTGCCACTTTACAGGCATACTATAGACACCCCCCCCCCAGGTACAATATTTAAAGGAATATTTCACTTTTATTGTTTCACTTTAAGCTTTATTAAAATCACTGCTCCCGAAAAAAGGGCAGGTTTTTTTGCATTGATACATGTCCCCTGGGGTAGGACCCAGGTCCCCAAACACTTCTTATGACAATAAGTTGCATATTAACATTTAAAATTAGCACTATTTGATTTTTCACGTTCGTGTCCCATAGACTTTAACAGTGTTTGCGTGTTCAAACACATTTTTTGCCTGTTTGCATGTTCTGCTGCGAACCGAACCGGGGGATGTACGGCTCATCCCTAGTGAGCAACAGCCAAACTCTGCTACTAAGATGAGGTCTCGGAAGAAAGTTTCATGTCACATGTCATAGACTATGGCAAGACTGAGCACAGCAACAAGACACAAGATAGTTATACTGCATCAGCAAGGTCTCTCCTCCAGGGTAACGATTTTAACGCAGACTGTGGTTTCAAGATGTGCTTTTGAAGCTCTTTTAACTGCTTGCCGATTGCCTCATGTAGATATATGTCGGCAAAATGGCACAGGCAGGCAAAGCAACGTATAGGTACATTGCTTTGAATCTGCCACCAAGCAGGTGTGCACGCCCGCCGCGGCCTCCGTGACTATGCCCGCGGGACCCACGGACACGAAGTCCACCGTTATCCCGCAATCGGGTCACGGAGAGGCAGAACGGGGGGATGCCTTTGTAAACAAGGCATTTCCCTGTTCTGCCTAGTGACAGGACACTGATCTACTGCTCCCTCACAGTTAAAATCACTTCCTAGGAGACACTTAACCCCTTCCCTGCCCTCTACTGGTTAATTCCTTCACTGCCAGTGTCATTTACACAGTAATCAGTGCATTTTTATAGCACTGATCGCTGTATAAATGGCAATTGTCCCAAAAAAGTGTCAAAAGTGTCCGATGTGTCCACTGCAATATTGCAGTCACGATAAAAACTGCTGATCGCTGCCATTACTAGTAGAACAAATATAATAATAAAAATGCCATAAAACTATCCCCTATTTTGTAGATGCTATTACTTTTGCGCAAACCAATACATATACGCTTATTGCAATTTTTTTTACCAAAAGTATGTAGAAGAATACATCAATCAGACTAAACCGAGGAAAAAATCTTTTTTATATATATATTTTTGGGGGATATTTATTATAACAAAAAGTAAAAAAATATAGCTTTTTTTTTCAAAATTGTCGCTCTTTTTTTGTTTATAGCGCAAAAAATAAAACCGCAGAGGTTATCAAATAACACAAAAAGAAAGCTCTATTTGAGGGGGAAAAGTGGTTAAAGAAGCACAACGAAACGGGACAACGTTGAGGACTGTAGACGCGGTGGTGCAGTAGATGAGAGACATGTCATGCTTTCTTCTTTTTGACATTGGAAGTTGCCCAGCAGTCCCAATAGCATAGTGGCAGAAAATAGTGGGACACAGGTACTCCCATCTACTGTCTGGAGAAGCCTGGCCAGAAGTGGTCTTCATGGCATACCTCTGACTTGGAAACAAGGCTAAGCAACTCAACTATGCACAAAAAATAGGAACTGGGGTGTAGAAAATTGGCAGCAGGTTCTCTGAGCTGATGAGTCAAAATTGGAAATATTTGTCTGTAGCAGGAGGCAGTTTGTTTGCTGAAGGGCTGGAAAGGGGTACATTAATGAGTGTCTGTCAATATCAATAAGAACTATCTTCAGTATAAAGAAGAACAAAGAGTCCAAGAAGTTATGATCTGGCCCCCACAGAGCCCTGATCTCAACATCGAGTCATTGGCAGGCCAAAAACGATGCAAATATCTTTGCTGCACCCACAGTTTGCAGGAAAGAAATTTGCACGATTCCCCACATCATCACAGACAGTGCTGCCAGGGGAAATCGTCCTGTCTTCTCCCCACCCGCCCTCGTACCCCCCCTGGGAGAAGACGATTGAGTGGCAGTAGGGATTCCCCTGTCAGCACTGTCTGTAAAGTTCAATCTGACAATCAGAATACAGTGATTATTGCTAGCAGGCCATAGTAGCTGCTAACGATAATCGCAAGTGAATCTGGCATGTTGGTTCTACCCAAGTTGATCGATCAATCAACTTGGTACATTCAGCCTGCCCACACACGATTCGAATCTTGGCCAGTGCATGCTACACTGGCCGAGATTCAAACCATCTATGGTCAGCCTATCTGGGATTACATGAAGAGGCAGAAGGGTTTGAGACAGCCTACATTCACAGAAGATCTAGGGTTAGTTCTCCAAGATGTTTTGAGCAACCTACCTGCTGAATTCCTTCAAAAACTGTGTAAAAATGTACCTAGAAGAATTTATGCTGTTTTGAAGGCAAAGGGTGGTCACACCAAATATTGATTTGATTTGTATTTCTCTTATCTTCATAACATAATCTATTGGGTCCAAAGTGTCAATATTTTGTGTGGCCACCATTATTTTCCAGCACTGCCTTAACCCTCTTGGGCATGAAGTTCACCAGATCTTCACAGGTTGCCTCTTCTACTCCTCCATGAAGACATCACCGAGCTGGTGGATGTTAGAGACCTTGCGCTCCTAAACCTTTACTTTTGAGGATGCCATCACCTTTACCCTCAGCTTCTTTAGCAAGGCAGGGGTCGTCTTGGAGGTGTGTTTGGGGTCGTTATTATGTTGGAATTCTGCCCTGTGGCTCAGTCTCCGAAGGGAGGGGATCACTCTCTGCTTCAGTATGTCACAGTACATGTTGGCATTCATGGTTCCCTCAATGAACTGTAGCTCCCCACTGCTGGCAGCACTCATGAAGCCCCAGACCATGACACTCCCACCACTATGCTTGACTGTAGGCAAGACACACTTGTGTTTGTACTCCTCACACGCTTGACACCATCTGAACCAAATAAGTTTATCTTGGCTAAAGATCCTGGGGTCGCCGCCATTTTTGCGCAGAGCAGTTCTCATTAAGGCAGAGGGGTGGAAACAAGAGGCGGAGCCCAGGTTGTGGGTTTGGCTGCGGGTGGCGGGGGGTTGGCGGAAGCTGCATTTCTAATGGCAGCTGCTTTTTTATTTGCCACTCGGGCTCCACCTCTTGTTTGTTCCCCTCGGCCTCTTTGAGAGTTGCTCTTTGCCAAAATAGTGGCGGAGACAAAGTCACCCTAGACCTCTAGCGGCAGCTCTGGCGATACAGCAGCACGGAGGTCTCCGATTCTGGTGGCAACTTGCATCTTGGTGAAAAGTAACAAGCTGCATCTTGGTGACAAAGTGAGTGCTGCAACCAGGGCCGTCTTTAATATTGATTGGACACCGGGCAAACATTTTCTTGGGTCCCCCCTTCCATGCAATTTTGCTCTCCACCTGCTCTGAGACATATAATAAATATCAGCTAGACTCAAAATCAGTTTAATGAATCAGATCAGGCAGCAATTGTGATCGATTGCCAACGGTTAGGCCCCATACACACGAGAGGATTTATCCGCGAATACGGTCCAGCGGACCGTTTCCGCGGATAAATCCTCTCGAGGATTTGAGCGGATTTCCATGCGATGGAGTGTACTCACCATCGCATTGAAATCCGTGCCGAAATCCTCTGGCGATGACGTGTCGCGCCGTCGCCGCGATTATGACGCGGCGACGTGCGCGACGCTGTCATATAAGGAATTCCACGCATGCGTTGAATCATTACGACGCATGCGGGGGATCCCTTCGGACGGATGGATCCGGTGAGTCTATACAGACCAGCGGATCCATCCGTTGGGATGGATTCCAGCGGATAGATTTGTTTAGCATGTCAGCAAATATTTATCTGCTGGAATCCATCCCAGGGGATAAATATCCGCGGAAAAAGATCCGCTGGAGTTTACACACCATAGGATCTATCCGCTGAAACCCATTCGCTGGGATTTTTCAGCGGATGGATTCTATCGTGTGTATGGGGCCTGAGGCCTCGTACACACGGCCGAGGAACTCGACGTGCCAAACACATCGAGTTCCTCGGCCAGTTCAGCCCTGAAGCCGCCTAGGAGCTCGGCGGGCCGAGAGCTCCCATAGAACAACGAGAAAATAGAGAATATGTTCTCTATTTTCTCGACGAGTTCCTCGGCGGCTCCATCGGGCCGAAAGTGTACACACGACAGAGTTTCTCGGCAGAATCCGGCTCTGACCGAGTTTCTCGCCGAATTCTGCCGAGAAACTCTGTCGTGTGTACGGGGCCTAACAGTGTATGATTACTGCTCACTGATTGGCAACCAGAGGTTACAGCACACATTATGGCTCACTGATTATTTGATAGCGGTTACAGCACATGACTTCTGCTTGTTTATTGGTTGCTAGAGATTACTGTTGATCAATACTGCTCACTGATTGGTTGCTAGAGGTTACTGGACTTCCTTACCACTCACAAATTTGTTGCTAGAGGTTACTGCACATAATTACTGCTGTTACTGCTATTACATTCTGAATCATGTAGAGCAAAGCTGGGAATCTTTGGAAAGTTTTTAGTGGGGGACTCTACACTGACCACCAATGGAAAGGGAAATTTACAAGTACCACAAATGTGAGGGGGGATTTGAAATAGTTTTTTTTTACTGGTTATCAACATAAAGTGGAGTCTCTACACTGGCCACCAGTGTAATGGGGATTTACACTAACTACTAATGTAATGGGGATTTACACTAACCATTAATGCAATTGGTATTTACACTGGCCACCAATGTAATCAGAATTTACACTGACCACTAATGTAATAGGAGCATTCACAGTAACCACCAATGTAATGGGGATTTACACTGACCACCAATGTAAGGGGAACCTTCACACTGGCCACTAGTGTGAATAAAAAGATTGTACACCAAGCCCCAATGTAATGAGAAGATTTACACTGACCACCAATGTAGCTGAGATATTTAGCCTGCGGTCACATTTGTGTGTGTCAGGAACACATGCAAAATCACTTTCCTGACACCACAGAAACATGCTGCTCTTTAGCAGATACACAGCAGTGCCATTACTTGTTAATGACACCCTCACCCATCTGCTGAGATGTGCGTATTCACATGCATCAAAATGTTATTTTGAAAAAGGGTTCCACCTCTAATTTGCTAACCTTTGCAGAAGAGGCTGATGTTAGGCTTAATGACCACAGTTGTAGGCAGGACTTTCAAGTATGCTGTGTGCTGTGAACGACGCCATTGTGGCTCTGGTTACTCACAGCGCCTGAGCCTGCAAACCCGTAAGAAACACTGGGGAACAGCCCTCAAAATTTCCACTTGCCTACTAGCATTTGGCGAGTGGATTCAAGCTGGGGGCGAGTGATGACAGGGCTACATGACCAATCTTCCTCCAATCTGTGCCTACACTTAGAGTCCCGATGAGATTGGCGGTCGAAGAGGAAAGGTGAATGCTCGGGAAAAGTAGTCTGTTGAGCCGCGCACAGGCAGAGCAGTACACAGGTGCTCTCCTTACAATTCTCATTAAGCCATGGGACCTAACAGTATGACCTCTCTGAGCCTGCCCCCCTCCCCCGGGCCCCGACCAATGTAGCTGGAGAGCAGAAAGTAATGAGTGAGGTGGAGGATTGCAAAAATGACCACTCTGGTGCAGCGCTCACTGAAAGTTGCCCTGACATGAGAGTGCTGGATTGTACTCCCCCCCGCTGTGCTGCAGCTCCTCTCCTCTCTGCCAGCCTGAATAAAAGGGGGAAGTGGGGACATTCAAGCGTGGAGCCGCACACACAGGCTCTGATGATGAGATGAATGGGAGAGGGAGAGAGAGAGAGAGAGAGAGGATGGATGGATGGGAGTTGCAGAGGAGACAGCAAGAGAATGGGGAAGAGACCCAGTTCTAGTTCCCTGTCCCTCTGGTCTGCCCCCAGTGCCCTGTCCCTCTGGTCTGCCCCCAGTGCCCTGTCCCTCTGATCTGCCCCCAGTGCCCTGTCCCATTTTGTTAAAGTTGTTGTTGGTAATATTGAATTTTGTAACTTGATTCTGCATAAAACATTGTCATTCCATGAGATAATCTACGAGGGCGCGTTTACGGGTGCAATTAGGCGCAGGGCAGTGTATGAATTAGGTGGGGCAACTGGCAAAGTAACTCTTGAGGCCTGGCTAGTAGCTCAGGACTTGAAATTTTGAGCCCTGTAGATGTCAGCCATCTCAGCGGTGTGCGGGCGCCACTGCAGGGGCTTCGTTCTAAGGGGAGTATTTCATAATGATGCATACTAGTTCATTATGCCTTTGTCTTACAGGTTTTTTGGGGGTTGGGTTGGGGAGTTCTTAAACCTCTTTAATGTAACACAACAATGTGAATGGGTCCTAGTGAGAGACATTATAAAATAATAGAATAGCAGAAGAAATTTAGAGTAAACATGGAAAACAGGAAAAAAAAAGAAAATACCTTTCTACAAGAGTAGCTACATTTTCATAAATCAATCCAACCTAGGAACTCAATAAAAGTTTGCAATTCTTAACTGCAGTTTAGTAGTTTGAGAACGTTTGAACTCCACAGTAATCAATGATTGCCTATGGAATCATGCTGAGCTCAGAAATTTTCATTGCAAGAATTAGTGACTATGCCAAGAGAAAGTAGTGTGTTTGGCACATAAAACCTTGTTATACAATTAAAGGTATGGTGAAAAAAGGGTAATTGCTCTAAATGTATGGGAGAAGAAGATTAGGTGAGTAAAAATAGACTGGCTATGTATAACAGACTGACACTTGTGCAGCTCTGTAATCCTTAAAGCTGAATTCCATGTATGGATTTTCTTGCACAGCCACATTCAATGTAGTAGTTGCCACCAGTCATCTAGCGCTCAGGGCGAAGATGCCAAACTGTGTTTCCTCTAAGATATAAGAACACTATGGGGGTTATTTACGAAAGGAAAATCCACTTTGCACTATGAGTGCAAAGTACACTTGAAATTGCACTGAAAGTGCACTTGGAAGTGCAGTCACTGTAGATCCGAGGGGGACATGCAAGGAAAATAAAAAAACAACATTTTAGCTTGGACATGATTGCATGATAAAATCAGCAGAGCTTCCCCTCCTTTCAGATCTTCCCCTCAGATTTACAACGACTGCACTTCCAAGTGCACTTTCAGTGCAATTTCAAGTGCACTTTGCACTTGTAGTTTGCACTTGTAGTGCAAAGTGGATTTGCCCTTCGTAAATAACTCCCTATGTGTCAGGATCCCCCCCCCCCCCCCAAAATAAAAAAAAACACTCACTAATCTGCATTCTAACACCTTAAGCCATTATTCCCTTTGCAAGCCAAAGTTCTCCCCAAACATACAAATCCCCCTTCCTTCCAGTACAAATCCCCTGCCGAAATTCCCCTCCTAACACAAATGCCCCTCCCCCCACCAAATTTCCCCATGAACACAAATCCTCCCCCCAAGCACAAATTCCCACTCCTAGCACAAACATCCCTCAATCATCCCTTCTAGCACAAATCCTACTCTTCCTAATACAATTCTCCTCCTTAAAAATGTTATTGGTTACTAGCACAAATCCCCTCCCTCCTCTCCGCACAAATCCCCTACAATCACAGTGTGGCAGATGGCTGTATGATGTCCTTTCTCCTAGTCTCCTCCTCATCTTGACACATTAGAGTTAAGGAGGAGTCTAGGGGCCAGCTGACTTTTAACACTTTTGCCAGTCAGCCGGTGGGGAGAGATGCTGGCTGCTACAGGGGTATGGGATTGTGGCACTGATTGTCAGATTGAACTTTACAGAATTTACTTACCTGTCCCCTACCGATATTTTTTTGTTGGGTGGAGATGGGGTGAGTAAACAAACCCTTCACAGTCCCAATGCAGGGACATGTCCCAGCTCTCTTCTGCTCTCCAGCTTTGGTTTGTCACTTCCCCTGCTAAGCTAACACAAGTAGTGATGTAAGCTTGAAGCAGCAGGAACACTACAGGGGGCGTTCCATCACCTCACATGATACCCGCCCTTCGGGGGAAGCCACCCCTCCTGACCCTCCTTCTCCTGCCCTGGCTGCTGTTACTGCAGAGAGTGCCGCTGTCCTTCAGGTCCCCTGCCAAGCAGTTTCTCCTATGGGCGGTGGGCAGCGGATGGGTTGCAGGCTCCTACGGACAGGTTGTGGGCTCCTATGAGCGGCGGGCAGCGGCTGGGTTGTGGGCTCCTACGGGCAGTGGGCAGCGGCTCCTGTGTCCTCTCCTCCTCTTCTGCATTACGGCAGCTTCCGCTGTGCATCTCCTCCCTCCTCCTCCTAGGTGTCCAATAGGATCGCCATTCCTTTCAGCTAATCTAAAGACCCCCTTCGTGATTGGCCGGGAGGAGGATCCGTGTGGCAATATTGAATATTCATTTGCTATTGTCACAGAGCTCTGTACCCGAGCCCACCCTTTTTTGAAGCCTATTAGAGACTCTGGCTCTAATCCAGCCACTGGAATCCACGCGTCAGGCGCCCTGCATGTAGATCAGGGGGCTAGACGCATGGATGGGGGGTGTAGAACAAATATGTTTACATTAGGATAATGTTTCAGAATATTGAAAACATAATATAAAGTAAAAGAGTTAAAAACTTGTAGATGATGTTTAATTGTTCGAATTCTCTTAATGAATGACAGTTTTCTGTTATTAACATGCAATTCCACACACAAAGACATATAATGTACACAATAATTTATTAGTATATACAGGAAGACATTTCAGTGTTACTTTTAATGTGGAAATGCATTGCTATTTCATATCACTATACAGTAAATAGTCCATCTAAGGTAGCATGATGTACAAAGTCCTAGACAAAAAGTTGACAATGTGCCACAGTTACAGGGAATGCAACTGGTACTGGAGATGCAGTGTTCATTGTGGTGTAAAAAAGCACCTCTACTTGAAAAAGGATCATTGGAACCTTTCCTTATTTATTGAGACATCATATGGGGGGGATCTAAAATGGTAAGCAATAAATACTGCAGGCTTGGTTTGATTTTGCCATCATGTGCCTCTGATTTCCTATTTGGCATCTCAGCCCAATAGAAAAAGATAAACCCCTGTCAAAAGTTAATTTCATACGTTCAACTTTCAATCTGGTATGGTTCTGGCTTATCACTTTCAATCTGGTATGGTTCTGGCTTATCACTTTCAATCTGGTATGGTTCTGGCTTATCACTTTCAATCTGGTATGGTTCTGGTTTATCACTTTCAATCTGGTATTGTTCTGGCTTATCACTTTCAATCTGGCATTGTTCTGGCTTGTCACTGACATCTCCGTTGCTTAATTTGTCCTCCATTTGAAACCCAGCATTTGTTTCTCCATCCACTGGATCAGCCTTATTTTCTGTTTTGTCACGAGTGAACCGTAACATCAATCTGTAACCTAAAAGGCAAATGACATCATATAATAATGGTATTATCTTAAATGGACTACGTTAAATGCTACCTCTTGCCTCACTTAATTATGCAGCCTGATACTCAGATGGGTACTGCTTCCAAGGATAGACTTAGGCCTCGTGCACACGATAGGTTGACCAGAGGACAACATTCTGAAGGACCGTTGTCCTAGGTTAACCTATGAAGCTGACTGATGGTCTGTCGTGCCTACACACCATCAGTTAAAAAAACGATTGTGTCAGAACGCGGTGACATAAAACATAAGCTGAAAAAAGTTCAATGCTTCCAAGCATGCGTCGACTTGATTCTGAGCATGCCTGGATTTTTAACCGATGGACGTGCCTACTAATGATCGTTTTTTTCATATCGGTTAGGAATCCATTGGTTAAATTTAAAGCAAGTTGTCTTTTTTTTAACCTATGGGGCCTACACACGATCGGTTTGTACTGATGAAAACGGTCCATCAAACCGTTGTCCTCTGGTTAACCTATCGTGTGTATGAGGCCTTAGCCTGAGCTTAGCCAGATAAGAAGGGGCATGATGGGGCCACAGGTGTTTAACTTCAGTGTTTTTATTGGTCATAGACCTTCGAAATAGGCCTTTGTATATTGCTACAAATTTAACCAGTTCTATAAAGATATACTTTTTAAAGTAGCACTGACAGGCAAAACTTTTTTTTATATTTGGATAAAGATGGCGAGAAGTTGAAAACACCAATCAGGTTTCTATTGCTGTCTGTGTGCCCATTAGGGAGATAAACTCTCTCTATTTGTCTTGATCGCTAGGAGTCAAAGTGAGGGTAAAACCCAGATTTTTAGTGGACACCAGAACTGGGGTACTCTTCCAATAGGGACGTTTGTCTAAAAGGACATTTCTTTTACATTTAACAGATAGCCTTTCCCTTCCTTTTGGGTCTACAGGACACAAACTAAAGGGAAATCTCCTAAATGATGAAAAAAAACAACCCAAAACAGGTAATCCAGTAGCCACCTCTACTAAAGTGAAGACAAGGTTTGCCTTTAGATATACTTTAGGCTGCATTCAAATCTGAGCGTTTTCAGCTCGTAAAACGCCAGAAAAAATGCCCAACAAGCCCAATGTTTTTCATGGTCTTCTGGAAGAGAAGGCATTGGAGTTTATGTTTGATGTTTGCATAATGAGAACCTGTCACGGTCAGTCAATGCTATGACATTATTTGACCACTTGTGATAGTAGTAAAGTGAAATAACTAGGTAAAATGTACGAACAAATAAATATTAAAATAATTAAAAAAAAATCTAAGAAAACATGGCCCTTACATACTGTACATTCATGCTAATAGCATGCATATATGCACGTAAATGTCTATTATGCTGCACATTTTGGGTATTTCCATATATGTATAATTATAGGGCCCTAATTTTAGTTTAACTATAAAGAGATAAGCTGTCAATCCATAGCCATTGTGACCAGGAAAGACGTGGACTGAGCACATTCTGTGCTCAATCAGCTTTAACAGAGTGCTGGGGTGGCATTGGGGGTCAAATAGCAATGTGATAGCAATCCAGTTAAGTTAAAAGTAAAATTCCCCCACATGTACATATGCAGGTCGGGTACATAAATGTAAAAAAATGTTGGTTGGATATATTGTGTATACCCACACATGCCGATGCAAGAAGATTAACTCTAAATTGTTAAGCTGTGAGGCTCTTAAATTTGTAATACCACAATTATATTCTATGAATTCTCTGCTTTCAGCAAATTATAATGTCTTGGGGTTTACCCAGATGCCGACCGCCCATGTGCTTTTACTGTGGCAGGCCTCTTTGGGCACAATCATGTGCCTGTACCTGATTCTGTACTTCCGGGTCTGGGGCGAGTGTGCCCCTAGCAACCCGCTCCCACTGTGACTGAACAGAGCAGGAGCCAATCAGTGGGTATGGCGGACACAATGTTCTCCGGGACCCACCGATTGTTCAGAAGACAGGCAGAACAGTGATCTGCCTATGTAAACAAGGCAGATCACCGTTCTGTGAGAAGGGAGGGAAGAGATCCTGGGTTTCTGCTAAGCAGGAACACAAATCTCTGCCTTCCCACAGCACAAGCACCCCCACACAGTTATTAAGTACTCCCTAGGAACACATTTAACCCTTTGATCACCCCTGATGTTAACCCCTTTTTCTGCCAGTGTCATTAGTACAGTGACCGTGCTGATTTGTCCACCACAATATCGCAGTCCCGCTATATGTCACTGATCGACCCAATTACTAGTAAAAAAATAAATAAATAAAAATTCCAAAAATATATCCCAAAGTTTGTAGAAGCTATAACTTGTGCACACACCAATCAATATATGCTTATTGGGATTTTTTATCAAAAATATGCAGAAAAATACATATTGGCCTAAATTGATGAAGAAATTGTTTTTTTCATTTTTTTTTTAATTGGGTATGTTTTATAGCAGAAAGTAAAAAATATTGACTTTTATTCAAAATTGTCTATATTTTTTAGTTTAGTGCGTAAAAAGTAAACCAAAAGAAAGCTCTATTTGTGGGGGGAAAAAAGGACATACATTTTATTTGTGTACAGCATCGCATGGCCGTGCAATTGTCAGTTAAAGTAATGAAGTGCCGTATCGCAAAAAATTGCCTGGTCATGAAGGGGGGAAAACCTTCTGGAGCTGAAGTGGTTAAGTGCATTTATGTGTAAAAAATGTGTATTTTATTACTCATGCTGAAAATGAAAGCAGAGCAATGCTTGCAGCTGGTTAGTGCTATGTATTTAGTATGTAAAGAGGAAGTAAACCCCTGCCACACATGCATAGCATACTAGCTCATTATGTGCCACTTACCTTAGATCGAAGCCCCCGAAGTCCTCCTCGTTCGCCGCCGCCATGTCCCCTTGCATCTTCTTCCTGTTTTCGCCGCTCCGGCGCTGTGATTGGCCGGAGCGGCGATGGCGTCACTCCCGCGCTTGCGCGCGGGACCGGTAGGTCCCCGTGCATGCGCGGAAATACGGCATTAACCCAAGTTATGCCATTCAGAAAAACGGCACACTCAGTGCGCCTGCACCGTTGTCTACAGCGCACATGCGCCGTAGACATCGGCAATTGTCATTAGTGTAAATACCTCCTAAACCATGCAGGTGTAGGAGATATTTCTTGCACCTACAGGTAGGCCTTAATCTAGGCTCACCTGTAGGTGCAAGTTGTGTGGTTGAGTTTACAACCACTTTAAGTGACAGCTTACAAAAGCAAAAGAATAAGGTTATAGGTTCCACTGTTGGTTTAACTGATGATCAGATATGCAATAGCTTCTCTTGTGTTGTCCCAAAAACAGTGGAAAGTAGACACATGTGTCCCTGAAATTTTTGCAGACTGATAATTTAGCATTACTGGTTTAGGCTTCATAAATGATAGACTGTGAACAATAATGCTTCATTACTTACCTATTATTAGGAAAATAGCAAATACAATTTGGAAAATGCTGTAGAGAAGTGGGAAAGTGAACATCAAGCTAAGCTCTTCTTGTGTAAATGAAAGCTGAATAATTGTTGTACAAAGCTGAGTATTTTGCATTCCGGTTTCCAAAGAGACTGTGCGACACCTAAACGATAGGGACATGAAAAAAATGTTTTTTTTAAAGTTAAACCAACCATTAAAATACATCATTCTTTTCTACTGTAAATAATAATTTGTATAACTATGTAGTGGTCTATGTACTTTTCCCCCTGGATAGTCTTCCTGATGCCATTGAAATGGGAATGTGTTGGAGCCTGCCTATTGTAATAGGGTGCCTCTCTAATGTTGGCAATCATAGAGTCGGGGGCAGGGATGGGAACCCCTAAAAGTAACTCTCTCTACTGGCATTATGTTGGCGCTAACATCTAGACATAAATAATATGTCCCCCATTCTGTTAGCAGAACTATATTTTTTAAGTGTATGTAAACCCTCACAATAAACGTCTCTTATTTTCTCTCCTTTGGTCTGCTCAATATACCATTAAAAGTATTTTGTTATATCTGTTTGATAAATGCGAATGCTGATTTTGCCAGAAATCTTGTTCTCTCTCTACCTCTGCACGAGGAGAGGCTATGGACATGAAGAGGGGGAAGCAATGAGGAATGGGCTGACAACACATTAAAAAAATTCAGAGCAGAAAATATACTGTATTGTCGTGTCAAAGAGGAAGGTAGGAGCATACTATATTTCTGGGACATCAGCAGTTATTTTTTTCTGTACTTGTAGCATGTTTAACCACTTCCATATCAGACCATAGTAATATGACGCCGGCAGGAGCATCTCCTCCCTCCGCTGGGACGTCATATGACGTCCTCCGGCTCTTGTTGCCGATGAGGGTAAAGAGCCAATAAGAATGTCTCTTTACCACATGACCGGCTGTGTCCAATCACCGCCAGTCACATTTGTTGTGCTAGTTTGGTGTGCGCAGCGCAGTGATTGGGGATGAGGCATGTCCCTAAGACATAGCCCATCCCTGATCAGGGTAAAGAGCCAATAAAATTGTCTCTTTACTACATGACCGACTGTGTCCAATCACAGCTGGTCACAATTGTCAACAAATGGCTGTAGTGTTGTTTCCATGTTCTCAGTGTGTGAGGAGCAGATCTGAAAAAAAAAAACACAGTACAGTGCCTGATTGCTCCCCCAAATAAAAAGGACCCGTCACAGCCCACCAGAGTACCTGTCACAGCCCATCAGAGTACCTGTCACCAGCATCATAGTACCTGTCACCAGCCCCAGAGTACCTGTCACCAGCCCATCAGAGTACCTGTCACCAGTCTATCAGAATACCCGAGTACCTGTCACCAGCTCATCAGAGTACCTGAGTACCTACTGTATCTCTAGCCCATCAGAGTACCCGAGTACCTATCACCAGCTCATGATAGTACCCGAGTACCTATCTGTAGCCCATCAGAATACCTGAGTACCTATCTGTAGCCCATCAGAGTACCTGAGTACCTATCTCCAGCTCATGAGAGTACCTGAGTACCTGTCACCAGCCCATGCCTCATAGAATATACATTGGGGTGTTTGCTTTTTAAAATGGGTTAATTTCGTGGGTGTTTCCATTGTCCTGGTGCTCCAGGACCTTAAAATGTTTGATAGGTTGTCAGGAAATTAAATGTGTAATTCATGCTCCTTGCATGTTGCGTCTCTGTTGGGTTTATCTAGCTGGGCTGTGTAAAAGTCTCACACATGTGGTATCGCTATACTCAGGAGGAGTAGCAGAATGTTTTCTGGGGTGTAATTTTTGTGATGTACATGCTATGTGTTAGAAAAATCGTATAAATTGACAACTTTGGGTAAAAAAAAAAAAAAAAAAGTTTTAATTTTTTTTACATGTTTTCCAAAAACGTTTGGAAAAAAATGACATGTTCAAAAGATTCATTATGCCTTAAAGAATATACATTGGGGTATTTGTGGGTAATTCTGCTGTCCTGGTGCTTCAGGATCTTCAAAGGTGTGATAGGTCATCAGGAAACTATGGCCGGGATTCAGAAAGGACTTACGACGGCGTATCTCCAGATACGCCGTCGTAAGTCCAAATGAGCGCCGTCGTATCTATGCACTTAATCAGAAAGGCAGTTACGCCTGAATTTGGCCAAGATACGACTGACGTAAGTCTCTTACGCCATCGTATCTTGGGTGCATATTTACGCTGGCCGCAAGGGGCACTTACGTAGATTTACGCGTCGAATATGCAAATGACCTAGATACGCCGATTCACAAACGTACTTGCGCCCGTCGGATTTAGCTACGCCGTTTACGTAAGGCGTATGTCCGGCGTAAGTTTACCCCTCATAAAGCAGGGGTAAGTCATGTTAAGGTATGGACGTCAGAAATGTCGGAACAGCGTCGTATTTTACGTCGTTTGCGTAAGTCGTACGTGAATGGGACTTGGCGTAAGTTACATTCACGTCGAAAGCATTGAGCCGACGTATCTTAGGGAGTATTTGCGACGTGATTCTGAGCATGCGCGCGCATGCGCCGTTCGATCGGACATGCATTTACATGGGGTCACGCTTCATCACAATACAACACGCCCACTGCCTTGCTACTTTGAATTACGCGGGCTTACGCCGGCCCATTTACGATACGCCGACGTTACTTTTGGAGCAAGTGCTTTTTGAATACAGTACTTGCCTCTCAATGTTACGTCGGCGTAGCGCCTAGGAGATTCGCTACGCCCGCTCAAAGATACGACAATGTATCTGAATCGCGGCCTGAATGTGTAATTGATGCTCCTAGAATGCCTGACGGTGCTCCTTGCATGTTGGGCCTCTCTATGTGACCAGGCTGTGTAAAAGTCTCACAGATTTGGTATCGCCATACTCAGGAGGAGTAGCAGAATGTATTTTGGGGTATAATGTTTGCTATGTACATGCTATGTGTTAGAAAAATCTTATAAATTAACAACTTTGTGTAAGAAAAAATACGTTTTAATTTTCTTTCCACGTTTTCTACCACTGAAATGCATGAAAAGAAGAGCCGTGTTTTAGAATCTTTGTTTAGAAGTGATGCATACAGTACCTGCTCCATGTCTGATTAGATATATAAGCCAAAATGAATCCAAACGCATAGCCACAAAGCGGAAATATTGTTCCTAAAATCCATAGCTTAGGTGCAATTTCCCATGATCCTTTGTACAAAACTCCACCAATTATGGCAATGATAAGAATGAGAAGGCCACCAGTGATCGAACCAATCTACCAGAGAAAATATAAGAAAGTATGTAACATTCATACAATAAGCCAATGTTTTTTTGCCTTAGGGTTACTTACACAAATTCAAGACTTCAGATATTACCAATGGCATTTCATAAAAGGAAAGTGGTCTTAATAGAGTAATAATACTTTGTAATACCATCCCAACTCAATATATGTTTATCTGCTGTTGGTGTCTGTTGTGGTTAGTGGGTTTCACTCTGAGAAAGACCTGCTAGTCTTAAAGCTGAACCTAGGACACAACATTTTTAATATCTGTTTGATTTTATATTCTTTACTTACTTAAGCATCTGGTCTTATTAATTTAGTTTCCTCTGATAAGCATATAACAGGACATGTAAGCTCCCCCTGAAAGTATAGTTGGCGCTCTTCTTCCGGCCTCCTAGCTGAACCCATGATTTTTTTTAAAACCCTGAATGGGAAAGAGCACAGGGGAGTACAGTCTGCTTGATGGGGCTCCCTTCAGCCCCACCCTCAACCCCACCCCTGGGCCTGCACATGTCACCCTACCCCAGTAAATGTACTGAAGGTGGGCGGCAAGCAGTTAAGGGAAATAGATTAGGGATGGGTTTAGACGACAGGTCTGATCAGGTCCGCCTGTTCATTTTTCAGGCGGACCTGATCTGGCCCTCCATTCACTTCTAAAGAGCAATGAATGGAAACTGACTTGTGTCCATTTACACCCGCCTACCTTCAGCCCAGGATCACACCGTAGCGATGCAAGAACCTGTGTGAATCCAGCACCGTTCCCACATCACATCTCCCTCGCAGGCAATTAACACTTTCCTCTGCAAACTTCTGCAGGTGTAAATACAAAGTTTATGACACCCCCAGATCAGTTTGCAGATCAGTTTGCAGATCGTAGTGCGAACTGTGAATTTGCACAGGAATCGGATCGCTTTGGTGTGAACACCCATGCGATCTGATTCCAGTGCAGGGGGAAAAAAGGTCCTGCACTTTTTTCATGCAAATCCAATGCAAATTCAGCCATACAACTGTAGGGCTGAATTTTCATTGCACAGACATCTCATGTGATCGGCACAGCAATGAGGTGCGAATCACATGCAATGTCTGTGTTTGCAATAGTGTGAACCCCGCCTGAATCTGATCTGTCAAACAAAACCGAAAGGAATCCATTCCCCTCCATCTAGTGAATCGGATTGGAAGGCAGTCAGGTATAAACGAACAGCTGGTTTGTTTACACCAGCCATCTTTAAAGCAGAGTGGGCTGTGCCTGTGTCTGAGCATAAGCTGAGCAGACACGGACCTGTCATCTGCCCACTCCACTCAGTGGGGGATCAGTGGACAGATCCCCAGCTGAACAAGTGGATTCCACTCTGTGTGAAAGAAGCATAGATAACACAGCAACAGGCACTAAGATAATCAGCATTATAACACACAGGCAGCAGGCACTGGGTGTTATATGATATAGAGTAGATCCATGTAATAGATCCCCTGTAGCCAGCAACAGTGGAGCACCCCCAGCAACAATAGACTCCGAACAGCTAGCAACAATATTCCCCTTCCTCAACAGTTTATGTCTCCCAGCAATGATTGTCTCCCAATAGCATAAAAGCCCCCCAGCAACAATAGATCCCTCACCAACGACAATTGTCCTCCCCAGCAACAATAGACTCTCCCCCTGTAAAAATAGATCCCCTCCAGCAACAATAGATTCTCCAGAAGCCAGCACCAATAGACCCTCCAGTACACCTTAGCACCCCTTGCCAATACATTCAGAGCTGGAGGTGGTGGAACTGCATTCCCCTGTGTTCCTGCTGAAAAAAAGCCCTGGTTGCAAATGAGGTTATTGTAGATTTGCACTTTTTAAAAATGTTGTTTTACCAACCTTAAGTATTTTCTTTGCATATCTTGGCCATTTATAGTTAACAAAAATTCCAAATCCAACGGGAACAACCAGGGCCACCAATGCAATACCTAAAATATAATTATTGGTAAAGCAAAATATAAGTTCCAGAAAAATTACAGTATTCCCTAATACTATATCTTGCAAACAGTATGGATTGCATCATGATAGGGATTGTATCATAGTCATGGTCTTCAGCAAGACCTTTATATTTTTCTGCCTCAAACAAGCTATAATATGCCGAAAAGAGAGAGGTAGCTATACTGAAAAACTGATTTTATTTCTTTATATATTAGATCTTTTTTGTATTAGAAATGGCAATTTCTGTTATGTCATCATTTTAGCAAATAGCAGAACTAACATTTTCAAATCAGAAATTGCCCAGTTACTCATTTAGGTTGTTTTTATTCTTTTAAACCCAAGATTTTCCAGCCAAAAATGTTTCCCTGATTTATAAGGCAAAGTAAGTAAAAGCCAGTCAAGGCAGTCCATTAAAATACATTTATGAAACTTATTTTATCTGATCACCCAGTTATTCCACCTAGTGATTCCATTGCCTACTGTTATACGGAGCTAGCAGATAGGAGACACCTCTATTTCTGGGTTTAGCTTTGAAAATTCCTATGTTTTCTCAGAAAATAGGTGCAGGAACTCAACCACGACCCCCCAAAATCCCCTCTTCCCTCCACACACCCTTAAAAACCACATCAAATAGGGGGTTTGGTCAAATTTCACTAACATTGGGAAGGTCTTAAGGGGCAATAAATACCAGGAATGCATTACATACAAAGTGCAGAGTTGGGAGGGTTACACACAGAGTGCAGATTTCAGGGGTGTGCTGCATACAGAGTGCAGAGTTCAGGGGTACGCTGCATACAGAGTTCAGGGGTGCGCTAAATACATAGTGCAGAGTTCAATAGTGCATGCATACAGAGTGTAGAGTTCAGGGGTGCGCTGCATACGAAGTGCAGAGTTCAGGGGTGTGCTGCATACAGAGTACAGAGTTTAGGGGTGTGCTACGTACATAGTGCAGAGTTCAGGGGTGCGCTGCATACAGAGTGCAGAGTTTAGGGGTGCGCTACGTACATAGTGCAGAGTTTAGGGGTGTGCTGCATACAGAGTTTAGGGGTGCGCTACGTACATAGTGCAGAGTTCAGGGGTGCACAGCATACAGAGTGCAGAGTTTAGGGGTGCGCTACGTACATAGTGCAGAGTTCAGGGGTGTGCTGCATACAGAGTGCAGAGTTTAGGGGTGCGCTACGTACATAGTGCAGAGTTCAGGGGTGCGCTGCATACAGAGTGCAGATTTCAGAGGTACGATGCATACAGAGTAAAGAGTTCAGGGTGTGCTAGGTACATAGTGCAGAGTTCACTGGTACGCTACACACAGACTGCAGAGTTCAGCCTTCTTCCACAGCTGCTTACCTCTGCATCCCACGTCTCGCTTTCACCCCTCTAAAGCTCTGATCTCTGCCTCCAAGCACCCAGACAGCTCTAGTACCATCCTGCACACTGTAGGTGGCTCCACCTCTCACTTGCAGGGAGATCATCCAATGGGGGTGTTGACATCTGCACTCCCCCCGGGATCATGCATCTCCCTTGTCCCCATTTTGCTCCAGTGGGAGTGGCTCAGGAGATCAAATCTGTTGGGGGCTGTTTACATATTTTAGGTAAAAAAAAAAAATTGAAATAAGCGTATATTGATTGGTTTGCGCAAAAGTTATAGTGTCTACAACATTTGTATTTGGACTGCGACATTATGGTGGACACATCGGACACTTTTGACACATTTTTGGGACTATTGGCATTTATACAGCGATCAGTGCTATAAAAATGCAATGATTACTGTAAAATGTCACTGGCAGGGAAGGGGTGAACATTTAACACTGGGGGGCGATCAAGGTGTTAAATGTGTTCCCTAACGTGTGGAGGGAGGGGACTGACTAGGGGAAGAGATTGATCGGTGTTCATACATTGTATAAACACACGATCAGTCTCTTTGCCCCTGACAGAACCAGGATGTGTGTGTTCATACACACACAAATCATCGTTCTCGTTCTGTACTGAGCAATCGCGGGTGCCCAGTGGTCATCGCGACCGTTGAGCACTCGCATTGGCCCTGGTGATACACTTCGGGCACGCCGCTGGAGATGTCCTAAAGAGGCGACGTACAGCTACGACGGCTGCGCTGGAGGGCCAGCCTGCCGCAGTATAACTGCGGCGGCTGGTCTGGAAGCGCTTAATCAAGTAAATATATTATACCTTTATCTATTTACTAATACTGGCAGCATATGAATTTTAAATTGTCAATGTTGATTGAAAAAGCTTAGTTTCACTTTAAATAAAAAAAAAAAAAAATATATATATATATATATACATATATATATATATATATATATATATATATATATATATATATATATATATATATATATATATATATATACCAGTGATGGCGAACCTTGGCACCCCAGATGTTGTGGAACTACATTTCCCATGATGCTCCACTACAGTGCAGCGTGCATGAGCATCATGGAAAATGTAGTTCTAAAACATCTAGGGTGCCAAGGTTCACCATTACTGATATATACATATATACATGTATATACAGTATATAAATATATATGTATATACAGTATATAAAAAAATCACTCATTTAACACCCAATATTTCAACAATGTCTTCTTTTGCCAATAACCAACCAGTATGAAAAGTAACCTGTTCTCTTTGCATTACTTCCTTTGTGTGAAATCCCCAGTGTTCATGTCAGTCCCTCTGCTTTCCTATTACAAACTGACCACACTAAGCAGGATAACTCAGCCTGCTCTCCTCCAATGATCAGACTTGTCCTGACCCCCCCCCCCCCTTTCACTGGAAAGCTCAGTGTGCTGCTGCTTCTCCTCCCCCTGGCTCTTGTGCAGCTGAGAGTAGAGGGAATGTGATCACTTATAAAAAAGGAAAAAAAAAGCATTTATATTGTTTTTATTTTAATATCTATACACGCATTTTTTGCCTTTCATTTCAAACTGAATGGGTTGTTTTACAAAGTGATCATTTACAATCACTTTAAGCGGCAGGGGAAATACATGTTAATATTTCTATTCTGGTTGACATTCTAGAAAAAGGTATAACAAAGAGATGGTGACTTATAGGCGACTTACCAATACTATCATAAGGAATAACAATGGAGCTGGCATCCACAAATGTTCTAGTGTAGAGGAAGAGACATAGAGGCATCATGCCTAATGCGAGGAGTGTGGAACAGGTTGTCATGCTTATACTGCAAAACAAATCAATATGCAGTGATACTTTACATACATCTTATTTATTCAGAACAAATGGCATATAGCAGTCACACCAGAGAGCAAAAGCAGATGTAGAAAATCTAATGTTGCCCTCCAGTCGGCTATAACAATATATCTGCTAGTTAATGCAGCCAGCTGTAATGGTGTGGAATGAGGGTTGGGTAATACGCTCTTTTTGCCTGCCAGTAAATAATTATGAAGGATTTTAAAAATCTTGTTTGTAAATATCATTAACATTTTTACATCATTAAAATTCATCCTTGTAATTTTTTAATTTATTTTTTTATCGTTGTAGCGATTCATCTCTAGTATTGAGGCTACAGAGATTGTAGCTATTTTAAATTTGGTGACACAGTGGGCCAGATCCATGTACCTCGGCGCATATCTAAGGTCGGCGTAGCGTATCTCAGATACACTACGCTGCCGTAACTTACAGCGTATTTTCCGTATCCACAAGGAATTTGCGCCGTAAGTTACGGCGGCGTAGTGTAAATGTGTCGGCGTAAGGGCGCGGAATTCAAATGACTAAGATGTGGGCGTGTTTTATGTTAATTCTAGTTGACCCCGCGTAAATTAAGTTTTTTTTGAACGGCGCATGCGCCATCTGTGGGGGTATCCCAGTGCACATGCTCAAAATCACGTCACAAATAGTCAATGCTTTCGACGTGAACGTAATTTCCGCAAAGCCCTATTCGAAAATTCGACGCTGGCCCGACGTCCATACTTAACATTGCGTACGCCTCATAGAGCAGAGGTAACGTTACGCCGAAAAAAGCCTTAAGTAAACAACGTAAAAAAATGTGCCGGGCGGACGTTCGTTTGTGGATCGCCGTATCTAGCTCATTTGCATACTCTACGCGGAAATCAACGGAAGCGCCACCTAGCGGCCAGCGTAAATATGCACCTAAGATCCGACGGCGTATTAAGACGTACGCCAGTCGGATCGAGCCCACATTCAGTCGTATCTTGTTTTGTGGGTACAAAACAAAGATACGACGGGGCATCGTAGAAATTACGTGGCGTATCAATAGATACGCCAGCGTAATTTCTTTGTGGATCTGGGCCAGTATCTATAGCTGGGCAAAGAGGGGGGGATGTTTAAGAAAACCACAGCCAATTAAAACTGACCCTGGCATTTAACATTTTAGCATACCGGTACGTTATTATATTTATTATATATTTTCGGTATTTTATTTTATTTTTTTCAAAGACCTTTTTGTTGTTACTGAATTTTCAAGGAATGGTTAAATACTGACTATATTACACAAATATTATCTTGATGTCTCAATGTGAATCATTTAATCTGGAATATTCCAATCTTCTACTACTACAAGTAAAATTAGGATCTACAAGCCCTATCCACGTTCTGCTATAGATTTATGTAGAACACATAAATTTGTGTCGTTTTTACTGCTGATTGGTTAAAGTGATGCTAAACTCATATTTTTTATAATATAAAATAATTGCAATATGTTTAAATATACACTCACCGGCCACTTTATTAGGTACACCTTGCTAGTACCGGGTTGGACCCCCTTTGCTTTCAGAACTGCCTTAATTCTTCATGGCATAGATTTAACAAGGTGTTGGAAACATTCCTTAAGAACACGATAGCATCACGCAGTTGCTGCAGATTTGTCCATGATGCGAATCGCCCATTCCACCACATTCCAAAGGTGCTCTATTGGATTGAGATCTGGTGACTGTGGAGGCCATTGGAGTACAGTGACCTCATTGTCATGTTCAAGAAACCAGTGGTGAGATGATTTGAGCTTTATGACATGGCACATTATTCTGCTGGAAGAAGCCATCAGAAGATGGTACATTGTAGTCATAAAGGGATGGACATGGTCAGCAACAATAATCAGGTAGGCCGTGGCATTTAAATGATGCTCAATTGGTACTAAGAGGCCCAAAGTGTGACAAGAAAATATCCCCCACACTATTACACCACCAGCCTGAACCAACAAGGCAGCAGGTACCCATGCTTCCATGTTGTTTATGCCAAATTCTGACCCTACCATCTGAATGTCGCAGCTGAAATCGAGACTCATCAGACAGGCAACGTCTTTCCAATCTTCTACTGTCCAATATCGGTAAGCTTGTGTAAATTGTGGCCTCAGTTTCCAGTTCTTAGCTGAGAGGAGTGGCACCCGGTGTGATCTTCTGCTGTTGTAGCCCATCTGCTTCAAGGCTGGATGTGTTGTGCTTTCAGAGATGGTATTCTGCATGCCTCGGTTGTAACGAGTGGTTATTTGAGTTACTGTTGCCTTTTTCATCATCTCGAACCTGTCTGCTCATTATCCTCTGACATCAACAAGGCATTTTTATCCACACAACTGCATATTTTCTCTTTTTCGGACCATTCTCTGTAAACCCTAGGGATGATTGTGTATGAAAATCCCACTTGATCTACAGTTTTTTAAATACTCAGACCATCCCGTCTGGCACCAACAACCATGTTAAGTTCAAAGTCACTTAAATTCCCTTTCTTCCCTATTCTGATGCTTGGTTTGAACTTCAACAAGTTGTCTTCACCATGTCTAGATGCCTAAATGCATTGAGTTGCTGCCATGTGATTGACTGATTAGCAATGTGTGTTACCAAGCAATTGAACAGTTGTACCTAATGAAGTGGCCAGTGAGTGTATATAAAGAATGTACCGTCTATCTATATTCCTTGGTTTTATCCCACAGGCCTCGTACACACGACCGAGTTTCTCGGCAAAAACCAGCAAGAAACTTGCTGGGAGATATTTTTTTGCCGAGGAAACCGGTCGTGTGTACATTTACGTTGAGGAAACTGTTGAGAAACTCGACGAGCCAAAAAGAGAGAAAGTTCTCTATTTCCTCGACGGGAATGGAGAAACTTGCCTTGTCGAGTTCCTCGACAGCCTAACAAGGAACTCGATGAGGAAAACGATGTGTTTCGCCCGTCGAGTTCATCGGTCGTGTGTACAAGGCTTAAGATGCAAGATTGTTTCTGCTTTTCTCAGACTTCTAATTTGGCTACGCTTGCTCTCCATGCCCCTCGTGTGTGTGTGTGAACATAGCCACCCTTTCCTGCTAGCCTCCAAGATGGACTACACATGCAGACACATTCAATTTTATGAGAATTGTAGTATGCAAAGCAGACGTGAGGTACATCAGGGGAGGATGGCGAGCATGCAGGGGACAAACAAGAAGTCTGAAAGCAACATTTAAGAGATTTTTTAAAGAAAAATAACAAAAAAACAAAACAAAAAAAACGAATATAAAAACAGAGTCATGGTATACTTGATTTTCTTTAGAACAATTGATGTAAGAAAATTAGGTTTAGTATGACTTAAACTATGACAGCATTACATAATGAAGGCACAGCCTTGATTCTAAATGTTTCACAGTCCTATATGTAGCACTTACCTCAAGTCCATGTCTCCATCTAACCAGTATGCGACGATGTTGGAGCCAGTTCCTCCCGGGCAGCAGCCCATAATTATAACTACAACCGCCTGAACTGGGTGAATGTCAAAAAGCAGGGAAAGGACGAAGGCTGTCAGCGGCATTATCCCAAACTGACAAAGAAATCCTACGGCTATACCCCAGGGACGCCTTATGTGGCCCCAGAATTTCTTAGCTTCAACTGTGCAGCCCATTGAAAACATGACCAGGGCTAACATGACTGTGATCACAATGCTTAATACTGTGTTTAAAATGGCATTGAAATTACTGGGTGGCAAAACACAGGAGGTTTGGTTACAAATGGCTGCATGGTCAGGGCAGTAATAATCATTCAGTAGAATCTGTGATCTTAAGAGCCCAGAGTGTTCCATTCTGGGCTCCATTCTGAATATCAGCGAAATGCTTTAATTCTAAGAAGCTAAAATCAATCTATCTAGCACAGTTCTTTGACTGAATGCTGTGGAACTTCTGCTCCTCCTATTTAAAGTGCATTTGACGCAATAAAAAGCTGTAAATACTTAGCCGGTGTATGTCCAGTGTGCCTATCCTGAGCCTTGCTGTGCATAGTGGAGTGCAAGAGTCCCACCATAAAATTCCACAGCTACGTATATTTTAACTTTTATGACATTTAATTAAGTTTAGTCATTTATTTATTTAGCCTAATCTCATAATGATGTCATTTGTATGGGTCTCTGACCTGTCTGGCACAGACCAGAATTCAACTACTTTTAGGTAAAACGTGCTCACCTTAGATGCAATATTTCAATCCGTGTTTTATTAATTTTTCAGATTTTTATTTACAAGGCAACTTCACTAAGACCCCTTTCACACTGGGGCGGTTTGCAGGCGCTATTGCACTAAAAATAGCACCTGCAAACCGACCTGAAACAGCGGCTGCTGTTTCTCCAGTGTGAAAGCAAACTGTTTACTAGATATGTGCATTCCCGTTCGTACGAATGTTATTTTCGTACGAAAATGTTCATTTTCGTACCCGCAGAATAATGTGTACATACGAAAAAATTTAAGCACCAAAATACGAAAACGACGGGATTACGAATGAGTCGCATAACGAACAACCGCAAATACGAACGAACGATCCGATGAAAATACGACAAAACGAAAACGGCAAAAGAACAAATATGACATCTATAACAAAAGACTTGCATTCTGTATTTTGTTTGAATCCTTGTTCTGTTCGTATTTTGATTTTCAGTCGTATGTTCATATGACATCTAACAAAAGATTTTCATTCTGTATTTAGTTTGAATCCTTTTTCTGTTTGTATGTTCATATGATATCTTATCACAAAAGATTTGTATTCTGTATTCTGAATTCCTTTTTTCTGTTCGTAATTTGGTTTCAAAATACAGAATGCAAATCTTTTGTTATAAGATGTCATTTTCGTTTTTTGAATGGACAGTGAGTGTAGTTAGTTAGTGAAGCAGCTTCTCTTTTGTGCTGAGTACAGTAGTACAGTAAAGCCAAATACACTTTTCTGTGGATTTTCATCTGAAGGGAGAGATCAGTTGGCCAGACTTTTGAACCTGGAAACCAAAAATGGTTTCCTGATGGAGTTTAAAAACGAACGAACGTTCGGTAAAACGATCGTTTTTATGTTTGTTGTTAAAAAAGTCTGACCAAGTGTATGGGGCTTAACAATAGTTAATATGGATGAGCCGCGTGTTGAAAGTGCCGCGAATCCCGCGATTTGTACGAAAGTACAAAATGACGAAAATTCACGAAAATTATTGTCTAACAAGTAACGAACATGAATTAAACAGAATAACGAACCATCCCGCATGTACGAAAATAAAACGGTAACCAAAATACGAAACGATCGGAATACGAAAAAATCGCGTCTTACGAAAAACGAACGGGAACGAACCTACGGAACGATACGAAACGGAACAAAAAAAAACGAAAAAAAATTCTGTGCACATGTCTACTGTTTACATTTCTTTTTGGGATACAAGCTTTACATGAATAAATACAAGCTGATCTTGTTACTGTTCCCTGCCAGTGTTAAATGGTTTGTCTTATCCATGTAAACTGATACATTCTGCTGGAGAGCCTGTGTTTTTGAAAAACAACAGACTCGCTAGCCGGATCACCAGATGAAAATAGAAGAAATAAAGCCTAAAAAAGAAAAACAAATGCAGCCATCACATCTAAGAAATTGGTAAGCTGCAATATAATAAATGTTTGCTTTCAGATTTAAAACTGCTTTAACTATCTAAGGTAATGATTAACCACTTCAGCCCCGGACCATATTGCTGGTCAAAGACCAGGCCACTTTTTGCGTTTCCGGCACTGCGTCGCTTTAACTGACAATTGCGCGGTCATGCGACATGGTTTCCAAACCAAATTGGTGTCCTTTTTTCCCCCACAAATAGAGCTTTCTTTTAGTGGTATTTGATCACCTCTGCGGTTTTTATTTTTTGCGCTATAAACAAAAATAGAGCGACAATTTTGAAAAAAAATAATATTTTTTACTTTTTGCTATAATAAATATCCCCCAAAAATATATAAAAAAAAACAATTTTTCCTCAGTTTTAGCCGATACGTATTCTTCTACATATTTTTTGTAAAAAAAAATCGCAATAAGCGTTTATTGATTGGTTTGCGCAAAAGTTATAGCGTTAACAAAATAGGGGTATTTTTATGGCATTTTTATAAATATTTTTTTTTTACTAGTAATGGCGGCGATCAGCGATTTTTATCGGTACTGCGTGTAGTGATAATGTATATGTATAGTGTCCAGTACTCCGGTTAGATAATTGATATCTTAGATGTTAGTATGATGACTTATAAATTACGGTGTTTCGCAGCAACACACCAGGCTCTCCAGAGAACGCAAATTTAATTAACTTCCAATAACATACACAGTCCAAAGTCCACAGACGATACAAAGATCCAACAGAGTATTTCAGAATCCCATATTTTCCTAGACCTGTGCTATATTCATCATAGAGTGACAAAACTACACTAGCTGAATGCCAACTTGACTGCCTCAAATATTGGTCTCACACTGGAGGGGGGGTTCTCTGAATGAATGGAAACTTCCCCAAGTCTAATTACCATCAATAAATACTTGTATGTAAGGAAGTATCAGGCCATCTCACACAACTAGTCTTAGATAAGATTAACACATCAAAGGGTCCTCTGTACCTTTTGATAGGTGTCGTTTGGCCACAAGATTTGGTCAGCAAACACCCTTCGATGTCTAACCTTGAATGCCTGTATGTAACACTATATATACTGTGCCTTACATATACCACAATATTTAAAATACCTACACATCTATATTAATATTACAACACTGCGACATTATGGCGGAAACTTCGGACACTTTTGACACATTTTTGGGGTTAACACTAGGGGGCGGGGAAGCGGTTAGGTGGGGGCGGGGAAGGGGTTAGGTATGTTCCTTGGGTGTGTTCTAACTGTAGGGGGGGGTGGACTGACATGGGGAAATGACTGATCTTCTGTTCATACATTGTATGAACAGAAGATCAGCATTTCTCTCCCTGACAGGACCTGACTGTAACGAGCGATTGCGTGTGCCCGGCGGCAATCGCGCCTGCCGGGCACGCGCACCTTTTGGCTGCTGGGAGAGGTGACGTATAGTTACGTGCTCTCGCCCAGCAGAGCCCACCTGCCACTGTATAACTGCGACGGCTGGTCGGCAAAGCACAGTTTGGATGTGTGAATCGCGTCTACGTGATTACATATCTGGAGTCCTGGTGATTTTTAATAAAGGCACGTTGTTTGGAACCTTCGGATGTGCATCCATTCTTCTTTTTCCAACTATCTAAGGTAGATTGCGTAAACTAGAAAATGGGACAATACCTTGAAAAGTAGTATGCTGGTCACTGTTTTTTTATTCACTGTGAAACCAACGCTCAGGCTTGTGCTATAAAAATGTGTCAGACAAATCACAGGCATGTGACATTTTGTCCTTTGCTTTTACTTGGAACTCTGACTTAGAGAATAAAAGACACCGAAGTACAGTAGGAGCAGCAAGAGGAGTTTCAATGCTTGTTCATCTATGAATCCTGGAAATGATGTTCATGGAAAACAGATGCTGCATTTATTTTTTTGTTTATTAATAGCACCGTATAAACCACTAAAACTGTGGAAATTTGTTCCAGGGGATTCCGGTGGAAGTTATTAGGTACTGTTTATGCAGACACAAAAAGATGTACCATTAAAATATGATTATGTGGGACTAATAAACGACTTACTGGGCCTCCATCATAACCTTCATGTTGGTCCAGAAGAGAAGGCAATACAGATGTGTGCTGAATCCAGAACACTTTAAAGGCATTAGTGCAGCAGGGAGCCTGCATTCTTTACTGGCCATGCCTATTACCATGGGACACATTATTAAACTGCTAATCTAACGTTCAATGGTAATTCTTTATGGATACAATTTTGGCCTGTTTGTCTCATACTTTTATGTTTTCTTCAAGGGGCTCTGTATGCTAAAACATAACATTAGGTCAAGAAATATTTTTTTTCTAAATTATTTTATAAAAAGTAGGGTTCGGAAAACAAAATAGGGAAAAGAACAGAGGAATGGAAGGCAATTGCGAGATTTCAAATTGGCAGTGCGAAAATTTTCACAGTAGTATATAAAAAAGATTGCAATCAAGTGTAATGCCAAAAGCATTAATGCCTTTGCATATTTAAACATGTATACAAAGGATAAAGTAAAAGTAAAGTAAGGCAAGAAAGGATTATATCGCTTTCAAATGAGAATTGGAATATCTTTGTTTTTCTTTTCAAGGGTATTGTAGAAGAAAATATTTCTGGTCATGGAGAAGCACCAAGGTCCAGAAAAAACTTTTTCAGGTTCTGGTAAGTTTTGAATTCCATTAATTCACCTCCTTTGTAAAAAGTGAAGGCACACTATAGGTCAAGTCCAAGGAGGTGCGTGACCTCTCCTGGGCTTATCTCTATTATTTACATCTGATAGTTTTATTGCACTCCTGGAAGCAGGGCCGTTTGAAGACATTTGGGGGCCCCAGGCAAAAAAAAAAAAAAGTGACATTTCAGTTTTTAAGTTGAGAAGGAGGGGGGGGGGGTTGGATACTTACCTCTATCCTCGCACCACGCACACGCCGGCAGATGTTGGTGTCCGCACAGGGGCCCCA
Organism: Rana temporaria; assembly: GCF_905171775.1. NCBI lineage: Eukaryota > Metazoa > Chordata > Amphibia > Anura > Ranidae > Rana > Rana temporaria. The sequence continues at coordinate 191,013,571 of NC_053490.1, forward strand.
GCAGGGAGGGCCCTTGCTGCATCGCTGCATCCTCCTGCAGTCCGGTCGGCCGTTTAACATTACCGTGCGGAACAGGAGATTCAGTTTTCTGTTCCCGGGGCCGGACTGAAAGGAAGTAAACACTCAGTGTGTGCATTTCCTGTCAGTCCGGGCGGGAACAGGAACCTGATTCTCCTGTACCGCGCGGTTATGGTACACGGCCGACCGGACTGCAGGAGGATGCAGCGGTGCGGCAAGGGCCTTCCTTGCTGGGGCCCCTGGCCAGCTCGGGGGCCCCCTGGCCAGCTTGGGGCCCGAGGCAAATGCTTGCTTTGCCTGTCGGGTTCCGACGGGCCTGCCTGGAAGACAGCTATTACTGTATTTCGGGGAGCCAGAAGTAGATGCTTCAGGTCTAAGCATCTTCGATATTAAAATCAGTGGAGCTGCTACTGTGTGCCTGCCCCTCCCCTCCTCATGCCCATTCCCAGAAGCCTTTGTTTTATGTGTTTATCACACAGAGTGGCAATCTCCCACTGTGTCACTGAGCTTGGAACTGAAATGTTCTCACGCTGTGTCATGGGGACTGGGTTTGAATTGCCTGGCGGCCACTGTAACAAGGTCCCACCTTCTAGACTGGCTCCTATGATAGACTGATCCAATGCTGAGAATTTGAATCAGTGTGACGTATATCATAGAAGCCGGTCTGGGAGGCAGGACTTTGTTACAGCTGCTGCCGGGCAATTCAAATCCAGTCTCCATGACACAGCGTGAGATCGAGTTCTGAGCGATCCAGGCACTGGTAGGCTACATTTGATGGGTACTGATCAGGCTGCATTTGATGGGCACTGGCGAGGCTGCATTTGATGGGCACTGATAAGGCTGCATTTGATGGGCACTGATAAGGCTGCATTTGATGAGCACTGATAAGGCTGCATTTGATGTGCAATGATAAGCTGCATTTGATGAGCACTGATAAGCTGCATTTGATGAGCACTGATAAGGCTGCATTTGATGAGCACTGATTATTATTATTATTATTATTATTATTATTATTATTATACAGGATTTATATAGCGCCAACAGTTTGCACAGCGCTTTACATCAGGGAAGACAGTACAGTCACAATACAAATCAATAAAGGAGGGATCAGAGGGCCCTGCTAGTTAGAGCTTACAATCTAGAAGGGAGGGTCAAGTGGAACAAAGGGTAGTTAGCTGTGGGGGATGATCAGATGGACTCAAATGAAAATACAGTTGTTAGGTGTGGGTAGGGTAGTCTTCTCTGAAGAGGAGGGTTTTCAGCGATCCTCTAAAAGCTAATAGAGAAGGAGATAGACGGACAGATTGGGGTAAGGAGTTCCATAGGCTTGGAGAGGCTCTGGAAAAGTCCTGGAGACGAGCATGGGAGCAGGTGATGAGAGAGCTAGAGAGTAGGAGGTCTTTAGAAGAACGAAGAGAATGATTAGGTTGGTATTTAGAGACTAGGCCATTGATGTAGCTAGGGGCAGTGTTGTGGATGGCTTTGTAGGTAATTGTTAGTAGTTTGAATTTAATTTGGTGGGTGAGCGGAAGCCAGTGGAGGGATTGACAGAGAGGAGTAGCAGAGACAGAGCGGTTGGTAAGGTGGATGAGTCTGGCAGCAGCATTCATGATGGACTGAAGGGGGGTTAGAGTATGCAGAGGTAAGCCAGTGAGGAGGGAGTTGCAGTAATCGAGGCGAGAGATGACCAGGGAGTGAATTAAGAGTTTTGTTGTGTCACTGGTTAGAAAGGGGCGTATTTTGGAGATATTGCAAAGGTTGAGGCGGCAAGATTTGGACAGTGATTGAACGTGAGGCTTAAAGGAGATGCCCGAGCTACAATGGGGCAGAGGGTCCCGTGCTTCAAAACCCCGCAAATCTAAAGCCGCGTACACACGATCAGTCCATCCGATGAGAACGGTCTGATGGACCGTTTTCATCAGTTAACCGATGAAGCTGACTGATGGTCCATCGCACCTACGCACCATCGGTTAAAAAAACGATTGTGTCAGAACGCAGTGACGTAAAACACAACGACGTGCTAAAAAAAAAACAAGTTCAATGCTTCCAAGCATGCGTCGACTTGATTCTGAGCATGCGTAGATTTTTAACCGATGGTTGTGCCTACTGACGATCGGTTTTGACCTATCGGTTAGGAATCCATCGGTTAAATTTAAAGCAAGTTGGCTTTTTTTTAACCGATGGTTAAATAACCTATGGGGTCCACACACGATCGGTTTTGACCGATGAAAATGGTCCATCAGACTGTTGTCCTCTGTTTAACCTATCGTGTGTACGAGGCCTAAGGGATGTTCCCGGGATACCGCGCCACGGGCGGATATCCCACAGTTAACCTGGGGAGTCACGGTGCTGAAGACCAGCTACACTAGAGAGACTGCTCCGATCCCAGCTACATTGTCTGTTGCAAAGAGACCTCCGGATACCCTGGTCATGCTGGGACTCGTTAAAAGCCCTGGAAAAGTTGATCGGGTCTACTCAGTCACTACACTGAATGACCAAGGTGATGTTATCACTCTCCCAGATCCCAGGTTTTACCTGTAGGCCCGATACCTGCAGTGTTGTTTTTTTTCCTTGCTGCTTGAAGAAGTCCTGGATAGGAACAACCACTTTTCCATTTTTGTTTTATTTTTTTTCTTCTCCTGATCCACATTTTGGCTGTGATGTGATGAACTTCGCGGGGAGGGAATAATATGTTAGTTAGTTTAGGATTAGGTTCTTGTGGGCTTCATTCAACAAAGTAAAAGAACAGAAAGTTTCCTGATTTGTCCTACTTTTTGAGCATGGACTATGCTGCACTTGATGTATCGGGATGCTGCCGCTAGAGGACAGTGTTCTGCAACATTTCTCTTCTCAGGCCTTTATAGTTGGAGAAAGGTTCCAGCACTTAGTTTTTGATATGACTCTTTGGGAGGAAGGAGGCTTCGCCTTAGTTGGCAAAGGTGCAGCTTCATTTCACCCTTTGTGCCTGTAGGAAATGTAAACGTTTGTGTGTATATTTTTCTATTTTTGTTTTGCAGGTTTCTTGATCATCTATCAAGACTGTCGGAGAATGGGGCAGGCTAGATAGACAGGCATTTTATATCAAATGTATCACTGTGAATAGTGTAAAAAAATATATATATTCTCTTTATCCCTTTCTCTTTACTTTACTGTTAAGCAGATTCAGGTAAGGTGTTCAGGACTGAACACCATTTTTGTTCAGACAATGGGGACAGTGTGTATTCAAGTGGGGGGAGTGTGTAGTGCCTGGTTACTTTTCAGAACTGGGGCTAGCGTAAATTTAGAGGGGGGTCAGAGAGTTAAGTAACTCTGACCATGTTAATCTGTTCAAATTTGAAGCCTCTGTTTCAGCTTTGGCTGTGCTGTGGGTTCATGTTGTCGTTTCTGGGATGCTGATCATATCCCAGGCCGACAGGTGTCAGCAGTGGAGTCAAGGATTTGGATATTTCTTCTCAGCAGCCTATCAGGAGGAGGGTTTCCTCGCTGTGCATGCTGGGGAGGGGTATTTATGAGGCAGACGCCATTTGCTTGGGTCCTTCTTCACATGTGGCGCCCACCTTTAGGGTAGCCATACCACAGCACCCTGGCAAAAATGGCCTTCCAAGCAGCATGGCGCGCCCTCACTGGTCACCGCTGTCTACTGGGACCAGTGTGTTTCCCAGATAACAGTGGGGGGGAGGGGGGGTGATGCGAAGGGGCGTGACTCCTGTGGCAGGCTTTTCGCGGAAGTGGGTATCTGCACCCCCCTGTGGACCTTTGCTTTAACTAAAACTGGAGAGTGCAAAATCAGGTGCAGCTGTGCATAGCAGCCAATCAGCTTCTAACTACAGCTCGTTCAATGAATCTTTGGGGAAGAAACAAATGCAAGCTGATTAGTTTCTGTGCAGAGCTGCACCAAATTTTGCATTCTCCAGTTTTAGTAAATCAACCCCGAAGTGTCCTAAAAGAATTTCAGGTATTTAAAAAAAAAAAATTTTAACAGAAGGGAATGTTGGGTATTTTAGTATTGTGTATTTCAACGTGTATTGATGTATGTAGTCATCATTAAAAAAAATAAAAACACCCAAAATGTAACTGTTTGGTGATTTTGCACATAACCAATATTAGAACAGCTATCATTTTACAGCATGTACCATATCTGTTATATTATAGCATATTGGGATTTGCAAAATGCCTGAAGAGGGCACTTGTCTGCTATAGATTGCCAAAATCAAACAAAGTGCAGGGACGCTGGGTGCAGAGTAAATCACAGTGTGTTATTTGTTTGTTCCAGACCTCAAATAACTGCACTTTCCACATGAAAAGAAACACAGCACAGACTGATGATTTTACAGCAGCAAAAGCTTATTTTCTTCTGGGAGTTTTGATTCACCATACAAGAATGGCATGCCGGGCTGTGCAACATTAAAGACTTTATGAAACAGTAAGCTTTCTCCAATAATATATAGGCAGCAGTAGCTAAACTGATCTGGGAGGAAACTAGTGTGATTCCTTTCAAACCACTATTGAGTCTGTACATAAATACACTGAAATGCTGTGAGATGTGAACATCATGTTACAGCGGTGCAAAATAAATCTCACCGAGAATAATATCTGAGTTCACATGGCCACTAATAAAAGAGAAGTTGCTGCTTGTAACATTTCTCTAACGTTACAGATCTAAGTAGAAGACTATACTCCCAAGAGGGTAGAAAATAAGACAGATCTCCTTCTGCACTGCTCTTCCTATTGCTCTCTAGTAAAAAACAGACCTCTTTTATAAAGTATGGCATTTCAACAAGAACAGTGCTAATTGAGTCTCCAAGACCATCTACAATACTACTCATCTAGGTACCGTATTTTCCGGCGTATAAGACGACTTTTTGGATGCAAAAAAATGCATCCAAAGTCGGGGGTCGTCTTATACGCCGGGTACGGTCTCCGTGCAGCAGAGATCGTTCATGATTTCAAAGCTGCGCCGTCTTCTCAGCGTGTCCTGTGATTGGCGGAACACAAATCTTCCCAGCAGCACCTCTGTTCTGTGTTCCGCCTATCACAAATGCCTTCTCATCCTCGGACGAGATGAGAAGGCATCCGTGATTGGCAGAACACAGAACAGAGGCGCTACTGGGAAAATTTGTGTTCCGCCAATCACAGGACACGCTGAGAAGACGGCGCGGCTTTGAAATCATGGACGCTCGCAGCAGACGGAGACTGTCACCGGCCTGCAAAACGTGAGTGATGGCACAGTGGGGGGGAAAGTGGGGGCAAGTGATGACACTGTAGGGGCAAGTGATGGCACTGTGGGGGCAAGTAATGTGATGGCACTGTGGGGGCAAGTAATGTGATGGCACTGTGGGGGCATGTAATCTGATGGCACTGTGGGGGCATGTAATCTGATGGCACTGTGGGGGCATGTAATGTGATGGCACTGTGGGGGCATGTAATGTGATGGCACAGTGGGGGCATGTAATGTGATGGCACTGTGGGGGCATGTAATGTGATGGCACTGTGGGGGCAAGTAATGGCACAGTGGGGGCATGTAATGGCACAATGGGGGCATGTAATGGCACAGTGGGGGCATGTAATGGCAAAGTGGGGGCAAGTAATGGCACAGTGGGGGCATGTAATGGCACAGTGGGGGCATGTAATGGCAAAGTGGGGGCATGTAATGGCACAGTGGGGGCATGTAATGGCACAGTGGGGGCAAGTAATGTAATGGCACAGAGGGGGCATGTAATGGCATAGTGAGGCTTGAAAAAAGCCTGTTTCTGTCAGCGGTTGTTTCTGTCAACGGTTGTTCTGGCTAACCCTCAGCTTCCAGAAAGACTAGTAGGAAGGGGGTAGTCTTATATGGCGAGTATATCCCAAAACCAAAAATTTTCCTGGAAAATTAGGGGGTCGTCTTATACGCCGAGTCGTCTTATACGCCAGAAAATATGGTAGTCCTGGAATTGGCATTAACCGTATATACCCAAAATCATCATTTGAATCTTAGGTCAGAAGAAGAAATTTAGGAAGGAGGTTGCAGTACAACCGAAAAAAAGAGATAGAGATGGGGCCAAGTGAGGGCCCCTGACAAGCTCTTGTGGAGAATCAGCCGCGGTATACCGAAATTATTATAAACGTTATTGTTGTATCAAAAGGTGTGCTATAGTTCCGTTAAATGCTAAATGTTACATATGAGGAATATATCATTGTCATGTCAATCAATAAAAAACATACATACAAAACAGTGAAAATAGACAACGTTGTCACACTAAAGGCGCCAGACCTAAGTGCCCCACACATAGGCCTCGTACACACGACCAGTTTCCTCGGCAGAATTCAGCTTCCGACCGAGTTTCTGGCTGAATTCTGCCGAGGAAACTGGTCGTGTGTACACTTTCGGCCGAGGAAGCCGACGAGGACCTCGGCGAGGAAATAGAGAACATGTTCTCTATTTCCTCGTTGTTCTATGGGAGCTCTCGTCCCGCCGAGCTCCTCGGCGGCTTCAGTGCTGAACTGGCCGAGGAACTCGATGTGTTTGGCACGTCGAGTTCCTCGGCCGTGTGTACGAGGCTTTACACATCCACATGTACGTCCAGCTAAGGACACTAGATGGTGCTGCTATGTATCAGGTAAACTAATATTAGCATGGAAGTTAGATACTGGTAATTGGATTCTCTTTTTATCAGTTGTGTTTTTTGCTCTGGAAGTATCCAGTCCATTTGCGATGAAACAATAACCGTTATGGAAATAGAGACCAAATACAATTTTAACTTAAACTTTAAATATATTAAATATAATTAAAAATAATCTTAAACTGTGGTATAATTGGCCACGGCCCCCTTATTACTGGTATGACGATATACAACCAATAAAAAACAATGTTTACTGTATTTATTGGGGTATACCGCGCACCGGCGTATAACTTGCACCCCAATCTTAGAAAGGTAAAGGAGGAAAAAAAAGAAAACTTAAATTTTTGCCCTGCGTCCATCGGCGGCCTTGTCCGGCGTCCGTCTGCGGCCTTGCGCGGGGTCCGTCCAGCCTTGTGGGTGTCCGTCTGCGGCTTCCTTGCGCAGGGTCCGTCTGCGGCTTTGGAGGTGTCCATCTGCGGCCTCCATCCAGGTGTCTGTCTCCGTTCAGCGTGTCCGTCTGCGTCTTTGGAGGTGTCCGTCTCCGTCCAGTGTGTCGGGTGTTTGTTTTTGGATTTGGTGCGAGCCGAGAGGAGCCGGATTTCCTGTGTGTTTGGCTCCTCTCGGCTTCTCTCGGCGCCTCTCGCGTGGCTGCGGGCGGAGCCGAGCCTAGCCAAGTGCGCAGTACACTCGGCTTGGCTCGGCTCTAGGCTAGTGGCTCAGAGACAGAGGGGATCGGCGTATATCGTGCACCCACGATTTTCCCCTGATTATAAGGGGAAAAAAGTGCGCGGTATACTCTAATAAATACGGTATTTATTTGACGATGTAATACTTTCTAACCTTACATATATTAACATACCAAAGGTTCAGCTTTAAAAGCTTGAACCAACCAACTTATACCAAAGAAAGGATATTCAAAATGGGGAAGGACCGCGACAAGTGGAGGGAGGGAGGGTTGCCTTTTCTTCTGCTGCAGCCGTTGTTCTGTTAAAACCCGTTGGTCTGATGTCTTTTATACCAATTGTAGATTCTTCTAGAAGTTAAATGTCCGCTGACAGGTAAGTGACCAATAATAACTGTATTTTATTTTTTTAATTTACAGTGCAGTATCCTCTTGATTTTTCCTATTCCCATAGGTAGGGGGGCTATTGCGTTCCCCCTACCTTCATTCCTTCATTAAAATAGCCACGCTATTATAGCAGTATATTGGATTCATGGATATTTTAATTTTTTTCAGGGTTGCAGTACACATCACAGTGGGACCAATTAGCCAAAAGCATGATTTAAATTTTAGGTGAGAAAAAGCAATGTTTCTTGGCTCCAACTGGCTTGTGATTTGGGGATGAAGCAGAGGAACAGGTGGTTGTATTGTGCATTGTATTTTGCATTGCCATTAATTGATTTTTGAAATGAAGAAGAATTCCAATATCTTCATAAAGGTAAAATCAGGCACATCAAAAACATTCCCATCCAATAGCAAAACTCCAAGGATGCCCATCCATTAGGAGTGAGGCTTACACGTTTCAAGGGCAGAACCCTCTCCATTAGACCATGAGAGCTCATTTGGGTTGTGCCCTTGAAACACGCAAGCCTCACTCCATGTTGATGGACATCATTGGAGTTTTGCTATTGGATTGGACTAGATTTTATTAATGTGTCTGATTGTACTTACCCTTGTGAGTATATTGGCATTTTTTACATTTATTAAATCGTTTAAATGGAAATACACCAGGCCGGAGTGCCCTCTCTTTTGTTCTTATTGTTACATAGTTACATAGTAGGTGAGATTTAAAAAAAAGTCCATCAGGTCCAACCTATGTGTGTAATTTTATGTCAGTATTACATTGTATATCCCTGTATGTTGTGGTCGTTCAGGTGCTTATCTAATCATTTTTTTAAACTATCGATGCCCGCCCGCTGATGCCAATGCCTGTGGAAGGGAATTCCACATACTTGCTGCTCTTACAGTAAAGAACCCTCTACGTAGTTTAAGGTTAAACCTCCTTTAATTTTAATGAGCGGCCGTGTCTTGTTAAACTTGCTTCCGCTAAAAAGATTTATCACTATTGTGGGGTCACCAGTATGGTATTTGTAAATTGAAATGATATTCCTTCTCAAGCATCTCTTCTCCAGAGAGAATAAGTTCAGTGCTCGCAACCTTTCTTCATAACTAACATCCTCCAGACCCTTTATTAGCTTTGTTGCCCTGCTTTGTACTCTCTCCATTTCCAGTACATCCTTTCTGAGGACTGGTATAAAAACTGTATAGCATACTTCTAGGTGCGGCCGGACCAGAGTCTGTAACCATTGTGTATAAGGATCTCCCTAATCTGAAAAGGCAAGCAAGGTCCATGTATTACCTGTGGAATCCATGGAGGAACTGCTTCTGGGATAACACTAGAAGAAAAACTTTTTTGTGGATGACTTCATGGACTTCACTTACAGGAGACTGTCAGAGCCCATTGTCTTTTAGCGCTGTTCTTGATTTCTGCCTTAGGTTTAAGCACAGACTACACAGGGAACAAACCTAATACAAACTATTCCAACACCTATGGCTAGAACACAGAATGGACATAACCAGGCATAGAATGTCTTTTACTGTGTCCTAAAACTTTATAGAAGGGCTCCATGCAGATTCTCAGCACAGTATAAGCTAACCATTTTATTTCATGACAGGAGCTTTGACTAGCATTCAGAGAGCTTTAACAAAGCCTGTCCGAAGCATTGTTGAAGCCTTTTTGAAGTGAAGCAAGTGTAAATGAGCCCTATAGAAGCTGTAAAGGCAGAAGTTTTTTTATCTTGATGCATTCTATGCACTAAGATAAAAAATGTTTGTGTGTAGCAGCCCCCCAGCACCTTACTAATTACCTACCAGAACCCCTTCTCTATCCAGCAATGTCCATGATCCCCTCAGCCTTATTGGCTGAGACAGCGCAGTGGCGCAATTGGCTCCTGAGGCTGTCAATCAGTCAGCCAATCAGGGGGGTGAGGGGGCGGAGCCAGGTCGGACTCCATGACTGAATGGATACACGGAGCTGTGACTCAGCTTGACTTCCCCCTGGGGCAAGCTGCTGGCTGAGGGGCACTCAAAGGAGGGAGGGGCTAGGAGCAGCGAAGAGGGACCAGAGAAGTGGAGGATCCAGGCAGGTAGTTTTGCATGTTTGTTATTTATTTTATTTTTTTAAACAAGCATTTACAATCACTTTAAAGCTATGTCACAAAAAAAAAAAAAATATATATATATATCTATCTATATCTATCTATATATATATATATATATATATATATATATATATATATATATATATATATATATATATATATATATATATATATATATATATATTTTTTTTTAAACTGTATTTTATATTAGTGATCATAACACGTACAGAAATATTTGTAATCTGTATAAGCTACTTTTAATTGCAAGATGCTGGCTGGGTATTTAGATCTGTAGCTGAAGGGGTGGTAGAAATTTGATATTTCACATAGAATCAGGTGAAATGTACAGTATATGTTACAGATTTATTTCGATTTGGGTTTGGCATGCCAGAGGTACTGTAATGTACCCAATTAATTCAGTTTTATCTATCGATATATGTTGTGTGTGTGTGTATATATATATATATATATATATATATATATAATACATTCTTAGATGTGGTGACTGCATACGTTTTCTGTTTTGGCTTTTCATTTGGTGATGTCAAAACAATAAGCCTGTCGTTTTTCAAGAGAACAAGCTCTGCAACAGAATGTAGCAGATACAGGGTTGAGACAAACCATTTACCGGTTTTCCCGCATGCTTGTCCGACAGAAGCCAACCAAACGGCCGGTTTTAATTCGACCGGCCAATGTCGCCTGGTACTCTAATACAGGAGGTGTATTACTGGCCAGATCACCAGGTGAACACAGGGGGAAAAAGTCAAAGAAAAGAAAACCAATGCACCTGCCACATCAAATGATTGGTAAACTGCAATATATTATTTTATTGGTTTTGGGTTTAATACCGCTTTAATTGTTCAAGTATAACCCTAGTACTATATATCATAAAATATTTGTTGGAACTACACCCTGAATTCTAACATGAAATAAAAAAAATGAAAAGAACAGAGATTGACAGCCTATGAGATGGGCATATGATATAAGATGGGCATATGTTTGTTCACAAAAGCAAACGCAAGTTACTGTATCATTAAGTCATTAAACTTTGAGATAATTTCCTTCATCAGAGTTTTATTTTAAGCATAGGTAATGATCTGATAAAAGATTTCATAACAATTTGGAATGGTGAATGTGCTGCTTGCCAGGTGATCTTGTTTATTTTTTTGTGGTATCACTGTTTATGATGGTGTTAGTTGTAATTGCAGTATTAAACTATCCCAACAAAAATGACTATTTATGAAGCATACTTACGACAAAGGAAGTTGGCAGTTATAAATAACAATTGGCAGAAAAAGTATATTATCCGTTTTCCACTAAAGAACTTCACAGATCTGTTTCTATAGGTTTGCACCTCACCTGTACCCAAACCGTACATCCCTATCTGTAAGTTTGTACCCATAGCTCATGATGTAGTCTACTTTTAGCACACCTTGTTACAAGACATTCCTATATTACAGCAGAGAACGCTGGGACTGTTCTATTACATGAGGATGCCACCTGGCTGTCTGTATATACCCTAACCTGTCTGTATGTACCCTAGCCTGTCTATATACGACACAAGTCTGTCTGTATATACCCTAGCCTGTCTGTATATACCCTAGCATATCTGTATATACCCTAACCAGTCTATATAATACCCTAGCCTGTCTATATACTGCACTAGTCTGTCTGTATATACCCTAGCCTGTCTGTATAATACACTAGTTTGTCTGTATATACCCTAGCTTGGCTATATACTACACTAGTCTGTCTGTATATACCCTAGCCTGTCGGTATACTACACTAGCCTCTCTATATACCCTAGCCTGTCTATATACCCTAGCCTGTCTATATACCCTAGCCTGCCTATATACTACACTAGCCTGTCTATATACCCTAGCCTGTCTATATACTACACTAGCCTGTCTATATACCCTAGCCTGCCTACATACTACACTAGCCTGTCTATATACCCTAGCCTGTCTATATACTACACTAGCCTGTATATTCACTGCCCTAGCCTGTCTATGTGCCACGTTAGAAGAAAAGACTTCTATGCTACACAGGGAGAAGCTATGCTACACATTTCTATTTATTTTTTTGCTAAACAAATAAAAAAAAGGCAGAACAATTTGATTTTGTTTTTGTTTTTGTTATAACATTTTGTAAATAAGTTTTCTCCTTCACTGATGGGCACTGATGAGGCTGCACTGATGGGCACTGAAGAGGTGGCACTGATGGGCACTGGTGAGATGGCACTAATGAGGTGGCACTGATGAGGTGGAACTGATGGGCACCAATGATGAGGCACTGATATGCAGCACTGTTGGACACTCATAGATGGCAATGATGGGCACTGATATGCGGCACTGATAGATGGCACTCATAGGCACTGATAGGTGGCACTGATGGGTGGCAATGATGGACACGGATAGATGGCTCTGATAGGCAGCACTGATGAGGAGGCACTAGCAGACATTACTGCTGGGCACTGATTGACACCTCTAATGGGCACTGATTGGCAACCCTGGTGGTCATACCTGGTGGCCCTGGGTGGGCATCCCTGGTGGTCCTGGTGGCATCCCTGGTAGTCCAGGGTGGGCATCCTTGGGGGAGTTGCGCTGATAATCAATCAGTGCAGACCCCCTATCAGAAGAGCAGCCGATTGGCTCTCCTCTACTCGCTCCTGTCAGGGCAAATGGAGGAAAAGCCGATACACGGCTATTCCTGTTTATGCTGTGATCAGCTGTGATTGGACACAGCTGATTGCATGATAAAGAGCCTTTATGTCAGAAGCTCTTTACTGAGATCAGTGATGCGGTGTGTTAGACCGGCACACCACACCAAGAATCGATGCACTGCGGGCGTGCAATTGCAGCTTATCCTGCTGGACATCATAAAACGTCCAGCCAGGATAACTTAACCACTTTGTGCACGTCATTCTGTTATATGGTGGCCAGGAAGTGGTTAAAGCGGGGGTTCACCCTAAAACTACTTTCTAGTATTACAATGTCCCGACACATTACAATACAATTATGCCTATTTTGTTTTTTTTATACTGTACATACCTCGGTACAGCTAATTCATCCGCGGCTTCCGGGTTGCGAATCCCGCGGGAGTGGGCGTTCCTAACTTGCTGGTGATTGACGTGATGACCAAAAACTAGCTCCCTCCGTCGCGTAAGCTGCGCCACGATTGCCGAAAGAAGCCGAACGGCGAGTCGGCGCTATACTGCGCTTGCGCACCGCCGTTCGGCTCCTTTCGGCAATCGTGACGCAGCTTACGCGACGGGGGAGCTCGTTTTTGGTCATCACGTCAATCACCAGCAAGTTAGGAACGCCCACTCCCGCGGGATTTGCAACCCGGAAGCCGCGGTTGAATTAGCTGTACCGAGGTATGTACAGCATAAAAAAAACAAAATAGGCATAATTGTATCGTAGTAATGTGTCGGGACATTGTAATACTAGAAAGTAGTTTTAGGGTGAACCCCCGCTTTAAGGAATGTGGGATGGGGAAGGCAAGGTGTGTGGGTGGGGGGGCGATAGGGGGAAACTATATTTTTATGAATGAGAATTTTGAACAAAGTTTTATTTTTATTTTATATAATGTGAAATTTCATTAAATAGATAAATTATATATATATATATATATATACACACACACAAATGTTTTGCCTTTCATTTCTATTTTAAACTGAATGGTTTGTTTTTCAAGGTAATTGTTTACAATCACTTTTAATCCTTACCAGGATCCGGTTGGCTTTAAAGCGGACCTTTACTCCCCAAATTGCATGCCCATCCATAAAAGTCATAAACGCTCATTTACCTTTTTTTTCTTCTTCTGGGTTTCCTTAAGGACTGGGGACAGGTGCACCCTGGGAAAGCCATTTCACCAGTGTCTTCCAGGAAAATCCAGGAAAATCTTGCTTGATATTTTGCATGCGTTGAATGAGATATGGAGCAGGCCAATATTGTTCAATAACAACCTGCTCTGATCTCACATGGCACATTCGCAAGAATAGGTGTGGCATCTTTGTAAGGCCAACAAAAAACATGGAAGAAGAAGCTGGCCACTGATGAAGTCTTCTTATGAAAACGGTGGTTCAAGATACAAAGGTAAGAAATTTGACACATTACAGATGGTTATGCCGTAAGGGTGCAGGCAAGATTTTATCTTTGAATGTCTTCATGCCCAGGTTCACATCGGGGCAATTTGGCATGCCATTTGCCAAATCGGCGGCTATTGCCGGCAATGGCACTGATTCCAAAAATGAGTTTCTATACTACTTTTGGCGACTTCGGGGGAGGGGGGGGGTTGTATAGACATCTGTGAATCTGCACAGATGTCTGTCAAATCACCCCTGAAGTTGGATTGAGATGCGGGTAGAAATTTGTGTGAGTTCAGCTGAACTCGCACGATTTCTAACCCGCAGTCAGTGTGAACCCAGGCTATATGTGTATCAACAATACAGTAATTATTGTAGATATACTTGTAAATGCTGAAGGATGCAAAGTACACCAGAATCTGAATAGTGAAGATTAATACTTTAATATTTGTGTAGTGTTTCAGAAATGTACTAAGAAAGTAAATGCTACTAAGTAAAACAAAACTTTAAGAATATATATTAAAAAAGTTGTCAAAAAGTCTTCAGACTTTGCAGATGGAGTTTGGTAGCGTAGTTAATTATTTTGGTCATTTACAAAGAAACATGCTGTACTTAATGGACAATTAGTTTAACAATGCTTAATCAAAAGGAACATTCACAATTATCTAGGTACTTATAACTGTTCAAACATGACTCTTTATTACATTACAAAGTAAAATATGGAACAATAAATCTGACAAGGTCTCAAAGCTAATATACAGCCTATCGTGTCTGTATTTCAGATTTTCTCTTTTTTTGTTGTTGATATCTGTTTCTGTTAGCTCTGGGGCTTTCAAGTTGTATAATAAAACATGAACATGAAATGTGTATATTTATCATAGCAAAATCAAGTTAAACTTCCAGGTAATGACATTTGGAGAGGCCTACTACAAGGAATAACCGAAGAAGAATAATGGTAATGACGATGTGTGCAGATAATTTGGAGGCTGAGTGCAGTACCTGTGTGATACAATCAATGCTTGGATACAGTAACACTCTAGTTTCTCTTGAAATATTGTAATTATAATGGCAATAGACAAAAGCAGAAAAAAAGCTGGTAAAAAATAAGAACTAGTTTAATTATCTTTTTTTTTTTTACTAATGGCAGACACTGGTGTCTAAATGTAAGCAGTGCAGTAATATGTATCTATTTAGTGCCACTGCCTCAGAGCCGGTTCACACAAGGGCGGCACGACTTCAGGGGCGACTCGGCAGGGCGTCCTGAAGACGACTTCAGAGGCAACTTGCAAAATGTCTTCTGTATAGAAGTCAATGTAAGTCGCCCCCGAAGTCGTACAAGAACCATTTTGCGTCGCTCCTATTAGAACGGTTCTATTGAATAGAATATGACGAGACTTGTCAGGCGGCTGAGTCGCCTGACAAGTCGCCCCAGTGTGAACCGACTCTAAAGGAAATGTATAATCTTTTCAGTTGTTTTGTTATCAATGTGCTCTGATGTTAAAAAAAAAAAGTTGTTTCTATGTATAATTTTTAATTATTTATTTACATAGAAAAAAGCCATCTTAGCTCATTAGACATGCCGGCACTGCTTCCTGCTTTGGAGCACAACACAATGGTTGTAATGGTTGTAAGTGCGACACAACTGTTCTTTCTCAGGACGTAAGCCTGTAGGTTGGCGTAGTAATTTAAAACAATACATTCCCTATGTGGAATATATAATTTATCAAGAGTTGGTAACCCGTTTACACCAAGCTCACACATACGAGGTGTGTCTAAAAAGTTTGGCGAATGGTCCGATGTCTCAACGGCAATATGGGCGCATGCACATGACTATCCAGAGATACGCTAGGAAGCGCCACCTAGCGCCCTCAGGCAGACTCTCCACCAATAAGCTTCCTCCAACAGGACGGACAGCCCAGGACCTTTTTAGGTGGGGATTCAGTCGATTACTGAGTCCCGAGCGGCAGATCAAATGCTCCGGGCCAACGTGGTTAGCTTTCCATTTACAAAATAAAGGCCTGATTTTTCCTGAAAAAAAAAAAAGTATAATTCACCTGAATATACTAAATAGTTGCAATGATATGTACAATTTTACTAACACACGTAAAAGCTGAACAAACTGCAAGAATGGGTTAAGATTGGAGGTAGGCTGGTGGCAGGTTGAGTGTTTTCTCCCCGTATTATCAAATTTACAGATTTTCATATTTAAAGTGATTGTAAACGATCAAATTTTAATTTTAAAAACAACAAACTTGTTATACTTAACTGTAGTGCATTGTTTTGCGCAGAGCAGCCCCAGCCCTCCTCTTCTGGGGCACTACTGAAATTATTGCAATACTAAAACTGAGGCATTTCCTATCTGTAGAGAAAAGGACGAGGTGGCAAGTCTAGAGAGTTGCAGGATCTGGAGCTCCAGATCTATATTCCAAAGAGACATGATTACTTAACCACTTAAGACCCGGACCATTATGCAGGTTAAGGACCTTGCCCCTTTTTGCGATTCGGCACTGCGTCGCTTTAACTGACAATTGTGTGGTCGTGCGACGTGGCTCCTAAACAAAATTGGCGTCCTTTTTTTTCCCACAAATAGAGCTTTCTTTTGGTGGTATTTGATCACCTCTGTGTTTTTTTTTGCGCTATAAACAAAAATAGAGCGACAATTTTGAAAAAAATTCAATATTTTTTACTTTTTGCTATAATAAATATCCCCAAAAAAGATATAAAAAAACATATTTTTTCCTCAGTTTAGGCCGATACGTATTCTTCTACCTATTTTTGGTAAAAAAAATTGCAATACGCGTTTATCGATTGGTTTGCGCAAAATTTATAACGTTTACAAAATAGGGGATAGTTTTATGGCATTTTTATTAATATTTTTTTTTACTACTAATGGCGACGATCATCGTTTTTTTTCGTGACTGCGAAATTATGGCAGACACATCAGACAATTTTGACACATTTTTGGGACCATTGTCATTTTCACAGCAAAAAGTGCTATAAAATGCACTGATTACTGTGAAAATTACAATTGCAGTTTAGAAGTTAACCACTAGGGAGCGCTGAAGGGGTTAAGTGTGACCTCATATGTGTTTCTAACTGTAGGGGGCGGGGCTGGACGTGTGACATCAGTGATCGTCTTTCCTTATATCAGGGAACAGGCGATCACTGACATTGCCACAATGAAGAACAGGGAAGGTGTGTTTACACACTCCTCTCCCCGTTCTTCAGCTCCAGTGACCGATCGCGGGACACCAGCGGCTATCGGGACCCCACGGCTGGGCCTTAAAGAGACACATACAGATACCTGATTGTGCCCAGCCTTAATGAACTTATTCACTTTTTCTACAATCTCCTATTGTAGATCTTCACTCAAATGAGCTCCTAGTCTTTCACTAGACTTGCTGATCCACTGGATCCCCTGAGCTCTTTCAATCTTCTCATTGAGTATCTTCCTCAAGCGTCACCTCCACTGGCTGGGTCCCTGGCTTGACATCTGCTGAAGTTTCTCAATTCTTCGCTGTGCCTGGTTGGTGAGAATACTGCTCTGGTATTTGCTTCAGCTACTCACAGCGGTCCCTGGTAGTAAGGTGGATGGTCCCTTAGTGGCAACAGCCTTTCCTCTACCTCCGACCATGACAGGTTCTCCGTCACTTCTGGTTGGACTGCAAGCCGCAATCTCAACTCTACGCTGCTCTCTTGCTTCCTGATAGGCCCTCAGACAGCCTAGCAGCCAGACATTACTGGGACAGGCCTTAGGCTCTGGCCTAGCAGTCTGGGGCAGCACAACACGCATCCACCCAGACAGCCATCCAGGTGATCTCAGATCACCTGACCTCACCCAAATAAATTGGCTCTCCCAGCAGGCCAAGGGACCCAAGAAAATCTCTGCCCGTTGGGTGAGACACCCCATTCATTCCTAATCTGTC
This sequence comes from Rana temporaria, assembly GCF_905171775.1. NCBI lineage: Eukaryota > Metazoa > Chordata > Amphibia > Anura > Ranidae > Rana > Rana temporaria. The sequence continues at coordinate 191,031,366 of NC_053490.1, forward strand.
CTTGCAATGCCCTTGTCTTATCTAATGCCACCAGATACCCGGCCGTCTAGTGACAGAAGAGAGAACTGCAGCTATTCCAGAATTAGTGGGAAACCAATTGACCTCCTACCAATTGGCCAAGGCAACTATCACTTGGCAAAAAAAATGTACTAGCAACCATGCCGAAACATCAGGGTGCTACAAGTGTATATGCGGTCTGCAAGAGGATAAATGAACCATACCTTTAAAGTTAACCTGTGCCAGACTATGCACGCTAATGTATTTACATTTTTGTTCAATAATCAGTAAAAGTTGTGAGAAGCTGAGTGAAAGCTGACTTTAGAGTCTATGGGGCAGATCCACAAAGGTATTACGCCGGCGTATCTCTTGATACACCGCGTAATTTCAAATTTTGCGCGTCGTATCTTTGTTTTGTATCCTCAAAACAAGATACAACGGCATCTCGGCTAGATCCGACAGGCGTACGTCTTAGTACGCCGTCGGATCTAAGCTGCAATTTTTCGGCGGCCGCTAGGTGGCGTTTCCGTCGAATTCCGCGTTGAGTATGCAAATTAGCTAGTTACGGCGATCCACGAACGTACGTCCGGCCGGCGCATTGTTTTTATGTTGTTTGCGTTCGGCTTTTTCCGGCGTATAGTTAAAGCTGCTATTCTGAGCCGTACTCAATGTTAAGTCGTTCCGGCGTCCAATTTTGAATTTTTTACATTGTTTGCGTAAGTCGTTCGCGAATAGGAATTTGCGTAGAATGACGTCACCATCGTAAGCATTGGCTGGTTCCGGTTTAATTTCGAGCATGCACACTGGGATACCCCCACGGACGGCGCATGCGCAGTTAAAAAAAACGTTGTTTACGTCGGGTCACGACGTATTTACATAAAACACGCCCCCATCACAGAGATTTGAATGGTGCGCCATTACGTCGCCAAAGATACACTACGCCGCCGTAACTTACGGCGCAAATTATTTGAGGATTCGAAAAAAAATAAGTTACGGCGGCGTAGTGTATCTTAGATACGCTGCGCCCGGCGCAGAGGTACATGGATCTGGCCCTTTGTTGAGATATTTGAGAATAAATCTCTACAAGCAGCTGGAGAGGTGACTGGGGGTTATTTTAAAGCTCTTTTGCTGTTTTTTAAGAGTATGTAAAATGTTTAATGCCAACAGTCTGCTTACAGGAGTGGATTTGGTACTGACCCAGAACAAAATGGCAGCAAAGAAATTCAGTAGGATGCCAGAATGCCAGATCAGCATACTTGCTTCTTGTCATTGACTCAGAAAGTTGTAGCATGAGAGTCATAGAATTTGTTTGAAAAATATTAACAACAGCAACCATGTATTTCTCTTTTGACAGTTTTCCTTTGAGTGATAACTCATGTGTTTGACGTATGTTAGGGGAAAGGCATTCACTAGTAAATCTTTACAAGAGGTGTGGACTGTTTCATTTCTAAAAGGACAAACTATAGAAAAGAACCTAAAACTCTGAGTTATCTCAATCAATCATGATGACTGCTAGAACATAGCACATTCCCCTAGTATGTTGGTGCATGCTGTGAGAGCAATGTGACTGCTTGGGCTTTGTTTGATAGCAAATAAGAGATGCACATTCTAGCGTTAATGGGAATAAAGGGCCAGATTCAGAAAGAGTTATGCCGGCGTATCAGTGATACGCCGGCATAACTCACACTTTGCGCCGGCTTAACTGTTTTTCTGTATGCAGAAAACAAGATAAGCCGGTTTGCAGCAAAGATCTGACAGGCGTAATTGTATTACACCGTCGGATCTTAACTGCAATTTTAAAATGGCCGCTGGGGGCGTTCTCGCTTATTTACGCAGAGAATATGTAAATCAGCGAGATACGCCAATTCACGAACGTACGCGGGCCCGACTCAGTCACTTTACGCCGTTTACGTAAGGGTTTTCCCGGCGTAAAGATAAAGCTGCCCAAAGCAGGCGCATCCTATGTTAAGTATGGACGTCGTGACTGCGGGAAATTTGAAAAATGTTACATCGTTTGCGTAACTCATCCGTGAATGGGGATTTACGTCGATTACGTTCACGTCTAAAACACTGTCATAATTCGGAGCATGTGCACTGGGATTTTTCTAAGGCCGGTGCATGCGCAGTACGTTCGGCGCGTGGACACGTCTAATTTAAATAGGAGACGCCCCCTACCCGCCTATTTTGAATTTACGCTACGCCGCCACAACTTAACACGCAAGTGCTTTGTGAATACAGCACTTGCGTGTTAAGTTGCGGCGGCTTAACGTAAATAAGAAAAGTTACGCCACCGCAACTTTGCGCGTGGCTTTCTGAATCTGGCCCATAGTGTTTTTTTTAAGAAAACCAGTCATCAATAAAACGTTTTTTTTTTTTCTGTAATCATAAGTGCGGGTGTGAATAATGTTGTTCTGTAGCCATCAGAATTCAAGTAGGTGCTTTGCTTTATTTAGAAAGGACAGCTGTGAAGGGGACCCGTATATACAGAACACTCAGTGTAAACACATGTGCTGCCATTGAGCTGGGCACACGCAGAGACTGAAACACTAATGACCAAACTGCTGAGCTGACACAAACAGCGCTGATTGCAATAAAAAAAAAATGCATCCTACAGTTTACATGTCCTTTTTGTTAAAGGCCTTACAGAATAATGGCGGCGAGTGCTTAACAATGTATAACAAAACACATAGCAGTGTTTTTTCATCCCCGAGAAAAGGAGGCATGCTATGTACCATGTCACCATGACAGGACTGTTACGGTACTTCTGTAAAATAGGTAACCTTTTTTCCACTTAATGAGAATGTAAGGGTTAGAATCTGTACTTTAACTCTTAAAGGTTTTTTTTTTAGAAAACAGATCCCTTGCTTGAGAATTAAAAGTATAGATTATGTATGTGTGTGTGTAGTATAGTGTATAGTGTGGGAAAAATAATTATTTGATCCTCTGCAGATTTTGTTTGTTTGCCCACTTACAAAGAAATGAAGGGTCTATAATTTTTTATCATAGGTGTATTTTAAATGAGAGACAGAATATCAACCAAGAATTCAGAAATAAACACATGATACAAATGTTATAAATGAAGTTGCAGTTCAGTGAGTAAAATAAGAAATTGATCCCTAAGCAAAACATGACTTAGTACTTGGTGGAGAAGCCCTTGTTGGCAAGCACAGTGGTAGGGCGTTTCTTGTAGTCAGTGACCAGGTTTGCATACATCTCAGGAGGGATTTTGGTCTACTCTTTTTTATAGATCTTTTCTAGATCCTTAAGGTTTCTTGGCTGTCACTTGGCAACTCAATGTTTCAGCTCCCTCCATACATTTTCTATAGGATTAAGGTCTGGAGACTGGCTAGGCCACACCATGACCTTAATGTGCTTCTTCTTGAGACACTCCTTTGTTGCCTTTGCGGTATGTTTTGCATCATTGTCATGCTGTAAGAAGAAAGGGTTTACCCAGCGAACGACAATGAGAACGCCTGTGATATAGTTCAGTTTGATATTGTCTTTTTTGTTTTGATTGGAATTTGTCCATATATGCTTTAGAAAAAATTCAAGTGCAAGCCATCACCAGAGCATATCCAAGGTACTCTGTGAGCAATGTAAGAGAGAGGAAGGGAGACACACCTTAGTGCAATATTATAAAGTTATTTTAAATTGCGCAAACATAAATGCCTTTTGTGTCTCTCTCCCTTTCCTCCACACCGAGGTCCGCCCACCGGATGACGTCATTTCCCCTGTACGATCCAAGCCAGCTGAGATCTCCTTCACTTCCTGCCCTGCAGACAGAATCTCATGCAGTGAGAAAACACAGCTGATCGCTGGGGAAAACTGGATTGCTGCCACCCCTCAAGGAGGACCTGACAGATATGCCTTTAATGCTTTTATCATTGTCATGCTGGAAGACCCATCCACCACCCATCTTTAGTGTTCTGGCTGAGGGAAGAAGGTTCTCATCAAAGATTTTACAATACATGGCCCCGTCCATTGGCCCCTCAATGCGGCAAAGTTGGTCTGTACCTTTAGCAGAGAAACAGCCCTAAAGCATAATGGGACCTACGTGCTTGACTGTAGGAATGGTGTTCTTAGGGTCATAGTCAGGGCCGGCCTTAGGTGTTCAGGCGCCCTGTGCGAGCTAATCCTGTGGCCCCCCCCCCCCCCCAGACCGCTACACAATAAACTACCCACAGACCGCTGCACAATACACACACTGACCGCTGCACAATACACACACTGACCGCTGCACAATACACACACTGACCGCTGCACAATACACACACTGACCGCTACACAATACACACACTGACCACTACACAATACACACACTGACCGCTACACAATACACACACTGACCGCTACACAATACACACACTGACCGCTACACAATACACACACTGACCGCTACACAATACACACACTGACCGCTACACAATAAACTACCCACAGACCGCTGCACAATACACACACTGACCGCTGCACAATACACACACTGACCGCAGCACAATACACACACTGACCGCTGCACAATACACACACTGACCGCTACACAATACACACACTGACCGCTACACAATAAACTACCCACAGACCGCTGCACAATACACACACTGACCGCTACACAATACACACACTGACCGCTACACAATACACACACTGACCGCTACACAATACACACACTGACCGCTACACAATACACACACTGACCGCTACACAATACACACACACTGACCGCTACACAATAAACTACCCACAGACCGCTACACAATACACACACACTGACCGCTACACAATACACACACACTGACCGCTACACAATACACACACACTGACCGCTACACAATACACACACACTGACCGCTACACAATAAACTACCCACAGACCGCTGCACAATACACACACTGACTGCTACACAATACACACACACTGACCGCTACACAATACACACACACTGACCGCTACACAAACTACCCACAGACCATTACACAATAAACAACCCACAGACCGCTATACAATACACACAGACCACTACACAATAAACTACCCACAGACCATTACACAATAAACTACCCACACACCGCTATACAATACACACTGACCGCTACACAATACACACTGACCGCTACACAATAAACTACCCACAGACCACTACACAATACACACAGACACTACAGCATTGGTGCATTTTACTATAGAGGCATTGGTGGACTACAAGGCCCAGCATTTTACTATAGGGGGCTCTGGTGGACTACAATAACCATCATTTTAGTCCCACCAATGCCTCCTATAGTAAAATGCTGGGCCTTGTAGTCCACCAGATTCCCTATAGTAAAAGGCCCAGCATTTTACTATGGAGGCATCACACGTTACACACTGACTTTCTGGCTGCTCCCTCCCTCTCCCCAGACCAATACCTACTCCCTCGGGGGTGACACAGAGGAGGGGGGGTAAACTGACCTGGCAGATGAGTCCTCAGGAGACACATATCGGGAGGCAGGACTCTGGGAGCAAGCAAGCAGGCACGATCATCGAATCCACAGTGCAGCTCCACCCCCGCCTACACACATGACCAGCACCAGCTCAGCATGGCCATTCACAGACCCCCATGTCTGCTTCCAGGCATGCCCCGCCCATCGCACATGGCCTGTTCTGCCAATCACAGAGCACCTACTGGCTCAAAGCACATCGCATATCGTGACAGCGATAGCGAGTGGAGAAATCCGGCTGCTACTGGCCACAGGACTCAACAGGCACGGCGCCCTGTTGCTCATGGCGCCTTGTGCGGGCGCACGACTCGCACAACGCTAAGGCCGGCCCTGGTCATAGTTAGCATTTTTATTTTTCAATACGCGGCGAGTCCCCCTCCTCAAGAAAGTACATGTACAGTGATGCCAATGAACATCTACGTGATTCAGAGAAGGATTGGGAGAAAGTGCTATGATCAGATATGACCAAAATTTTGCTCTTTGGCAATAAGTTGACTCGCCGTGTTTTGAGGAAGAAAAATGCTGACTATGACCCCAAGATCACCATCCCTACAGTCAAGCTCGGAGGTGGAAGCATGATGCTTTGGGGCTGTTTCTCTGCTAAAGGTACAGGCCGACTTTGCCGTATTGAGGGGCCAATGGCCATGTATTGTAATGTCTTGGATCAGAACCTTCTTCCCTCAGCCAGAACACCGAAGGTGGTTCATGTTAAAAAGGTGTTGGTACTGCGCTGGTATAATAATGTGATGTCAAATTTTTTTTTTTTTTTTACCCCTATAGTGATATAGTGCTAGATCCAGTACAGTGATGTACGTGATGGGTCACTATAGAAACAGCTCTTGTGAACATATGTACTAGCGTGATGCTATGTGCATATGCTGTGCCATTGAGTATGCAAATTAGCTAGATACGCGAATTCCCGAACGTACGCACGGCTGACGCAGTAAAGTTACGACGTTTGCGTTAGGCTTTTCCCAGCGTATAGTTTCCCCTGCTATATGAGGCGCAGCCACTGTTAAGTATGGCCATCGTTCCCACGTCGAAATTTTAAAAAGTTACGTCGTTTGTGTAAGTCGTTTGTGAATGGGGCTAGACGTCATTTACGTTCACGTCGAAACCAATGACGTACTTTCAACGTCATTTGGAGCAATGCACACTGGGATATTTTACGGACGGCGCATGCGCAGTTCATTCGGCGCGGGACGCGCTTCATTTAAATGATACACGCCCCCTACCCGCCGAATTTGAATTCCGCCGGGTGATTTACGCTACGCCGCCGTAACATATGGAGCAAGTGCTTTGAGAATACAGCACTTGCCCGTGTAAGTTGCGGAGGCGTAAAGTAAATGAGATACGTTACGCCCGCACAATTTTGCGCCGATCTACGTGAATCTGGGCCAATATATCCACTGTATAGTTACATAGTTAGTCAGGTTGAAAAAAGACACAAGTCCATCCAGTTCAACCATAAAAAAAAAATTTATACCCAATTCTATACTCACAGTTGATCAAGAGGAAGGCAAAAAACAAAACAAAAAAAAACAGCTGAACATGATGCAATTTGCTACAGTAAGGATAAAGTTCCTTCCTGATCCCCCGAGAGGCAATCGGATTTTCCCCGGATTAACTGTACCTATAAATGTTAGTACCCGATGTTACCTACCACATTATTTGTGATTCTCTTCAGATTCTCTTATGATCCAGATACTTATACCACACTGGAGTTCTCTGCAAACTATACTGCAGTTAAAGCACTACTTCATCAAAAACTTTTAGCTTTAGATAATGGAGAAGTTTTGCCATGGAAAGTTTTCCATTTACTTTCTTTCTTAGTGCTGGTTCACACCATGAATCGCACATGAATGCACAGAGCTCTGACTTGCCCAGAATGTTGCTTTGCCCTTTCTATTTGAATAATTTATTTTATTTTTATTTTTTAAATAACTAAACTGTTGCCCATATGGGTCTACATAACAACCATAGCATTAATCACTAGAGACAAGCACACAGGGAGGGGAGTCCAACGTACAACCAATGTCTATACAGGGTGGTCCTGCCGTCCATAGAAGGTTATGCTCCTACCAAGATGTCCAGAGATGCTAGCTCTCAGTTAGGCATAAAAGGAGAGACAAAGGGATTCCAGATAGGGAAACAGGAAAAGATACCTGGAAACAGCAAGGGGGTGGAAACAATAAGGGAGGTGGATAAGTAGTGGCATCTCAGGGCTCAGATTTAACTATGAATTAAGTAGGGTGTTTACAAATAGCTGAGAGTAGATGGGTCAAGGGTTGGGAATGCATAATAATGCTATGGTTCCCAAACTTTAAAAAAAACATGGTCTGGGAGTCAGTAGGACAGCTTGAGAGTTTTAAATGAATAAGCATTCATGTACATCTTAACTTTTGCTAAATCCACTCTTGGTTTTTCCACGCTTTGTATATCGTTTGTTTTACCCTGATAAACATAGCGACTGTAAGAATGGGAACTGGGTGGGGCAACAGTGACAAATTACAGGGTCCTTTGGAACAGATATGTAAAACAGAGTGTGAACAAGACCAAAGGTTGTCGACCAAAAGGAGACCAATTTCATGCAATTCCACCAAATGGGGCCACAGCATCTGAAGCATCTCCTATCATAGGATGAGAGGGTTTTTGCTGTTCTTGCTAGTACCCAGTTCTATTGAAGTAGAACCTTGTAAGTGGATTCAAGTAAAGGGGGGATGAAGGAGCATTTCAACATGCCAGAGCAAGTATTGTTCCAGTACTCACTAGTTATTAAGGTTTTAGGGTCTTGTTCCCAAAGTACTTAAAGCGGTGGTTCACCCATAAAAACGACTTCCCCCTATTACACTGCCCCCCCGCATTACAATACGATTATGCCTTTAATTTTTTTTTGGCTGCTGTACATACCTGGGTACAGCTATTCACCCGTGTCCTCCGGGTTGCGAGTCCCGCGGGAGTGGGCGTTCCTAACATGGCGGTGATTGACGTTTTGACTAAAAAATGAGCTCCCCCCGTCGCGTAAGCCGCGTCACGACTGGCGAAAGGAGCCGAACTGCGATGCGCAGGCGCAGTATAGCGCCGACTCGCCGTTCGGCTCCTTCCGCCAATCGTGACACTGCTTACGCGACGGGGGGAGCTCGTTTTTTAGTCTTTAAAAGAGAGGAAGGTTTGCTGAGTGGGCATTCATGGCTGCCTTTAGGCCCCATGTACACAGGACGCTGCTAAACATACGTTCAGAGGCAGTTGGACGCTCTTTTTCAACTGCCCCTGAACTCATTCAAATTTATCCTATAGTCTCGTTTATTGCCGTTTTTAGGCACTTTTTGTTTAACAGAGTCTCTTCTAAAGCAAAAAAATGGGTTTAGTCGCAGAAGATTTCCACGTTTCAGATGCCAAACGTGACAAAACGCGGTAACCCGCGTTTAGCAGCGTTTCGTTTATAGGCTATTTTTGGGCATGTAAAAAAATGTATTTTTTTCATTGAAGTGCTTCTAAACGCAAACGCGGCTAAATGTGGCATGTAAACACGGCAAAGCAGACGTTTTAAACGTAAGTTACTATTTGTCAAGTTTAATAATTTAAGAGCAGTTGTAAAAGTGTCCTGTGTACATGGAGCCTTAGAGTGGATAACAGTTTAGGAAAGCCTGGTATGTGATGGCAGATGTGTTCTAAAAATTACTCTGTATAGGAGAACTCGTGGAAGAAACGTGATCCAGTGTTTGAGTTATAGTAGTGTTCTCCCCGAGGGGTGTTCCAGTGTTGTTGTAGGCCACAAGGGGGATTCTCTTGCTATTTTACAGTTTGAATCCTGTAAGGCAGGCAGTACAGGAGTAGGGTGACCACATTTCCAAACTACCATTCAGGGACACCCTCCTTCCCAAAAATCAGCTTGTGCTGTAACGAATCACAGCACAGTGATTGGACACAAGAGGCAGGATTTCTCCGATCACAAGCAGGAGGTGGGGATTGTGCTTTTCCAGGCATTCCCGGCCAGGACAAGTACTGTCAGTGAGTAAAGCTGTGATGTGGCGGCCTTTTTTGGGGGCATCAGTTTGCCCCCCGGGGTGGCTGTGTCAGTTTCATTCCGGGACACTGTATTGTCCTGGCATAAAGGTACCTGGGACAGACCTGAAAAATGCAGGACTGTCCCGGCAACCCGGGACACATGGTCACCCTATACAAGAGGTCAACATTGTTTGAATATATATGTTAAATTTATGTAAAAATCCTGTTAATGAATTTGAATAAATACATAAGTGGGTTAAAATTTCTAGGTACCAGGAGTTCAGCATGGAATTAAGTGTTGTCAGGTGCATATTACAGTCTCATATGTCTCTAGAGTTCCAGAGCATATAATATTTTATTTCAAATCCAAATGTGACCAATACTTTGAGTCTGGTTCACTACTGAGGCCCCGTACACACGACCGAGTTTCTCAGCAGAATTCAGCCAGAAACTCGATCGGAGCCGTATTCTGCCGAGAAACCCGGTCGTGTGTACACTTTTGGCCGAGGAAGCCGACGAGGATCTCGTTGGGCCAAATAGAGAACATGTTCTCTATTTCCTCGTTGTTCAATGGGAAATTTCGGCTCGCCGAGATCCTCGGCGGCTTCACAAGGAACTCGACGAGCAAAACTATGTGTTTTGCCCGTCGAGTTTCTCGGACGTGTGTACGGGGCCTGAAGCTGAATAAAGTGGTCAGGCTCTGTTCCTGCTTCATTTTTTGTAGACAGGGAATTGAAAGATATCTACATATCAGCAGACTGTATAACCTACTGCATACTGTAAATTACACAATAGTTAAACGTATGTACCCTATTCAGAAATATTTTACTGTAATGTGAACTGTAAATTCTCTATCAAAGTCAAGTGCAGTTATTTATTGATTTTGGACTTTACACTATAGGTCTCTGACACCAAGGTAATTTACAAAACACAAGAATGCTTTACTTTTGATTTGGTTTTACTTGTGGTTTTGAAGTACATTATTGTGAGCCTTATATTGCATAAATACAGAGAATATGTGTATTGGACTGTGCACAATTCTGCTCATATCCTGTACTTATCTGGGTAATCCATACTGCCAATATATGCTGAAACACTGACACACTAATGCAAGTATATTATTGTAGGGTACAGCCTAAAATATGTGTGTGGTCACGTGCTTGGCTAGAGAAAAGCAGAACAAGTTAGGACATTGCCCCTTGGTATTATCAACCTAAATGGGTTAATATTATTGCACCTCCACTCAGCAAGGGGAGCCGGCAAGCAGAGGAGCTCACAAGATTTGAATGCTGCGTTATTGAACCTTGGGAAATGTTGTTAAGGAGAAGAGTTATACTGTAATAGCAGTGCAATATCCTTTTACTTAACCTTGTGTGTCAGAGGAGCTGAGGTCGTTCACCACGTTGACGCAGAAGAACAGAGAAACCAATCTGTCAAGCAGCTCTTTTAGAGATAGAGCTACATGACATTACCTCTACATCCACTGTGCAAGGAGAGTTATTTTGACCACTTAAGACCCGTACCATTATGCAGCTAAAGGACCTTGCCCCTTTTTGCGATTCGGCACTGCGTTGCTTTAACTGACAATTGCGCGGTCGTGCGACGTGGCTCCAAAACAAAATTGGCGTCCTTTTTTTCCCCACTAATAGAGTTTCTTTTGGTGGTATTTGATTACCTCTGCGGTTTTTATTTTTTGCGCTAGAAACAAAAATAGAGCGACATTTTTGAAAAAAAATCAATATTTTTTACTTTTTGCTATAAAAAATACCCCCCCCCCCCCAAATATAAAAAACGTTTTTTTCCCTCAGTTTAGGCCCATATGTATTCTTCTACCTATTTTTGGTAAAAAAAAAATCGCAATACGCATTGAACGTTTGGTTTGCGCAAAGTTTATAGCAGTTACAAAATAGGGGATAGTTGTATGGCATTTTTATTAGGGCTGTTACTGATTAAAATTTTCGTGTTCGATTAATCTATTTTTTTTTATGCGTTAGTACATTAACGTGTTGAATTGCTGTACTTTCATCATCCACTTTGTCCTTAAAATGGTAAAGGATTAGCAAACAAGCTGGAGGGACTGAGCCACAGAGAAAGCGGCCGTACTCCATTGACCCATTCAGCCCCTCAGTCATGATCTTGTCATTGCTATTTAGTATATGACAAGATAGGACATCAGCTAAAGATCCCGTGCAAGTATTTTCATCAGTGTTGCATAAAAAGTAAAAGCTCAAAATAAATAAAAAATATATTTCGCATTTTAAAATAACTGCCATGCTTTGTACCAGAAACATGATATTAGTGCCATTGTAAACAGGATAAATTCTAGAATAAAAAATAGATTTTGGAATCGTGGGCAGAATCACCCAATTCTGCCAGTGTGTCCAGAACACCCAGGTGAAAATGGAGCCTAAGTAATGACGTGCAGTCACGGCTGGAGCAAGTGCATGTAGACATGAAGTGGCTGTGGCAGGAGAAGATCTGCGTAAAGGATGCATAAAGAATGAAATTATTTTAAACAGTATTTTTTTTAAATGCAGTTATTAAAGTGATATTAAATAAAACTTTTTTTTAAAGTGATATTAGAATGCATTATTGCATGAATGTAAAAAACCTTGACCCTTTAGAACCACTTTAATAATATACATTGCCTAATCTTTATAGGGTTTGCATCTACTTGAGAGGCGCTCGCACAGATATTCATTGTACTGGAGAAATGTCTATCTATCTATCTATCTATTTATCTATCTATCTATCCATCCATCTATCTCTCTATCTACAGTGCCTTGAAAAAGTATTCATACCGCTTGAAATTTTCCACATTTTGTCATGCTACAACCAAAAACGTAAATGTATTTTATTGGGACAGAGTGGCGCATAATTGTGAAGTGGAAGAAAAATGATAAATGGTTTTCAAAATCGTTTACAAATAAATATTCAGTCAATACTTTGTAGAACCACCTTTCACTGCAATTACAGCTGCAAGTCTTTTTTGGGATGTCTCTACCAGCTTTGCACATCTAGAGAATTGATTTTTTGCCCATTCTTCTTTTCAAAATAGCTCAAGCTCTGTCGGAGAGCATCTGTGAACAGCAATTTTCAAGTCTTGCCACAGATTCTCAATTGGATTTAGGTCTGGACTTTGACTGGGCCATTCTAATACATGAATATGGTTTGATCTAACCCATTTCATTGTAGCTCTGGCTGTATGTTTAGGGTCATTGTGTTGAAAGGTGAACCTCTGCCCCAGACTCAAGTCTTTTGCACACTCGAACATGTTTTCTTCTAAGATTGCCCTGTATTTGGCTCCATCCATCTTCCCATCAACTCTGACCAGCTTCCCTTTCCCTGCTGAAGAAAAGCACCCCACAACATGATACTGCCACCACTATGTTTCACAGTGGGTATGGTGTGTTTGGGGTGATGTACACTGTTAGTTTTTCGCCACACATAGCATTTTGTTTTAGGCCAAAAATTTCAATTTTGGTCTCATCTGACCAGTGCACCTTCTTCCACATGTTTGCTGTGTCCCCCACATGGCTTCTCGCAAACTGCAAACAGGACTTCTTATGGCTATATTTCATCAATGACTTTCATCTTGGCACTTGTGAAGGATGTCAGTGTAAATCTCCCTGCTTGGGTCATGTGTCACAAGCTATTGACATGTTAATGACCCTTCCTCAGCCAGCTCCCTAGTCAAATGGTAATTGATTTATTGTGTGTGGGAAGGAGACCGGCCTTACTGTTTACAATGATTAGATAAGGGGCTCATGTTAATTATTCTGATTGCTTCATTGTGGTCAGGCTGTTACACCTAGTAATTAACTCCGCTGATGTCGTTATCTAAAGAAACATGTCTGCATGGTCGGCTCCGACTTGTCTCCTATAATCTGTATGGGAAACCCCACTGTGTGAGGGGGGCGTTCCTAACAGGCTGTAACCACATATAAGCTGAGAGTTTGTGTCAATAAAGTGTCTTGTTCCAGCAGTAAGCTTGTCTCATGTGTGGCTTTCTGGGCGATTCCAGGGATATCCCTCCTCGTGGAATATTGGGGTGATTTTCGTTATGGGAAGAAGGGAACGTTGACGGGGATATCATACCGATACCGTCACAATTGGTTGGCAGCAGCGGGATCTTCCCTTCTATTCCCCTTCACACCCGGATTCCAAGCAGACACTGGAAGAACTACTGGAAGTTCGTGGAAGGATTGCTAGCAACAAAACCAAGCGGGTCATCATAGCGGAATCAATGGAGATAGACCAGGAGGACGGGATTGCAGCAACGCCAGCAGTACAAGAGATGGATACACCAGTGATTCAGGAGGAGGAATCGCCAGCCAACAAGCTAATGAGAGAGAAGCTAGCGTGGTTCGGCCCGAACCCAACGCCAGATGTGGTACTGAAAGTGATGGACATGTTAGCGACGGAGGCTAAAGAAATAAGAGACGCGGAGCTACAGAAGGATAAACAAATAAGGGACGCAGAACTACAGAAGGATAAACAAATAAGGGACGCAGAACTACAGAAGGATAAACAAATAAGGGACGCAGAACTACAGTTAAAACTGGCAGCAGTCCAACAAGCAGCCGCACATTCTCCAAACAGTGAGTACAGCACAGCAGACGCAAGGAAGATTCCGTTTAGCGCTTTTAAAGCTTTTGATGAAAAGGACTGTGAGATTGAGAACTTCCTGGCGGATTTTGAGCGACAATGTAACCTGCACCGAATAGCTAGAGGAGAGTGGGTTGCAATATTGTCAGGCAAACTGTCAGGCAAAGCTTCTGATGCTTTCCGGACCGTGCCAGATCAGGATATCCATAGCTACGCCCGGGTTAAAGAAGCGCTCCTGGCTCGTTATGCAGTAACCCCAGAGTCCCACCGACAGAAGTTCAGGGACTCACGCAAAACCACGAAAGACTCTTACGCAGAATGGGCATGCCAGCTGTCCCTGTCGGCCTCTAACTGGGTTAACAGCAGCCAGGCCACCACCGCAGAGGACATTTTGCAACTAATGCTCCTGGAGCAATTTTACAATCACATCCAGACGGATGTCAAAGATTGGGTGAGAGATCGCAGGCCCATGACTCTACCAGAGGCCGCGAAGTTGGCGGATGAATATGCGGATACTCGCAAGACAAACCAGGTCACACCACGGGTACAACATCCACAACCAACGGCGCCCTCACACCCACCAGCCGCTAGATACCAACCGCCTAACAGACCGATGACATCTAGCCCTCGCTACCCACGCCAGGAGGACAACGAACAGCGCTGCTTCCGGTGCAAACAGTTGGGTCACTTCAAGCAGAATTGCCCCATGAACGACAACACCAGGTCAAATTGGTCTCAACCTGGGTACCGCCCACCAGCAGCAGCCCATTGTGTAGACTCGGCTTGGGATCTCCAGGAGCTGGGTCCGGAAGAACCATTGGGCACCCCTTACGAAGCCCTCATGGTACAATCTGTTATTACGGACAACAGGGAACACCATTGTCAGCTGGTCATGGGCGACCGCCATGAGCCGGAGGGGCCTTGGAGGGAGCTGGGCAGAAAGAGGCACCGCCAGCTACCCTCCAAGAAGAAGAGGTCCTGGAAGTCATATAACCAGCGGACCTGGGAGGAGAAGAAGCGACTGGAGGAGATGGAATCGCAGCGGGCGCCCCAGATGCGGGCCGAGATGTTCGCCAAGGGCCCACCGGTGGCCCCTTACACCACCACCCAGTTCCTGATGATGAAGGACCACGTGGAGAGCCTGCAGGACATGAGCAAGCAGGATCTGATCCGTGAGTACATAGAGCTGGAGGAGTGCATAAGCCGCATGGAGGAGGAGAACAACCACCTGAGGTCACAGCGGGCTGACCCCCCCAGGCTCCATGAACTGGAGATGGAGCTGGAGAAGCTCAAAGAGGAGAACCGGCGGCTGCGGAGGGAGCAGGGGGTGGCTGACCTTATGGGGCTCTGAGTCCCCTCTCCCCCCCCCCCCCCCCCGGACTCTGAGCACCAGTGCTACAGCATTTCAACAAATATAACTTTTTCTTTTTATGAATCTCCTGTGATTGTCACTTCAGAGCCATAACCTGCCCCCTCCCATAGCGGGACACCTAGACGGCGGCGCACAGACCCATTCGCTGACTTCACACTGACTTCTGGTGACTTTGCAGATCGCACAAAGACTTGGGGACTGACCGGCGTGTGATCTGACGACCCGGTAGCATACCTGAGTCGGAAGCAGTTACCAATGGAGGTCAGTCACGCCAAACGGAGTTAACCTCGGACTAAAAGCTCTGAACCCGTCAACCCTACTGGACCAGGGAAGGTCCAACCGGGTTTGCCGGAGCAGGGAGAAAAAGGGGGGCCATTGTGAAGGATGTCAGTGTAAATCTCCCTGCTTGGGTCATGTGTC
The DNA here is from genome assembly GCF_905171775.1 of Rana temporaria. Classification (NCBI taxonomy): domain Eukaryota; kingdom Metazoa; phylum Chordata; class Amphibia; order Anura; family Ranidae; genus Rana; species Rana temporaria. Next base: position 191,047,249 of record NC_053490.1, read on the forward strand.
ACAAGCTATTGACATGTTAATGACCCTTCCTCAGCCAGCTCCCTAGTCAAATGGTAATTGATTTATTGTGTGTGGGAAGGAGACCGGCCTTACTGTTTACAATGATTAGATAAGGGGCTCATGTTAATTATTCTGATTGCTTCATTGTGGTCAGGCTGTTACACCTAGTAATTAACTCCGCTGATGTCGTTATCTAAAGAAACATGTCTGCATGGTCGGCTCCGACTTGTCTCCTATAATCTGTATGGGAAACCCCACTGTGTGAGGGGGGCGTTCCTAACAGGCTGTAACCACATATAAGCTGAGAGTTTGTGTCAATAAAGTGTCTTGTTCCAGCAGTAAGCTTGTCTCATGTGTGGCTTTCTGGGCGATTCCAGGGATATCCCTCCTCGTGGAATATTGGGGTGATTTTCGTTATGGGAAGAAGGGAACGTTGACGGGGATATCATACCGATACCGTCACAGCACTCTTCCATAATTGCCAGATTTGTGGAGTGCATGAAACATAGTTGTCCTGTGGACAGATTATCCCACCTGAGCTGTGGATCTCTGCAGCTCCTCCAGAGTTACCATGGGCCTCTTGGCTGCTTCTCCGATTAATGCTCTCCTTCCCTGGCCTCTCAGTTTAGGTGGACGGCCATGTCCTGGTAGGTTTGCAGTTCTGACATACTCTTTCCATGATAGGTTGAACAGTGCTTCGTGAGATGTTCAAAGCTTGGGAAATATTTTTATAACCTAACCCTGCTTTAAACTTCTCCACAACTTCATCCCTGACCTGTCTGGTGTGTTCCTTGGCTTTCATGATGTTGTTTGTTCACTATGGTTCTCTGACAAACCTCTGACGGCTTCACAGAACAGCTGTACTTATACTAATATTAAATTACACATAGGTGGACTCTATTTACTAATTAGGTGACTTCTGAAGGCAATTGGTTCCACTAGATTTTAGTGCAGAGCCACCTTTTGCGGCTATGACAGCTCCAAGTCACTTTGGATAAGTCTCTATGAACTTGCCACATCTTATCACTTGGATTTTTGCCCATTCCTCCTTGCAAAACTGCTCCAGCTCCTTCAAGTTGGATGGTTTGCACTTGTGAACAGCAATCTTTAAGTCTGGCCACAGATTTTCTATTGCATTGAGGTCTGGGCTTTGACTAGACCATTCCAACACATTTACATGTTTCCCCTTAAACCCCTCAAGTGTTGCTTTAGCAGTGTGTTTGGGGTCATTGTCCTGCCGGAAGGAGAACCTCCGTCCTAGCCTTAAATCACACACAGATTGGTACAGGTTTTTCTCAAGAAAATCCCTGTATTTAGCACCATCTATCTTTCCCTCAACTCTGAGCAGTTTCCCAGTCCCGACTGCTGAAAAACACACCCACAGCATGATGCTGCAACCATCATGTTTCACTGGGGGATGGTGTTCTTTGGGTAATGTGATGTGTTGGGTTTGCGCCAGACATAGCGTTTTCTTTTATGGTCAAAAAGTGCAATTTTAGTCACATCAGACCAGAGCACCTTCCTCCATACATTTTGGGGGTCTCCCACATACCTTTTCGCAAACTCAAAACGTGCCATTTTGTTATTTTGCTGAAAGTAATGGCTTTCTTCTGGCCACTCTGCCATAAAGCCCAACTCTATGGAGCATAAGGCTTAGGTCGCGTACACACGATCAGTCCATCCAATGAGTCAACCGATGAACCTGACTGATGGTTCGTCGCGCCTACACACCATCGGTTAAAAAAACGATCGTGTCAGAACGTGGTGACGTAAAACACAACAACGAGCTAACAAAAACGAAGCATGCGTCGACTTGATTCTGAGCATGCGCAGGTTTTTAACCGATGCTTTTGCATACTAACGATCAGTTTTGACCTATCGGTTAGGCGTCCATCGGTTCAATTTTAAAGCAAGTTCTCATTTTTTTGGGGCCAACACACGATCAGTTTGGACTGATGAAAACGGTCCTTCAGATCGTTCTCCTCTGGCGATCCTATCGTGTGTACGCGGCCTTATTGTTGTCCTATGTACAGATACTCCAGTCTCTGCTGTGGAACTCTGCAGCTCCTCCAGGGTTACCTTAGGTCTCTGTGCTGCCTCTCTGATTAATGCCCTCCTTGCCCGGGCTGTGAGTTTTGGTGTGCAGCCGTTTCTTGGCAGGTTTGCTGTTGCGCCATGTTCTTTCCATTTGGTTATGATAGATTTGATGGTGCTCCTAGGGATCATCAAAGATTTGGATTTTTTTTTTATAACCTAACCTGGACATGTACTTCTCAACAACATTGTCCCTGTACTTGTTTGGAGAGTTCCTTGGTCTTCATGGCAGTGTTTGGTTAGTGGTGCCTCTTGCTTAGGTGTTGCAGCCTCTGGGGCCTTTCAAAAAGGTGTGTATATGTAATGACAGATCATGTGACACTTAGATTTCACAAAGGTAGACATTTCACTAATTATGTGACTTCTGAAGGTTATTGGTTGCACCAGAGCTTTTTATGGGCTTTATAACAAATGGGGGGATACATACGCACATGCCAATTATAATTTTTTTATTTCAGAAAAATCGTTTTATGTATATATTTTTCAAATTTTGCTTCACCAACTTAGACTATTGTGTTCTGATCCATCACATATAATTCAGATATATATATATAAAAAAAAAAAAACATTGAACCAGAGGCTGTAATGTAACAAAATAGGTAAAAAAGCCAAGGGGGGGGGGGGGGGGGGTGAATGAATACTTTTGCAAGGCACTGTATCTATCTATCTATCTATCTATCTATCTATCTATCTATCTATCTATCTAAATACATGAGCAATTGTATTATATATAAAAAAACTGTCTACAACAAGTTTGCATTTTTCATCTGCCAACTAGTTAAAGCTTGACTTAAGCTGACATATCTAAATTTGAAAAAAAATCAATAGTCTCATTCTGGGTGAGTGATACAAAACTTCTTAATTACCTCCCACAGGAAGTTTTAAGGGAATTAGCTCAATTAATAAGATGAAATAGGACATCTGAACAGCAGGTTGTTTAAGGAAATGGAGAAGATGGTGCAACATAAAACGCAATTGATTTTCATAACCAGCCTGAAGCATGTTGTGTGTTGGATTGCCATCTGCCCTCTTCTCAGCAGGCCAGCGCTAGTGAATGCCAGCTCCATTTAGAAATTAGACATGCATGGAAGACAGGGCAAAAAGATTCTTCATGTTCCTGACTGCTAGAGCACCCTGCAGACCCACAACTGCTTTATCTGGGTGCTGTTAAAGCAATTCTAATCAACACGTCAGCTGAATATTCCAGTCTATTTGTTTTAAGTGATACACAATATCTGTGCTCTACTTTTTACTGGCACCTCCAGACCTACATTCCTCATGCTACCATAGCTTTATGAAAGGGGGACAAGAAAATATCAGCTTTCTGCGTTACAAACACTACCCAAGCATGTTCAGCTTTAACCTAATTTGTTGTCACAATATTTCATTAGGAAACTTAAAAGTGGGCCAGGACTGGCAATAGGACAACTGTTAGTATAACTGCTTTGGGAAACTGTTAAATTAATGGGATTAGTTCCGCTTTAAGGGTTATGTGTTAGGTTTAAAGAGTAACTAATTTCCCCTCTGGGTGATCAATGTACATTTCAAGGATTTTAACAAACTTTGTTGCAGATTCCTATCTTCTGTTGTTCTGAAGAAATAGCTATTTGTTTGTCCATGTGCAAAAGGAATGCGAATGGGAGTGATTTTATAAGTATCAATCAGCTGCTGCACTTGCAGGGTTCTAATGATGAAAGTGGCAAGGTCTGCCTCTCTTTTAGATGTGATTTCTCTGCGGTAGTATCTTATGAAAAACTGAAATTTTGTTGCAAGGGATGCCCAAAATCTGACTTGAATCTTAGTACAGACTTCTGGGAAAATCAGTGAGCTAATCACACAAACAGGAAAGGCTGTTCTGGTTGCCATATTCCATTACATTTTACAGAAAATTACAGCGCTGCAGATTGAAAAGGAAAGGACATTTTTATTAATATTCAATTACAATATGACTTGTGTCGCAATTGTATATGCTATATTCTTTTTTTTTATTGCTATTTTTATTGTGGCCTAAAGTTCCACTTTAACTTTTAGAATTCAGTTGAGGGGAGAGTGCTCAAATTTTTTTGGGGGCACAAACAAACTGAAAAAAACAAACAAACATCAATTGCAGCCACTGTGCCCATCAGACACAGCTACTGTGCCCATCATTTGCCGCCACTGTGTCATCAAACGCAGCCACTGTGCTATCAAATGAAGCCACTGTGCCCATCAAACGCAGCTACTGTGCCCATCAATTTCCACCACTGTGCGATCAAACGCAGCCACTGTGCCCATCAAACGCAGCCACTGTGCTCATCAAACGCAGCCACTGTGCCATCAAACTCAGCCACTGTGCCCATCAAACGCAGCCACTGAGACATCAAACGCAGCCATTGTGCCATCAATTGCCACCACTGTGACATCAAACGCAGCCACTGTGCCATCAATTGCCGCCACTGTGCCATCCAATACAGCCACTGTGCCCATCAAATGCAGCCACTGTACCCATAAATTTACTCCACTGTGCCAAAAATGCAGCTACTGTACCCATTAATTGCTGCCAGTGTGCCCATCAATTGCCGCTACTGTGCCCATCAATTGCTGCCAGTGTGCTCTTCAATTGCCGCTACTGTGCCCATCAATTGCTGCCAGTGTGCCCATCAATTGCCGCTACTGTGCCAATCAAATGCTGCCAGTGTGCATTCTCCGCCCGCCCAGCACTTACCTGTCTCGGTGGGGCAGTGGGTCACAGCGGCGGTGTCCTCCACGCTCCTCCACGCTCCTCGATGTCTTCTCGTGTCCTCTCTTCCCGTCCTCTGCTATGATTGGACACCTGATAGCAGTCAAATCACAGCGCCTGTTGTTTCAGCCAATCAGGTGACAGCTAACAGTACCGAGCACCTGATTGGCTGAGAGGTGGTTCAGTGTTGTGTTAGCAAATTAATATTTGCTTTCCTAATGCTGCATGGCACCCGCTTTTAACCTTTTGGATGCATATTAGAGCCTATGGCTCTAATCAGGTGCTTCCAAAAAATACCCCGCCACTGTACAGGCTCCCGGGATCCGAAAAGAGGTCAGGCACCTGAATAGGGGGGTGCAATGCATGAATCTATCTATGTGATAGAGGGGTGGCAGGAGAGAGGGGGCAGCCCATGCTCCCCCCACTTATGAACGCACCGCCACTGGTTAGGTGTAGCCTATGATGTTAACAGAGGGTAACAGTTACAAAAATGTAACCACTTGAGCTCTGGAAGGTTTTGTCCCCCTCATGACTAGGCCATTTTTTGCACTACTTTAAGATTGCTCTCACACTGAAAGCGATGGGTGTTAGCGATAATGTGTCGCTCGCTTTAGCGCTGTTTAAGCGCCGCTTTTGCACAACTTTTCAGCCACTAGCCGCGGTGCTGTAAACACTCCCGTTCGGTGGTGCTTTCGAAACGCTTTTCAGGCACTTTGAAAGCGCTGCCTAGTCATTCCAATGGGCAGAGCGTTTTGGGAGCGCTAAATACAGCACACCCAACCCGCTCCAAAGATGCTGCTTGCAGGACTTTTCCGAACGTCCCGCAAGCGCACCGCCCGAGTGTGAAAAGTCACACTGGAATGAATAGGAGGCAATTTTCACGTGCTTTACAGAGGCTATTTCCAGTGTTAAAGCGCCGTAAAAACAACCCCAGTGTGAAAGGGGTCTAACTGGTAATTGTACAGTTATGTAACACTGTACATAAATGAAATTTGTATAATTTTTTTTATTTTTTTACACAAATAGTGCTTTGATGGTATTTGATCACCACCGGGTTTTTTAGTTTTTGCTATATAAATGAGAAAATAGCAACATTTTGAAAAAAATATGATATTTTCTATTTTCTGTTATAAAATATATCCAATAAAATCACATTTCTTCATAAATGTATGGCAAAATGTATTCTGCTACAATAATAAAAAAAAAAATCCCAAATAAGTGTATATAAATTTCTTTGTGTGAAAGTGATAGCATTTATATATTTAAACATTGATCATTGCTGATGTACTGGTGGCCTATCTAATTTTTTGAGGCCCTAAAAAGCCAGGACATTACAAATACCCTCCAAATTACCTTTTTTTTGGAAAGTAGACAGTCTGAGATATTCAGTAAAAGGCATGGCATGGCATGGCAATGTATTTTTTTTTTTTTAATTTTTAAACAAATGTGAACAATTTAAAAATTAAGATTTTTTTTTCCCATCCCCCCCAATAAGACACTACAGCCTGTGTTTAGTAAATAAAGCATTGGCTCGCTGTCTGTAAATTTGCTATGATATCCTCAAGAAATTTGGTTTATATTTTTACAAGTTTAAGAAATGGTCAGGCCAATGGAGTTCTTTCTCCCCGTCTCAGAGCATTGCCTGTCTACATGGACAGCTTCATAGACAGCAGTGCCCCATAGAGGGGAGGCTGATAACTGCAACGTCATCTTTTGTGCCTGTATAATACATTAGTCTGCTTGCAAAAACTAAACATTTTCCATTGATGAACATTATAAAAATACTACAAGAACTAATCAACTAACGGGGGGAGTGTAAATGAGGCAAATTCTGGTAAACTGGCTGTATAATGACTGGGGATAAGGTGAAATACTAAACTGAACTGGCCCTCCATCTAAAAAACAAAAAAAGCTTAGCATCCTGCAGTTCAGCCGCTTGAAGTACTTCTGTAACTTACAGTCAAAAAAAGTATATACAGTGCACATAACCTGATATTATAAAAGTGTTTTAGGGGTCTATTTAGGAAGAAATTGCTGTACGCATGGCAACAATTAATCCATGTTATGTGTCCAATATGTTAATTTCCCGCACAGGCAGGAATAAAATCAAAAAGAAGTTCTGACCCTTCTCCACTCAACTAAAAATGTGTTAGTGGAAGAGTTTTTACATAATTTCCAATCCTGAGAGATAGGGGTCTATTTAAAAAATATATATATATATTAAAAATTCACTATGTGAATGTGTCAAGCATTCGCACAGCCACCATAAATAATCCTTCTAATTTGCCTAATATGCTCATTTCCTATGACCTTCAACTCCAATTAGTGGCCATAATGCAGTTTCTCCTGAAATACTTAAATCAGGAACATATCGTAATATGGCCACTAGATGACAATCCTAGTGTTTACCTTAAGTAGAACTATAGGCAAAACATTTTTTTTTTGGATAGAGCAATGGAGAGTTATAACCCCTGTCATTTTATTTTTTTTGCCATCTGTGTCCCATTGTGGAGATTTCCCTTCAATTTCTGTCTCATAGCCAAACAGGAAGTGAGAGAAAATCCTTGCAAATTAAGGGAATTCCTTGGGGACCCCCCAGGTCATCAGATTTAGTGTCCCCATCGGAAAATTTCCCCTATATTACTTTTCTGGGGACAGCCCAAAATGTGGGATTTTCTTTTACTTTTACTTTCAATGATAATGGTAAATAGGACAAATAGAGAGGGTGAATATTCTTAATAAGGGCACCGACAGCAATAATAACTGACAGGTGTTCTAATCCCTCTGCACTTTATCAAACTAAAAAAAAAACTTTTGCCTTTATACATTAACTTGTTTGGACAAAAATCTCTAAATGACTTGACCAGCTATGGGGGCGTATAACTCATTCAGGACCTCTGAATGCGCCTCTGTTATTAAAAAACACTGAAATCCGATTAATTAAAAGGGGTGGTCCAGGAGCAGTAAAAGGGCTCTATAACATAAAGCCCTGTACACACGATTGGTTTATCTGATGAAAACAGACCGATGGACCATTTTCATTTGACAAACCGATCGTGTGTGCGCCTAATCGGTTTGTTTTTCATCTGTAAAAAAAAATAAAACATGTTTTAAAATTTTCCTACAGATGAAAAACCGATAGAAAAAATTGATTGTCTGTGTGGAAGTCCATCGGTTAAAAATCCATGCTCAGAATCAAGTCGACGCATGCTCGGAAGCATTGAACTTCATTTTTCTCAGCACGTCGTTGTGTTTTACGTCACCGCGTTGGACACGGTCGGATTTTTGACCGATGGTGTGTAGGCAAGACTGATGAAAGTCAGCTTCAACGGATATCCAACGAAAAAATCCATAGGATTAGATTCCATCAGATATCCGATCGTGTGTACAGGGCTTAAGGCTGTGTGTTGTATGTCTATGTTGTATCTATGAAATATTTATGATACACTATATTGTCAAAAATATTGCAACGCCTGCCTTTACACACACATGAACTTTAATGGCATCCCAGTCTTAGCCTCGGTTCATACTAAATGCCGATGCGGCTCCCAGCAGGGGTCTGGTGGGTCCTGGTTCACTGTTTCAGCTCTGATTTCAGATGGTATTATGGGCTGAATTCGGACCTGAAACGGACCAAAAGACTTGAAGAGCTCACAGGATTCAGTGTCAGTGTCAGTGAATCAGAGGATTCAGTGAGAGACAGGGAACTCAAGGTTGGAGAACTACAAGTAGAAGTTGTAGTAAAGCTGAGAGAACTGTTATGTTTGAATTAGGAACTGTTAAAGGACTGTTACCATAGGAGACAGCAATCCTGCATCTGCAGAAGTGGCGCTTGGTGGGGCTTTTCCCTGTATGGCTGTTCGCCTATTGAAGTCTCGGAGTCTGCTAAGAGTATCCTGGCCCTAACCCTCTTTCCCCCAAAATTATTTGGTGGAAAGAGGCGTATAAGACGACTTTTTAACCCCTGAAATTCTTCTTAAAAGTTGTGGGTCGTCTTATACGCCGGTAACCTAACATGCAGGCCGTGGCCGTCCATTTTTCAAAAGCCGCGCCTCCTTCTTCTGCTGTTCCTTGATAGGTGGAACACTCAGCTTCCCAGGAGACACTGTGTTCAGCTTTTGAAAAAAATGGACAGCCGCAGTCTGACAGATACTGCATGTCTTAGGATAAGGTAAGGGATCGTCAAGACATGCAGTGACACAGTGAGGCATGTAATGGGGCACAGTGAGTCTGGCATGTAATGGCACAGTGAGGCATGTAGTGGCACAGTGAGGCATGTAATGGGGCACAGTGAGTCTGGCATGTAATGGCACAGTAAGCCATGTAGTGGCACAGTCTGGCATGTAATGGTGGCACAGTCTGGCATGTAATGGCACAGTGAGGCATGTAGTGGCACAGTCTTGCATGTAATGGTGGCACAATCTGGCATGTAATGGTGTCACAGTCTGGCATGTAATGGCACAGTGAGGCGAGGCATGACTAGTAGGAAGGGGGTCGTCTTATACGGCGAGTATATCCCAAAACCAACATTTTAGCTGGAAAATTAGGGCGTCGTCTTATACGCCAGCAAATACGGTATAAAGAGGACTGTCAAAAGATATAAAACCTCTTTTACAGCCATGAAGTGTCTGACGCCCAGACACTATAAATTTGCCTTTTTTATATTATATATTTCAAAAAGAGAAATTTTGCTGTAACAGTTTGTTTATACAGTACATGTAAAAAATAAAAAATAAAAACAATAAATTGAGAAAAATCTAAAGATCACAATAATAAAAATAGGCCTGTTTTAATTTCCCAAAGGGTGGATTCATATACTTCTTGTCGGAAATAAAAAGGTAGCAAATTTGTGCCCATGGTAAAATCGGTGGATTAGGCTTGAAAGCGACGCTGTATAAACGCTCAGTTCAGTTAGACCACAGAGAGTTGTGAATGTGATAAGCTGTAGGATTAAGAGGGTAAACTGCTGGCTGTAAAGTACATTGTTTCTGTAGGTGCACAATTTATCTTTTTAAAAACCCAGGATCTTTCTCTATAAAACAGCTAATGTTGCGGCATTAATTATATTTATGTTTTTAATTCCAGCAAGCATTTCTAAGGCTTGCAAGAACACATTACATCTTGATGTTAAAACAAAAATATGAGCATATTAATTCACTTTTCTTTTACCCTGCCGTCTAAACAAATCAGTTATATCTGACCAGGGAACTGCTGAAGAAGGTGGAAGGAACACTGCATTGTCTGATAATCATGACAAAGATGTCTAGAGGAAGATTTTTTTTACATTCCTTATTAATGGATCTGAAAATGTCGATAAGAAATTCTGTCTAGTGATCTTGCAGTCAAATATATAGACAAAAAAAGATAGAGTTCAGCTGATGCCATTTATAAATCTTTTCTACATATATCCTTCATGCACAAGGGGGGAATTTACTAAAACCGAAGCAGACTCTGGAGCAGCTGTGCACAGTAACCAATCAGCTTCTATCGTCAGATTCTTAAGGACCCGCTCACGTATATATACGTCATTTACTTAAAGCGGGGTTTCACCCTAAAAAATAAAATTCTTTATCTACCATACAAACGAGCATACTAGCGTCAGCGACAGTATGCTTTTTTTTTTTTTTTTTGCGCTGTACTTACGGTTTAATCCGTAAGTACCGTGATACTAGTATGCTAGTTTGGATGGTACAAAGTTGTGTTTTTGGGTGAACCTCCGCTTTAAAGATGGATATCTCGGTAACATTTATGAAGTGTCTGACACCCAGACACTATAAATTTGCTTGCTTTTTTTTTTTTTGTAAAAATTATTAAAATAAATAAAAATAAATAAGAAAACTATTTTTTCAAATCACAAATGGTACACGGCAGGGATGCCCTCTGTCACCTTTATTATTTGCATTATCTTTGGAGCCTTTATTAAACAGAGTACGTCAAAACCCGGATATACAGGGAATACAGATAGGAGAGGGGATGTACAAAGTATCAGCCTATGCGGATGATCTGTTATTCTCTATATCAAACCCACATGTCTCACTTCCCAATCTTGTGAAAGAGCTTGTAAAATATGGTGAACTGTCAAACCTAAAGATAAATTAGGCCAAATCCGAAGCGATGAGTGTGGCAATGTCAACTCAGAAGCGTAAGATAATACAGCAAAATTTTGGATTTAAGTGGAAAACTGCGCTAAAATACTTGGGTACCCTGATTCCAGCAAACATAAAGGAAGTCTTTAAAATACATTTCCCACCACTTTTTAATTCGGTAAGAACTCTGCTTGAGAAATGGCAACATGGACTACACTCATGGTTTGGCTGAAACAACATAGTTAAGATGAGTATCCTGCCAAAAGTTCTGTATTTGTTTCAGACTATACCAATTACTATACCAGCGGCCTTTCTCCGGCAAATGAGTTCCCTCCTAATGAAATTTATATGGGCAGGGAAACGACCAAGGATAAAAAAAGAGGTGATGAGGTTACCCAAGTGCTTTGGGGGGATGGCAGTCCCAGATATTGCTAAGTATTATCAAGCGGCCCACCTGACAAGATTGGTAGATTGGTGCAGACATAGGTATTACAAACGTTGGGTTGATATAGAGCAACAGATTAGCCCAATATCATTATGCAGAGCCCCCTGGTGCTACAATGTATTACCAATTAAGTTGAAGAAACACCCTATAATCGGCCCAACGCTGCTAATTGCAGCTAAAGTCTGTAGAAATCCAAAGTTTTCAACGAGCCAATCTCCCTTGTTCCCTATAATGGGGAACCCAGGTTTTAAACCAGGAACAGAGGGAGCAGTATTTAACAAACTAAAAGAAAAGGGCATGGTGCAGGTCTCACATTTTTTGCAAACAGAAACTTGGCCATCCATCGATGTCTTAATGAAGCCAGGGGGAAACTTTGAGTTAAGCTTTTGGCAAGCTTTACAAGTAAATCATTTTATGAGATCCCTAGGACAACCGTCTAATTTCCGGCGACAGTTAACAAAATTTGAGAGCTATTGCGATGATGAGGAACCAACACAACGAGTGATTTCTAAGATGTATAGACTGTTGAATTCTCCTCAGGAGGATTTTGTGTTGCCGGGAATTAATAAATGGGAAAGAGACCTGGGGAGGAATTTTTCACTAACTCAGCGTAAACACATTATCTATCTAGCACTAAACTCATGAGTATCTACGCGAATACAGGATTCCAACTATAAACTATTGACCCAATGGTACTACACTCCAGTAAAGATGCATACATTTTCTATAGAAAACTCAGAGTATTGCTGGAGATGTGGACTGGAGCAGGGAACTTTGTTGCACATATTTTGGTCCTGTGTAAAAGTAAGGAAATATTGGTTGGAAGTCCAGAGAATATCTCAAAAATTCACGGAAATCCAGATACCGGATGATCCGGCCTTTTTCTTGCTCCACAGTTCACAGATCCCGGTGCGAGCGTATAAAAAATCGGTGCTATGTCATTTGATAAATGCTGCTAAAAGTGGAATAACTTTACAGTGGAGAGACACTAGGCCACCCTCCATTACGAGATGGCTTAATAGAGTCCGAGAGATAGGAGCCATAGAAGATCTAGTTCTTTCCGCCCGAAATAAAAGAGAACAGTATGTTGAAACATGGACAGGATGGAATCTGTTTATGTATTCTGAAGAGGGGATGAGACTATTGGAGGAGTAGAATAAGGAGTGAAGAGTCATCCCCGGGAGGAGTGTGTATAGGATTCCGATGAATAGAAATAAGAGATAGTCCCTCCATTTCTTGTGCAGGGGATAGGGGGGGGGGGAGGGCTGGAAGGGGAGGGGGCCCTTTTTCTTTTTTCTTTTTTTTTTTGTTAGAGGGAGGGATAGGTAGGGTATATAGGGACAAGGGAACAGAGAGGTCTAAGGTGTATGAGAACAATACAGTTTCTTTAGAGATTCTAATTAAAAGGTTTAAGATGTGTTGTTAATTATACAACAATAGGGTAAGGGAGAGGATTGGATAAGCCTGGTTGGTTGCTACTTTTTTTGTGTTTTTCGCTGTCTGGAACGATAATATGTATATGATTATGAATTCCTTGCTTTTGTTATGTTAACATCTCTCTGTGACCTTGAATATAAAAATAAAAACAAATAAATATGAAAAAAAAAAGAAAACAATTTATTTTTTTAAAACGCCCTGTCCCAACGAGCTTGCAGACTCGAACGCATACATATGAAAAAAATGTTCAAACCACACACGTGAGGTATCACAGCGAGCGTTAGAGCGAGAGCAATCATTCTAGCCATAGACCTCCTCTGTAACTCAAAAGATGCAACCTATAGAATTTTTTAAACGTTGCCTATGGAGATTTTCAAGGGTAAAAGTTTGACGCCATTTCACGAATTTTGAAGCGTGACATGTTGGGTATCATTTTACTCGGCGTAACATGATCTTTCACAATATAAAAAAAAAATTGGGATAACTTTACTGATGTCTTGTTTTTTAATTCAAAAAAGTAAATTTTTTCCAAAAAAAGTGCGCTTGTAAGACCGCTGTGCAAATACGGTGACCTAGGGTGTTAGAAAAAAATATATATAATGTTTGGGGGTTTTAAGTAATTTTCTGGCAAAAAAAAAACTGTTTTAATCTTGTAAACACCAAGGGCCAGATTCACGTAGGAGAGCGTATCTGAGTGCGGGCATAGCGTATCCTATTTACGCTACGCCTCCGCAACTTAGACAGGCAAGTGCAGTATTCACAAAGCACTTTCTCCGTAAGTTACGGCGGCGTAGCGTAAATCGGCCGGCGTAAGCCCGCCAAATTCAAATGTGGGCGTGTCTTATTAAAATAAGCCGTGACCCCATGCAAATGAAGCGCCGATCGTGCGGCGCATGCGTGCGCATGCTCAGTATCACGTCGAATTTACTCCCTAAGATACGCCGGCTTAATGCCTGTGACGTGAACGTAACCTACTCACATCCCCCATACACGATTTACGTAAACAACGTAAAAAGATACGCTTGTTCCGACGTCCATACTTTGCATTGGCAGTGCCTCATATAGCAGGGGTAACTTTACACCGGACATAAGCCTAACGTTAACGGCGTAGCGGGCGAAAGTACGTTTGTGAATCGGCGAATCGGTGTATCTAGCTAATTTACATATTCGACGCGTAAATCTACGGAATCGCCCCTAGCGTCCAGCGTAAATATGCACCCAAGATATGACGGCGTACTAAGACTTACGTCGGTCGGCTGAAGCCAAATTTCAGGCGTATCTACGTTCAAGAATACCGCGCATAGATACGACGGCTCATCTTGTAACTTACGCGGCGTATCAATAGATACGCCAGCGTAAGCTGTACGTGAATCTGGCCCCAAGTCTGAAAAACAGGCAAGGTCCTTAAGTGGTTAAGCTTTGAAAATTAAATATAGAATTTGATTAGTTGCCATGCACAGCTGCTCCAGATTCTGACTGCTCCATTCTTAGTAAATTCCCCACACTGTATGTTGGCGAGTGTAGTTCTCATCTTTCAGAGATCTGCCCATACTTGCCTGGGTCACTTTATCAGCAGGACTTAAATTATATCCCCAGCTAAGCTGATATTATATTGCAGACCACAGGGTCTGAGATGCTTGACCTATTTTTTATGGAGAGCAAGGAATGAGCTCCAAATGTTTACAAAGATCTACAGCATGTTGGAAAATCCCTATATGTAAGGACCTCAAGAATGCATTAACATTTAAAATTAACCACTTCAGCCCCGGAAAGATTTACCCACTTCCTGACCAAAGCATTTGTTGTGATACGGCTCTGCGTCGCTTTAACTGACAATTGCGCGGTCGTGCAACGTTGTACCCGAACAAAATTGTCCTATTTTTTTCCACAAATAGAGCTTTCTTTTGGTGGCATTTGATCACCTCTGCGGTTTTTATTTTTTGCGCTATAAAAAACAGAAAAAGACCGACAATTTTGAAAAAAATATATATTTTTTACTTTTTGCTATAATAAATATCCCCAAAAATATATATAAAAAAACGAATTTCTTCCTCAGTTTAGAGTGATATGTATTCTACATATTTTTGGTAAAAAAATTGCAATAAGCGTATATTGATTGGTTTGTGCAAAAGTTACAGTGTCTATAAAATAGGGGATGGATTTATGACATTTTCATAAAAAAATTTTTTTACTAGTAATGCCGGCGATCTGCACTTTTTAATGGGAATACGACATTGCGGCGGACTGATCGAACACTTTTGACACTATTTTGGGACCACTGACACTTAACCCCCCTGGCGGTATTCCCGAGTCTGACTCGGGGGGAGAATTTTGGGCTACGATCGGTAACCCCGAGTCAGACTCGGGCTCGCCTCACTGAATCCACAGGCTTGGTTTAGTTACCTTGTCCCTGGATCCAGCGATGCCACCGCGCTGTGTGAGGGAGCGGGACATCGCTCGATTCACACAGTGCCTCTGTGTGCCGCCGATCTCTGTTCCCTGTGACGTTACGACGCACGGGAGCGGAGAACGGCGCCAAATTCAAAAAGGTAAACAAACACAATACATACAGTATACTGTAATCTTATAGATTACAGTACTGTATGTAAAAAATACACACCCCCTTGTCCCTAGTGGTCTGCCCAGTGTTCTGCATGTACTTTTATATAATAAAAACTGTTCTTTCTGCCTGCAAACTGTATATTGTCCATAGCAACCAAAAGTGTCCCTTTATGTCAAAAATGGTTTTAGAGCAGCTAGAAAACAGCGATAATAAATTATAATCACTTGCAGAATTGTGCGATAGCGATTTGTGGGGAAATTCGTCATAAAAAAATAAAAGTAATGGCAGCGACAATTCTGCAACTGAGCAAATTTCAGTGATTTTGAGTTGATTACATTATTGATTAATTTTTATTATAATTATATTATTATTTGTTATAATTATTTATAATTATTTATTATATTATAATTTATAAAAAAAAATCATACCTGGGATGCCTACTAGACTCTTGTTTGGTCAGATTTAAGTGAGTTATGAATGAAAAAAGGACACAAGGGGATAGGGAAAGTGCTGCTCACCCCTAAAAAGATAATGAAGAAGGAAGGGCTCCCCAATGGGGTTTTTAGGCAGCAAAAAATATATAAGTAATTACAGAGACGTACCAATTTGTTGTATAAAAGTAGATAAAATATATTTAATAAGTCGAAAAATTGAAAAGTTGTAAAACAATGAGTCAAGTTGTTCCTGATGCGTTTCGACCCTATTGGGGAGCCCTTCCTTCTTGATTTAAGTGAGTTATTCCTAAGAATTACAGGCCTACAGTATAAAACGCCAAATTTCCTTGCAAATAATGGTACCGCTTTCAGCACCTTTTTTCTGAAATAATCATACCGCCAGGGAGGTTAAACAGCGATCAGAGCTAAAAATAGCCACTGATCACTGTATAAATGTCACTAACAGGGAAGGGGTTGACACTAGGGGGCGATCAAGGGGTTAAATGTGTTCCCTCAGTGTGTTTCCAACTGTAGGGGGATGAGACTGACTGGGTGAGGAGACCGATTGCTGCTCATAAGTACTAGGAGCAGACGATCTGCCTCTACTCCCCTGCCAGAACAGAGAACTGTCGGTTTACATTGACAGATCTTCCTTCTGTCCTTCTCAGGAGCAACCGCAGCTAGTCAGTGGCCATCGTGGCTCCTACGTCACACGGAAGCACACACACGCTCCCTATACTCCTTGAAACACCCGCTGTACAGCTACGGCGATTCGCACAGGAGTGCCATACTGCCACCATTAAATGACGGCGCACGGTCGGCAAGTGGTTAAAGGGGCTGTAAAGGTTTGTTTTTTATTTTCTAAATAGGTTCCTTTAGGCTAGTCACAGCATTTCCTTTCATGTTGTAAATGCAGACCATCTGCAGACCATTTCTTTCCACAACTTCCTGGAGTCCCTTCGTGCTTTCCAGTGTAGCCAGGTGCTGGACTACAGAAACATGGAGAAGGAGACATTTCCTTGCTTATAATCAGTCTTCTTTCACTTTCTGCTGTTATGCTGAATGTTGTGCTGCACTATCCCCTCCAGTCAGCAGAGGGAGAACTATACCCATAAAGCCTATGGAATCCCATGATGAACACTGAGGAATATGGGATTTGTAGTAAGCCATATTGTGGGGCCTATGGACCCATTACACTATAATTCCCAAGCGACAATTGGGCAAGAGGGAGCAATGGAGATACTTTTTGGGGATTGCCCAGCTAGGTTCTTCCTCTTGGTCCCAAGGGAACTTGGGTATCTCTACATTCTGTGAGATACAGAGGGGGCCCCTCTTTCTACAGGGAGACATCAAAGCTGCACCATAGGAACTGGTAAGAGGTCACTGCCCATTGTGCACACAGTTAGCAAGGACTGAGTTACTGGAGGAAGAATGTTGAGTATACAGCACCTATACTGCACCTATACTTCCCCCTGTACTGCACCTGTACTGCGCCTATACTGCATGCTGGTTTATTGAAACTGTCCTCAAGTGCACCAACGCTTCTGAAAGGGCCCCAATGGTAGCCAGCAGAACAGTATAAAGGGCTGCCCCTCTTGTAAAACCATCCTGCAAGTCATCTGTGTTCCATTCCCCCCTATTCCTTCATTTCTTTGGACAGTGCACATCCAGTTGGTCTAGGCCTAGCATAGTCACCATGAATGTGTGTTGGCAATATATTTCCTGTGTTTGGTAAATAAAGCTTTATTACTGCTCACTGCTGCACTTTAGGTGACCTTGCTACTGTTTATGCTGACCTGGATGCCAAGTATCATCATATGCCTAGTCCTTATCACCAACCCCTCAGTATGCTAAATTGTGTTACTACCATTGTTAAGCTATTTCTATGCTTATTTTATTACCAGCCATATCGGGTGACAATATATTAAGTTTACCTTTACTAACTGGTCCAGTGCCTATTTCCGTGATACAGTTCTACGACTGGGTACTAAATATTACTTTCAGTGATTTTCTGTGATATTGTATGGTTTGTACACTCAACCTACTGTGTCAGAGGAACTGAAGTTCTTAAAGCGGAGTTCCACCCAAAAATTGAACTTCCACTATTCCTGTTCATCCCCCCTCTGGTGTCACATTTGGCACCTTTCAGGGGGGAGGGGAGAGCAGTCTAATACAGGTATTTGCTCCCAATTCTGCGGTGATCTACACCTCGTCCATCCCCTTCTCCATTCCCCTTCTGGGAGACACTAATGAAATTGCACTTGGAAGTGCAGTCGCTGTAGATCTGAGG
Organism: Rana temporaria; assembly: GCF_905171775.1. Lineage (NCBI taxonomy): Eukaryota > Metazoa > Chordata > Amphibia > Anura > Ranidae > Rana > Rana temporaria. Next base: position 191,065,317 of record NC_053490.1, read on the forward strand.
GGAACATGCAAGGAAAATATAAAACAGCATTTTAGCTTGCACATGATTGGATAATAAAATCAGCAGAGCTTCCCCTCATTTCAGATCTTCCCCTCAGATTTACAGCGACTGCACTTCCAGGTGCACTTTCAGTGCAATTTCAAGTGCACTTTGCACTTGTAGTGCAACGTGGTTTTGCCTTTCGTAAATAACCCCTATTGTAATACTGTGAGACTAAAAGTGCAAATATTAAATCCAACATATAAAAAATACATGATGGACTGAAAAAAAGGTGAAAGAATACTAGTCCAGTCCAAACGTGAAAGATAGTGCAAATCAATAATGCTCTGCTGAATCTTGATTCACAAGAAGGACACTAATCCAAAGACTAAGGGCCCTTTCACACTGAGGCATTGGTCGTCGTTTTAGTGGTGCTTTTCGACAGTGTTAAAATCACCAAAATGGTGTATGTGTAAAATAATGCTCTTACATTATGCAGGGTAACCCTTAGGCATAAGGAACATAAAGGGTAACTCCACATTATTGAAGCAAACATTTTCAAATAAAAAAAGTTATATAGCATATACAGTTGCAATTTCATTGCAGTCATATTGTATTTGAATGTTATTAAAAATCACCTTTCCTTTTCAATTTGCAGCACAGTAATTTTCAGTAAAATGCAATGCAATATGACAACCTGGAAGCGTTCTGTACACAGGTGGTGTACAGAACGCCCCCAAGATGTAATTTCCTGCTTGTGTGATTTTTTTAGAAATCTGTCCTAAGATATAAGTCAGATTTTGAGCATCCCCTGCAACAAAAATTAAATTTTTGGTGAGATACTGCCAAAGGGATACAGACCCTGTCCTTTTCTTAATTAGAGCCCTGCAAGTGTAGCAGCTCATTGATAATTAGGAAATCACATTCACATTAATTTTGCACATGGACACAGACAAAAAGCTATTTCCTCAGAATAACAAAAGGTAGCAATCTGCAACGCAGTTTGTTAAAATCCCTGCAATGTACATACATCGCCCAGCAGGGGATGTTTATTTTTATCAGCAAAAGTGGAGTTACTCCTTAAACTTGCCAGTTTTTGACTTTAGGCTACTGCATAAAACACTTATTGAAACTTCCTGTAAATATATTGTTACACTGAGTGTGATGGCTGGAGGAGGGTGATACTCAATGTCAGTGGCGGTCCGTCTATAGAGGGCGCTGGAGCGCCGCCCCCTCTGGCTCCGCACCACCACTGAAATAACATACATTCATGCATTGCATGAATGTATGTTATTGTTGCCAGCTGCCGCTGGTCTAAATTCAGATGGCCGGAACTTGAGCACCGACCACCTGAATAACGGCAGCTGGTTGGCTGTGCGGAAGTGCCTATTTAGAGCCAGCGGCTCTGATAGGCTTCCCGAGTACAGCCCTCGTCTCCCGGAAGCTTATCCTCGGAACGTACGGGGGGTGCAATCCTTGGATAAGACTGACGGCCATCTCAGCCAATCAGGTTCACCGATTCTGGTTATCGGTAACCTGATTGGCTGAAGCGTCATCAAGGCGGGAGAGGACATCGAGGGACGTGGAAGGAGAAAGGTAAGTGCATTTTACAGGGCACAGCGGCGACAATGGGCACAGAGGCGACAAAGGGCACAGTGGCAGCAATGGGCACAGTGGTGACAAAGGACACAGTGGCGTCAATGGGCACAGTGGTGACAATGGGCACAGTGGCAACAATTAAAGGGCACAGTGACATGCACAGTGGCAACAATAGGCACAGTGGCTACAATTAAAGGGCACAGTGGTGACAATTGGCACAGTGGCGACAATTGAGGGGCACAGTTGCTGCATTAAATGGCATGGCACAGTGGCGACAATTGATGGCACAGTGGCTGTGTTTTATGGCACGGCACAGTGATTGTGTTTGATGGCATGGCACAGTGACTGCGTTTGATGGCATGGCACAGTGACTGCGTTTGTTGGCATGGCACAGTGGTGCGAATTGATGGCATAGTGACTGCATTTGATGGCATGGCACAGTGGTGATAATTGATGGCACAGTGGCTGTGTTTGATGGCATGGCACAGTGGTGACAATTGATGGCACAGTGGCTGCGTTTGATGGCATGGCACAGTGACTGCGTTTGATGGCATAGCACAGTGGTGCGAATTGATGGCATAGTAACTGCATTTGATGGCATGGCACAGTGGTGACAATTGATGGCACAGTGGTTGCATTTGATGGGCACAGTAAGGCTGCAATTTTTTTCTTTTTTTTTTTTTTAGTTTGAGCCCCCCCCCAAAAATTGGAGCACCAGCCGCCACTGCTCAATGTGTTTCTCAGACTTTGCTTGCATTTTCAGGAGATGGTGGCAACCTATCATAAAGTACTGTGTCAAAACAAAAATCCCTTCACATCATACTGTAGTAAAACACGCATTGTTAATTAATTTGACTGATTTTAGGTATACGTTATAATAAAAACTCAGAATGTGTATTCACAGTTATATAAAATTCACTCTAAATAGCGTAGCAAATGTTCTCCAAGCACATTTTATTTGTACAATAGGAAGAAAAAAAAACTATCTTAATTCTTATAGTTCGTTTTTCCCAAAATTCTTAATAATTCTGCTAAAAGGTCTTACAATAGCAGATAATGTCATTCTGAAATGCATGCATGAACCGTACGTATTAGATGTGCTAAGCAAAAAATGATAATGCCATAAGTGTCGATTTTATGTAAGCCATATAAAATTTCTAAAATTGAAAAAATCAGCATTTTATTATTGCTTAGCATAAATGTGACTTGTGAAGCACTGAGAAAAGAAGATTTTATTGCTTAACCACTTGCATACTGGACACTTAAACCCCCTTCGTGCCCAGGCCAATTTTCAGCTTTCAGCGCTGTCACACATTGAATGACAATTACGTGGTCATGCAACACTGGACCCAAATTACATTTTTATATATATATATTTTTTTACACAAATAGAGCTTTATTTTGCTGGTATTTAATCACTGCTGTTTTTTTTTTTTTTTTTGCTATGATCATGGAATGATTGTTTTTCATCTCCAAGTTTCTATACAGTTTTCCATTGGCTTTGTACAGTGTGAATTGTATAACTTTTCTGTACTGACTTTTCAAATGTGGATAATGTATTTTCTATATGTATAATATATTTTTTATATAGCTATTACTTGCCTGGTTGTGCCTAAAAAGTCCAAGCATTCTATTCCAATTTTCTTGCTTCGATCTTCTGTATACATCACGTGATCAGCTGTCATTGGCAGACAGCTGATCACGTGGTAACGGGCCAGGATCACAGAGCTGATCACAGAACCCTCCAATAGCAACTCCAAAAAATTAAATTTTTGCTAATATGAAAAGGCTGAAACTACTGTCAGATTTTTATTTTTGTATGTACCCTGCTTCACTTCCTGTCTAGTGAGATCATTGTCAGCAAAACAGGAAGTGAGGGTAAATCTCTCTAACGGAGCCTCAGATAGAAGCAAAAACCAGATAAACGCAGGTTGTCATTATTTTCCACTCATGTTTTTTGCTGTAAAATCACTTTAAAGGGTAATGTAACACAGAAGTAAAAAGCTGTCGTGTTGATGCTGATGTTGCACTTGCCGGAAATAAACAGACCTTAAAGCGGAGGTCCACACAAAAAGTGAACCTCCGCTTTTCGGAACCCTCCTCCCCTCCGGTGTTACATTTGGCACCTTTCAGGGGGAGGGGGGTGTAGATAACTGTATAATACAGGTATTTGTACCCACTTCCGGGTATAGACTCCCACGGGAGTCACGCCCCTTCCCGTCCCCCTGCTGTCTTCTGGGAAACACACTGGTCCCAGAAGACAGCGGGGACCAGTCAGGACAGGCAACACGACTCGCGCATGTGTAGTAGGGAACGAGAAGTGAAGCCGCAACGCTTCTCTTCCTGATTCCCTCACCGAGGATGGCGGCGGGGGCAGCTGAGAGCCGAACAATTGCTCAGCTTCAGCTACCGATATCGCGGGCACCCTGGACAGGTAAGTGTCCATTTATTAAAAGTCAGCAGCTGCTGTATTTGTAGCTGCTGGCTTTTAATATTTAATTTTTTTAGGCGGACCTCCTCTTTAAATTTCAAAGTTTCTAAAATTGGCTTTATAGTTTACAACCTGATTGTATAACTTCTACGCAATCTCCTCTAGATAAGCTATGTAATGTGAGAACCTGCCTAAACAATCCATTCAATCTGTATCAATGAGTTAGGCCTTCACACCACATAGCTGTTTGTAAACTTTAGGAATATTGTACAAGCTATACATGTATGGCTAGCTCTTAAGAACACCTGCCACTTACAAATGATTTGTTTTTCTCTTGCCTACCAGTTAGTAAATGCAGTTGCAACATATTGTACTATTAATCTGCATCTTGGTGCCTCAGGTGTGGGCCAGAACCATTGTTGTCTTTCCCTCTAAACCAAATCTCTCTCTTTAGTACTGATTAGGTTGATGACTTTTAGAGAGGGTGTCAAAGGAAAAGGTCCATAAGCCGCATATTATGAAGCAGACCCATGTGCATGAAGTGAGATGAATGGCAGTCTCAGCCCGGACTCCCAGGGCGTGGTTCTGGCTGGAGTCCAGGCTGCGGCTGCCATTCATCTCACTTCATGCATGTGGGTCTGCTTCATAATGTGCGGCTTATGGACCTCTTTCTTTGAATTTTCTGCAGCTTGGAGCTAGAATGAGCTCTCTGTCCCTGCCTGCACTCACAGCAGTCTATTGAGACTTTAGCTGCGGCACCCAAATGTTGTCCTTTTAGAGAGGGTTACCACAAATATACTGATGTCGGTACAGAATGTAAAAGTAAAACTATAGGCAAAACTTTTTTTTTTTTTTTTCATTTTGACTAGAGTAAGGGATTGTTTTCCGCCATCTCTGTCCCATTGCAAAGATTTCACTTCCTGTGCAATAGCCAAACAGGAAGTGAGAGGAAATCCCTGCAAATTAGGGGAGATCCTTGAGGATTCCCAGGTCATCAAAACTAGTGTCCCTATTGGAAGATTTTCCCTTTTCTGGGGACAATCCAAAAATTGGGATTTTCTTTTACTTTCACTTTCAATGATAATAGTAAACAGGACAAATACAGAGGGTAAATCTTCCTAATGGGGACACAGACAGCAATACAAACTGACAGGTGTTCTAATCTCTCTCCGCTCTATACAGAACTAAAAAATAACTTTTGCCTTTAGTTATACTTTAAGTGTTGCACACCTCATCAGTGTAGCCTGGGGCTCAAGCCTGCTACCTCTCTTTACCTTTGAAGTTCTCTAAGCCAGTGTTTCCCAACTACAGTCCTCAAGGCACACCAACAGGTCATGTTTTCAGGATTTCCCTCAGATGAAACGGCTGTGGTAATTACTAAGGCAGTGAAACTGATCAAATCACCTGTGCAAAATAATGGAAAGCCTGAAAACATGACCTGTTGGTGTGCCTTGAGGACTGGAGTTGGAAAACACTGCTCTAAGCTTCGAAGGTGCCAATGGTGCCTGTGGTGCAGATATGTTGAAGCACTAGCACTAGTCTCTGTTTTTCAAAGTGAAGGGCAATCATTCTGATTCTTACTTTACTACATAGAAATTGTACTGCACATATGAATATTTGATATACACATGCTTGTAATAGGTCAATTACTCTTTCAGTAATGAAGCCATGACCCAGATGAAAGCAGGGGATATGTCATCCTTTACATCCGGAAGTGTCAGATAGTTGTGGCACTAATAGATGCTTAAGGCAGCAAAGATTTCCCTTGCTGTCCCCGGAAAGATAACATTTTGTTTTACAGGGTGCCAACTATTTCATTTTCATATCGTAGTTACTGGGTTACTTTAAAGAAGAACTGGCAAAAAATAACTGGCAAACAACACATATACAGTGCACTGGGATAGAGTGAAAAAGGTTGCTGGAAACCTAGCATTTTTTATTGTACCATTTTTGCACTATGTGCTTTATATATAAACAAACCATAATACAGTTGCAAATTTCTGCATGAATAGCCTATGTGATAATTATTAAAATTATAAATACACATAAAATAACTCTTAATGAGCAAACAAAACAGCATTTTTACAATAAAAAAAAAATGTTTTAATAAATTGTATAAATTATAAGCATTTGTTGAAAAATTGTGAGGATCTCATTGCTGACCTTTTCCTCATCGTTTTGCTCGTCGAGTTCTGTGTGAAGCCGCCGAGGATCTCGGCGAGCCAACTTTCCTCATTGAACAACGAGGAAAAAGAGAACATGTTCTCTATTTGGCCTGACGAGTTCCTCGTCGGCTTCCTCGGCGAAAAGTGTACACACGACCGAGTTTCTCGGCAGAATACGGCTCCGATCGAGTTTCTGGCTGAATTCTGTCGAGAAACTCGGTCGTGTGTACGGGGCCTTCGAATTCAGGTTGCCTTGCTATTATTCTGATGCAAAAGCTTCAATAATAATGTGGACACTGGGACAGGAATGAGAGAAGATTTTTACAACAGGGCCACAGACAGCAGTAAAAACTTGAGACTAATGAAAAATATTATAATTTATGTGAAAAAAAGTTTTGATTAGAGCACTACTACCAAAGAGCTACAGCACTACTCTCTGAATTATCCTGGAATGCCCATTGCCATTCGAAGACTTAGCCCTGTTTTACAGCGATGTGACAGTTTAAAATCACATGACAAGTTGCACCCCATTGCTAGCAAGCGACTTTGAAAAAGGTTCCTGCACTACTTTTTTTCCGATTTCATTGTGACTTGCAAAGACTTATGTTACATAAAGTTGCAGGTAGCAATGAAATTGGAGGTCCAAATCACACTGATCTGCAGCTTTGAAATCCCGCTGAAGTAGCACAATTTCTGCTGTGAACTAGGGCTTAAGGTGACCCAGTCATTCACAGGAAAGGGGGTCTTCTGAGTGAAGAGCCCAGAGTGGGGCTTTAACCACTTAAGCCCCGGACCATATTGCTGCCTAAAGACCCAAGGTGTTTTTACAGTTTGGGACTGTGTCTCTTTAACAGACAATTGCGCGGTCGTGCGACGTGGCTCCCAAACAAAATTGGCGTCCTTTTTTCCCCACAAATAGAGCTTTCTTTTGGTGGTATTTGATCACCTCGGCGGTTTATATTTTTTGCGCTATAAACAAAAATAGAGCGACAATTTTGAAAAAAATGCAATATTTTTTACTTTTTGCTATAATAAATATCCCCCAAAAACATATATAACATTTTTTTTTTCCTCAGTTTAGGACGATACGTATTCTTGTACCTATTTTTGGTAAAAAAAATCGCAATAAGCGTTTATCGATTGGTTTGCGCTAAATTTATAGCGTTTACAAAATAGGGGATAGTTTTATTGCATTTTTATAAAAAAATTTTGTTTACTACTAATGGCGGCGATCAGCGATTTTTTTCGTGACTGCGACATTATGGCAGACACTTCGGACAATTTTGACACATTTTTGGGATTTTTGTCATTTTCACAGCAAAAAATGCATTTAAATTGCATTCTTTATTGTGAAAATGACAGTTGCAGTTTGGGAGTTAACCACAGGTGGCGCTGTAGGATTTGGTGTACACTGTGTGTGTGTTTACAACTGTAGGGGGGTGTGGCTGTAGGAATGACGTCATCGATCGAGTCTCCCTATATAAGGGATCACTCGATCGATGCAGCGCCATAGTGAAGCACGGGGAAGCCGTGTTTACACACGGCTCTCCCCGTTCTTCAGCTCCGGGGAGCGATCGCGACGGAGCGGCTATAAACAAATAGCCGCGCCGTCGTCCCGGATCGCTCCCCGAGGGGACCCGACCGCCGCAAGTCGCGGGGGGGGGGTCCCGATCGGACCCCCGACCCACGTCTAGGCAGGGACGTACAGGTACGCCAATGTGCCTGTACGTGCCATTCTGCCGACGTATATGTACATGCGGCGGTCGGGAAGGGGTTAAGCTAATGAAATGAAGGTCCAAAGGTGAACCTAGCGTTTAACCCCTTGAATTCTAAATCCTTAAAGTGATTGTAAAGGTTATACATGTTATACTTATCTGATCTGTGCAAGGGTTTTGCACAGAGCGGCCCCGATCCTCCGTTTCTGGGGTCCACCGGCGGCGCTCCTGGCTCCTCCTCTTCATCGATTACCCCCCACGGAGAGCCACATTCCATGGGGGCACTCGTGCAGGCGCGGTCCCAAGATATGCTGCTGCGTCCATTGATGAAGATGGCAAGATGCGGCTTGGATTTGATTGATAGCAGGGGGAGCCGATGGCTCTATCCAATGAGAACCAGAGACAGCGTCTGGAGGTGCTGGGCTCTTGCTTGACACTAGAACGATCGGGTTCAGGTAAGAAAAAGGGAGGCTCTGGGGGGCCGCTGCAGCAGAGGAGGCCTTTTAACTTAATGCATAGAAGGCATTAAGGTGTAAAAACCTTGAAACTTTACAACTACTTTAAACTTTCTTCTAATATAACTTCTAATTAGGTAAGAGGACATGGTAATGTTTTCAGTGCTGAAACCTCACAGGTAGAAACTGGTAGTGTCATGTTCTTGGTGATATAAACTAGAAGGTATCTCATAGATAATTTAATCACATACAGTATCCTCTAATAATAAATAAAAGTCAGAGATCTTTGGCTAAAAACATTGACAAGACATTCTCAAATAGTCACAAACAATTAAAAATCTCAAGATGAAAAATATTGTAGAAAATGGGCTTTTAGAAGATAGTCCCTGTGTTTAATTCAATGTCTGGTACATCAAGTGTGGGCAAATCTGCACTAACACCCAATGCATCAAAGAAGATCCACAGGAGTGTGTCTTGATCTCCAGAGAGTCCACTAGTCCAGCACAACAACTCCACACAGACCTGCCCTTAAGGGATCCAAAAGGGGGGATGGTCACTGGGGAACAGGATGGGCTCTCTCTCAATTGGCCAATCCAAATATAAAAAAATAAAATACATATTGAGGTCGCAAAAACTGCACCAAAACAGTTAAAAATTTGGGCATATGGTCTACATGGGTATTCATCACCCTGAGACAAACATTTGTTTGACTGCAATTATAGCTGCTATAAGTCTCTACCTGCTTTGTACATCTTCTTGGAAAAACAGTTTCACCTCTGTCATATTGGATGGTGACCTTTCAGAAACAGAAAAAGCTTAAGTCTTGTGACAGATTCTAAATTGGTTCAATGTGTGGAGTTTCACTAGGCCATTTTAAGACATTCAGATTTCTGGTGGTATACCATTTGCCTTAAGCTCTGGCTAAGCGTTAAGTTCATTGTCCTGCTGGAAGATAAACCTTCACTCTACTGTCAGGTCTCCTGCAGAGTGAAACAACATTTTTCTTTAGACATGCCCTGTATTTCCTGAACAGTTTTAAAGTCACTGAAATTAAAAGTGTACCCATAAAAAGATGCTACCACCACCATGTTTCACTGGGAAATTATATTCCAGGGTTCCACCACACATAACAGTTCACGTTTCATGTTAAAGCAAAAAATAAATAAATCACTTGGTCTCATCACACCGGATAATCTATTTTCACATGTTTCATATGTGTTTTTTCAGCAATGATCTTCCCATACTCCTTTATTGGCCAGATTTGTTGATTGTCCATAATTTAACTTTTTTTGAGCATCTCAGACTAATGCTCTCCTCATCTGCCTATTGAATTTTGGATGGATAGCCTTCTGTAGACAGTTACAGTAGAATACAATTCTTTCTATTTCTAACAGAAAAGGAAATTTGAATTTTGTGTTTTTTTAGATTGTTTTAATAGCTCCATGACTCGTTTTTCATATGTTCCCTGTTAAGCTCTAAGACCTTCAAGAAACTAAAAAAACTAGTGGGGCTCCCCCACACTGCAAAAGTTAAATGCTCATTTTTGCTTAGGGTACCAGGAAAAAGGACTTTGGCTTGACTTATTTCTTGTTCTCCTGCCAGTCGACATTAACCTCTTCTTTCCCCACGCCGGGTTGTGGGTGGGCTCTTGGTATCCTCCCAACATGGGACTATTGGTTCTGCATTGTAAATAATTATGTCAGATCTATGACTGTCAGCCCAACCCTCAAAGAAGAAGCTTTGGGGGGCTGGTCAAGTATAAGGAAGAACTTGGGGGAGTCATGATAAGATAAGTAAAAAGTGCATTAAAATGGGGCTTTGGGCAAAAAATAGCTTTTAACCCTTGCAGTGAAGCCCCACTGAATGTGTTCTTTTTGTATTCATTGGCTTAATACTTTAATTTTAATACTTTAGCTTTAATACTTTTGAAGCTATTTGAGTGTATCAAAGCTTATTTAGGGGTTTCGTCAGAAAAGAGGATGAATATATTCTTAAAATTCCTAAAAAAATGTGACTGTTATGTAGATATTTGATACTTTATAGACTACAGAATGTGAAAAAATAAAGCATATATGTACAAAGGACTCTGTTTGTTGTCTAGCGTCTCTATTTTTTGCTTTGAAACTGAATTTGCATCTTATTGCTCCAAGGTGTCTCTTGGCTTTTGACCACAATAAGTACCTCTTTCTTTTTCTTCCTTTTGTAAAAGCCTATAAATTCAAATAAAATATTACATTAAATACTGGTTATCTAAACCAGATTCGACCCAGACCACCCACTTTTAAACCCTCAAGTATATATATTTTTTTCTTTTTTTTTTAACTCTTGGTCAAAGACCTAAGCTTTTCTGAGACACAGCGTGATTTAAAATACATCTACAGTAAATGCTACATTTTCTTAAAACATATGTTTCTACAACATAGATAAATATGTATTGTACACAAAAGGCAGCTTGTCTTATCCATCTTTTCTTTATAACAGAAGTGTTTTCATGGCAGTATTAGTTTTGTTGTAATTGTTAGGTCTGCTTCTTTAGAAGGGAAGAAAGAAAGACATAACGTTCCACTGAGATTCTTCAGTAAGAAAAGACACATGTTGTTTCTGCTTATAAAAAGGAGACCTTGTTTAGCGCCTTTTAATGGAAATCAAAATGCAATGTATTTTTTTTTATGTGCAGCCCTGTTCTGCAGATTCATTTTGATCAATGAACACACTCTAAAACATAACACTCTTTCACCAGCTGGAAAGGGCACATAAAAACCTTTTGACAACTTGACAATGAAGACCTTTTAACTAAAATAATTGCATGGAATATCTTCTTTTTAGAGCTCATTCCTGCTTTAATATTTTATTCTGTCAGCAGCATATGGCTGAATTAAGAAGTTCTGTATTCGTCATTTTTACTGCCGCTGCAGGGATTACATCTTCGCCGTCTTCTCAATCTACGTTCTAAAAAATGGAAGCAGTACTGCTGAGCATTTTATTATCCGTAATTACCATACACAGTATTAATTAGGTAGTCGCTTTGGATCTCCAACTGCAACTTACTTTTAAAAGATTGGGAGCCCTGGGAATAGAGCACTTTTCCATTTTCATAACTGTCGCCATGGGATAGAAAGTACACTTTCATATGCATATTTATTTTGGATGTGATACATCAATATTTTATCTCTGTTTTGTTTTTGGGTGTGACCTTTATTTAAGGGCTCTTCGGAAATAAAAAGCAAGTTGTTTTATATATGAAAGCTGCCGGTAACAGTTAAAGTTATGTAAGGAAAGTAAAGTTTAAGCAGTTTTTTAAAGGTAAGCATTTTGTTAATGCTGTTCACAGTTTTCCTGAGATCTAAGGCAACCTCACATTAATTGTAGTACAAAACACAGTGAAAAGGTAACAAGAGCCTAAAGTAAAAATGTTGGGCATTATCTTTTAACTCTCAGTTACTGCCAACAGCACAGCAAGAAAGGTTCTCCAGGATAAAGTTATCTCTTAATTTATTTACACATGGGAGGTAAAAAGGGAAATGTGTGCTGAGAGAAATTCTGTACTACCCATTTTTAAATTCCTTCTAAAAATGCTAGTAGCCTTGCTGTAATGCTAAACCTTTCACTTTTTTTGTAGTTTACTTTATTTATAAAGATAAATCAAAGAAGACAAATGATAAAAGTGTATTTAACAGTTACATACAGGAATAAGTCAGTCATCCAATAGAGCCAACAATACATCAAATGGAGATCTGTATCTCAATGGTTAACAGGAACGAACACTGGTAAACACACCAAAAGAACTTTAGAGGCAGTCCTAAGTACCACTGTATAGTTTTTTGGGGGTAATAAGCAGCTTAAATAGTCTAAATAACTTGTTGTATTAGATACGTTTTAAGTGACCAGGCTTTGTTCTTGGAACCCAATGGTATCTTTCACAAACTAGAATGTTCAAAATGGCACCTGGAACATTTATATGCCACAGACCCTGATACACACACAGTTCTGTCCAGGTAGAAGAGAACTTATGCTGCATTGCAGATATTTGGCACATTGCTCCCACAATAAATACAAGGAGACACTATTTGAGAAAACTTGGCTGTCCTAGAGCTGAAATCCCTAGTTGACCCACTGTCAGGAAAGATTCCATCTGCTGGCGGTGCTTTGGTTTGCAATGCTGGTGACACTATTTGATCTCTGGGTCACATTACTGACCCAGTGTGGCGTCACCTGAGCCTGATTGCAGGAGATTTGTATAAATACAGGCAACACACACACATTGCCTTGGTATCATCCTTGTGCCCTGATCCATACCTGCTGCCTGAGAATCTGAACCTGTTCCTGTAATTTATTGTATATACCTGTCTGACTGATGTTATTTGTGGGTCTCTGTTTGTTTGTTTATTGTGCACTGTGTCATATTGGAGGTGGTTGTATTTATATTCTTCACTTATCTTAATTCTTAATAAAACACTATATTTTCACTTTATGTGTTTGGTGTTCCTCTGTTGCTATCCACGCAGTTCTGGTCACACCATGTTTATGACACCCACAGATGGAGAGGTAACCCTGAACCAGCAAGAAATACCCCATTTTTTTTATTAATATTATGTCAACACATACCCACTCTCTCTGTAGGCTAAGCTTGAACAACTCCCCTTATCATGAAATATCAAATGCTGAAAAATAATTTTTGATCAAGACATTTGGCACTTGCAGAGGTGGAGCAGGCCTTCCCTAATGGGAAAACCCCAGGCCCAAATGTGCTCCCAACTGAATGTATAAAGGGTTTATTAATGAATTGGCTCCTATGCTAAAAGATCTATGTTTACAATACTAAAATTAGAAAGAATGTATGGACAGCCGCACTCCAGAAAAACCCTTTGGTTGCCTTTATTAGTAAAAAACACCACAAATCACAGCAAAAATAGAGGGATGCAGGTGATGCATTTCACACTATTGGCTAGTGCTTAGTCATAGCTATGTTTACAATGTTACTGTGATGGGTCTTTGCATTTGTCCATGTAACAGGCGCTTGTGATCCTTATCCGTGAACAGGATAAAGGTTCCTTAAAATGTACTTACTACTTGTAGATCCTGTAACGAGACCCTTGCTTGCTCGCTTCCGCTCTCCCGACACTCCTCTGCTACTAGTGAGTCAGCTTGCAGATCGCAACGTCTGATGGTTCGGTCATCCAAGGCTCCGGGATCCGAACTACAGCTATGTGCCGTTCGGGATCCATTAGAACAAACACCAGGCAGGCTGTATGTAAGTTCAAACAGGAAGACCTTTATTGGAAGTACACAACACACTTTTAAACAGAATTTGGAAAATCCCGCCCCCAACAATCGCTTTCCTATTGGTCAATTGTAAAGTACCTGGAGTTCTCCTTCAGGTCCTCCTAACCATGCAAATGAGGACTTGAAAATTAGTTCAGCAGGGATTGGTCCGATAGCTTGAATGGAGGGACTGTTATGTGTATTGAGACAGAAGCCCCAGGGGGCAATCAATGTACACAATAGCCAGACACAGAACAATGGAGCCGTCTGGTGCTTTAAGACAGGGAAGAAGACCCCCCACTGTGTAACAGCTTTCAGGGAGGGACACTTCTGCATTCCAAGGTCCATGACAGATCCATCTCTCTTTTAAATATGGGTTCATAAATTCTGGCCTTGCATTTGACAAGGTGATAGACAGCCTGGTTGACTCTTGGATAGATCAGACTTGGTTCATCCCCAATATATATACAACATAGTAGAAACTGGGACCACATGCATTTGGTGCTGGGGTGGACGGTGTTCATTCTACCATTCATAAAAAATGTATATACCTCCTTTATTGCCATACACAGGTGTCCATTAACATAGGTGGCGCCACTTCAAAACCAATGTTGAAGGGAACAAACAGGGGCAAGGTTGTAGGATATCCTATCCTCAACTATTTTTGAGTTAACTGTGGAGCCCATAGCAATGGATTTGTGTACTACACCTCTCCTTAATGCTGCGTACACACAATAGGTTAGTCTGATGAAAACGGTCTGATGGACCGTTTTCATCAGACCAAACCGATCGTGTGTGGGTGCGGTTATTTATCCATAGGTTAAAAAAATAGGAACTTGTTTTAAAATTATCTGATGGATAAAAAACCTATAGAAAAAAACGATCGTCTGTGGGTACGTCCATCGGTTAAAAATCCACACATGCTCAGAATCAAGTCGACGCATGCTCGGAAGCATTGAACTTCATTTTTTTCAGCACGTCTTGTGTTTTACGTCACTGCATTCTGACACGTTCTGACACATCGTTTTTTTAACTGATGGTGTGTAGGCACGACTGATCATCAGTCAGCTTCATCGGATAACTGATGGAAAAATCCATCAGACCGTTTTCATCAGACTAACCTATCGTGTGTACAGGGCATAAGAGTCTTAGAATAGTGTATAACTATGAACGCCCTTGACATGATCCCTCTTCATAAAGACCCTGTCCTTTTATTGTAAGATGCACTATACATAGCTAATACATTTTCTGGATTTTTCAACCTTTGGGTAAATTGGGAAAAGTCACAAATTCATCTTCAGTTTAAGCCCTATAAAGTCAGCTCCCCTTCCTTTAGTAGGTTACTAAGATTAAGTATCTAGGAATTCATATAGCTAATAGAGTTGAAAACTTTAGACTTTTAAATCTGCGTCCATTATTATTAATAACATTTGAGTCCAACTGGGGTTGTAAAGGATGTTTCCCCTCTCTCTGATAGAAAAATGAACCTACTGTATACCTAGGTTCTTTAAAAATATCTCTACCTGGATCTCTGCCTCCTTCTTAAAAAAATATAGACATATTGGGGCTGATTTACTAAAAGCAATGCGCTGCGCCGGTTAATGGCTTAATTGGCATGCCGGATTAATCCTTAATTAAGCGCATGAACTGGCGTAGCAGCGGGTGCAATGCAATTAATATGTAAAGCTGCCGCCAAACTCCCTTTAGAAGTCTATGGGAGAAATCAAAAGTGTACATTTTAAAGGTTAATATGCTAATTTTTGTCCTAAAAAGTGTTTGAGTCCTGCCCCACGGGACATGTATCAATGCTTTTTTTATTTTTTAAAACGGCCGTTTTTTCGGGAGCAGTGAAAGTAAAAATGCTTAAAGTGCAACAATAAAAGTTAAATATTCCTTTAAATTTCGTACCTGGGGGGGGGGGGGTGTAAAGTAAGCATCTGAAATAGCGCATGTTTCCCGTACTTAGAACTGTCCCTGCTCAAAATGACATTCTGAAGGAAAAAAGTCATTTAAAAAATCACTCGCGGCTATAATGAATTGTCGGCTCCCGGCAATTCAGAGCAAATTCATTCATAAAAAAAAATAAAAAGCGTGGGGTCCCCCCAAATTCAATTACCAGGCCCTTCAGGTCTGGTATGGATATTAAGGGGAACCATGCCGTAAAAAAATGACGTGGAGTTCCCCCAAAAATCCACACCAGACCCCTTATCGGAGCACGTAACCTGGCCAGCCGCAGAAAAGAGGGGGGTACGAGAGAGTGCCCCCCTCTCCTGAACCGTACCAGGCCACATGCCCTCAACATGGGGAGGATGCTTTGGGGTCCC
This sequence comes from Rana temporaria, assembly GCF_905171775.1. Classification (NCBI taxonomy): domain Eukaryota; kingdom Metazoa; phylum Chordata; class Amphibia; order Anura; family Ranidae; genus Rana; species Rana temporaria. Next base: position 191,081,247 of record NC_053490.1, read on the forward strand.
CCCCAAAGCACCTTGTCCCCACGTTGATGGGGACAAGGGCCTCATCCCCACAACCCTGGCCAGTGGTTGTGGGGGTCTGCAGGCAGGGGGCTTATCGGAATCTGTAAGACCCCTTTAACAAAGGGGACCCCCAGATCCTGCCCCCCCCTGTGTGAAATGGTAACGGGGTACATTGTACCATTTCACCCCAAAAAAGTGTCAAAAATGTAAAAAAAGACAATATCCGGTTTTCCTTTATTAATGTCTTCTTTCCACGCTTCTTCTCCCATCTTCTTCTTTTCTGCTTTCATTCAGGTTTCTTCCTCCATCTTCTTCTTCCTCTGCTTCTTTCTTGGGTCTTCTCATCCGCATCTTGCACCGGCTTCTTCCCCCATCTTCTTCTCCTTCCTTCAGTCTTCTCGTCCGTATCTTGCACCGGCTTCTTCCTCCATTTTCTTCTCCTTCCTTCGGTCTTCTCATCCGCATCTTGCACGGCTTCTTCTTCCCCGGACGATCCGCTTCCAATTGAAGTTCCCGCCGTGTGACGCTCCTGTGACCCTGCCCCCCTCTGACGAACATGTACCACACAGGACTTTCTTATTTCTTATAGCTTTCCCCGTGGCATCAGAGGGGGGCGGGGTCACAGGAGCATCACACAGCGGGAACTTCAATTGGAAGCGGATCGAGAGAGGGACAGCAGGCCCAGATCCTACACCACAATAGAAATATGTGTATTCCAGAGTTTAACAATCAGCAGATAAAGATACTCCAAACATCTGATGTTAGCGCTTCAATCATCACAGCACCATGGTTGATATGGTGTCAGAATGATATTAACCCCCCTGGCGGTATTCCCGAGTCTGACTCGGGTGAGATTTTTTGGCTACGATCGGTAACCCAGAGTCAGACTCGGGCTCGCCTCGCTGCAGCCACAGACAAAGTTACTTACCATGTCCCTGGATCCAGCGATGCCACCGCACTGTGTGAGCGAGCGGGACCTCGCTCGATTCGATTGCCTCTGTGTGCCACCGATCTCCGTTCCCTGCGACGTTATGATGCACGGGAGCGGAGAACGGCGCCAAATTAAAAAAGGTAAACAAACACCTTACATACAGTATACTGTAATCTTATAGATTACAGTACTGTATGTAAAAAATACACACCCCCCTTGTCCCTAGTGGTCTGCCCAGTGCCCTACATGTTCTTTTATATAATAAAAACTGTTCTTTTTGCCTGCAAACTGTAGATTGTCCATAGCAACCAAAAGTGTCCCTTTATGTCAAAAATGGTTTTAGAGCAGATAGAAAACAGCGATAATAAATTATAATCACTTGCAGAATTGTGCGATAGCGATTTGTGGGGAAATTCGTCATAAAAAAATAAAAGTAATGACAGCGACAATTCTGCAACTGAGCAAATTTCAGTGATTTTGAGTTGATTACATTATTGAATATTTTTTATTATAATTATATTATTATTTGTTATAATTATTTATAATTATTTATTATATTATAATTTATAATTTTGTTTTTTAAAAAAAAATCATACCCGGGATGCCTACTAGACTCTTGTTTGGTCAGATTTAAGTTAGTTATTCCTAAGAATTACAGGCCTACAGTATAAAACACCAAATTTCCTTGCAAATAATGGTACCGCTTTTAGCACCTTTTTTCTGAAATAATCGTACCGCCAGGGAGGTTAAGCACTTCAATACCTGGCACTTTCACCCCCTTCCTGCCCAGGCCAATTATCAGCTTTCAGCATCGTTACACTTTGAATGACAATTGCGCAATCATTTAATCACCACTGGGTTTTTAATGTTTGCAAGATAAACGAAAAAAGTCCAAAAATTTTTATTAAAACAAAAAATTGCCTAAAATGTATTCTGCTACGTTTGTTTGGTAAACTTAACCCACATCAGTGTATATTTATTAGTCTGTAGGAAAGTTATAGAGTTCACAAATTATGATATATACACAGGGGTTGATTTACTAAAGGCAAATCCACTTGCAGTGCACTTGTAGTGAAAAGTGGATTTGCCTTTAGTAAATAAAACCCAGTATCTCACAAAAGTGAGTACAACCCTCAAATTTTTGTAAATATTTGTAAAAATATAGTAACATATTTACAAAAATGTGAGGGGTGTATTTACTCTTTTGTGAGATACTATATATATATATATATATATATATATATATATATACAGTAATATGTCACAGAGTTGAGTACATCCCTCACATTTTTGTAAATATTTTATTAAAACTTTTCATGTGACATTGAAGAAATGACTACAATGTAATGTAGTGTAGTGAAGGTATCAGCAAACTTTGGGCCCAATTTGGACATCTCTACTCATTCCCTTCCTTCTCTCTCCTTCCCTCGGTATCTCTTTATTTCTCTCTCTCTTCCTCCCTCTTTCTCCCTCCATCACTCGTTCATCTCATACTCTACCACATCCCATTTGAGCCACGCCCCTTTAAGCCAAGCCCGCTATTCCACTTAAACCACGCCCATCCCCCTGATATGTCATGCCTACAAACGAATGCCCCACCCTCTAATTATAATAAGACTCCGCCTACAGGCAAAAAGTGTCCCTATACATTTTTTTACAATGTTGGCAACTATGAGCTCCAGGCAAACAGCTAAATACACAAGGTTTTTACTGCCAAATGATAACTAATTTTTCTTCTGCCATTAAGTAACACTTACAAGTCTTGTCCCTCCCCCAGCTTGTGATTGCACAATGGAAAGAAACATCAGAATGAAGAGTCCAGTCAGCATGTTCCTTGTCAGAACATAAACACTAAAGCACATTGGATCGACTTCATGTTCTGATTCTCTGACTGAGTCTCTTTCTTAGTCGAATTGCAGTAAAGTGGAACAGTCTGATACTAAGTCCAATTCAGGCTCTTACACCGCTAACATTTAAAATACATTAAATAAAGAACTGCATTAATCGGTATACTTTATGTCTGCCTGGAGTTCAGCTTTAATAAATAGCATCATTAGTTATCCTTTAACCTGTTTATTTAGCTGTTTGCCTGGAGTACAGGCTCAAAGTGCCAGATTCACGTAGAATCGCGGTGGCGTAACGTATCGTAGATACGTTACACCGCCGCAAGTTTTCATCGCAAGTGCCTGATTCACAAAGCACTTGTGATGAAAACTACGCCCGCGGCCTCCGGCGCAAGGCGGGCCAATTCAAATGGGCATGTGTCATTTAAATTAGGCGCGCTCCCGCGCCGGACCTACTGCGCATGCTCCGTTTCCTAACTCCCGCCGTGCTTTGCGTGCCGTGACGTCATTTTTTCGAACGGCGACGCATGTAGCGTACTTCCGTATTCCCGGACGTGTTACGCAAACGACGTTAAATTTTAAATTTCGACGCGGGAACGACGGCCATACTTTAGACAGCAATACGTTTGCTGACTAAAGTTAGGGCACCTAAAACGACGACTAACTTTGCGACGGGAAACTAGACTAGCGGCGACGTAGCGAATGCGAAAATCCGTCGGGGATCCGCCGTAACTCCTAATTTGCATACCCGACGCTGGTTTACGACGCGAACTCCCCCCAGCGGCTGCCGCGGTACTGCATCCTAAGATCCGACAGTGTAAAACTATTACACCTGTCGGATCTTAGGGATGTCTATGCGTAACTGATTCTATGAATCAGTCGCATAGATAGAAACAGGGATACGACGGAGTATCAGGAGATACGCCGTCGTATCCCTTTTGTGAATCTGGCCCCTAGTTGCCAACATTGTAAAAAAATGTAGGGACACTTTTTGCCTGTAGGCAGAGTCTTATTATTATAAGAGGGTGGGGCATCATTTTATATGTGTGTGCCTATACTGAAAAAACAGCAACAAAGAGAGTGTAGACAACTGGCAGTGCTGTGTCTCTCTCTCCAAGTCTGAGCTGTGCTTTACATGGGCTTGCCAGAGGCTGATAGCAAATTAAATTCAGTTATATACAATAGCAATTGATTTAAAAAAAATACACAATTATTTTTAATGAGCACGTGTCTACATGAAATCTGCCTGAAGTTCAGCAATAATGATTTGGCTTGGTTCAAAATAAAGGAAGTAAGAATATACATAAAAAAAAAATACGATATGAATCTCATTACATAATTTATTCATGTATACAGATGACTAAAGACATTATAACCTTAACCGCTGTATTAAGCTGACAAATGCTCTTTAAAGATGTCATCAAAGAATTGTGTTCGCAGGAAAAGCCCCATAGAATCTGCAGCCAGAGCAGGTTAAGTGTTACATCATTTACTTCCATTGCAAACTAAGCAAATTCTCGCTAAACATAAATGCCAAGTTCATTGTCCTTTCCAGCTGTATTAAATGCTACGCTGCTCTTTCTACAGCTTCTATTAAATCCTCTTAGATTGTAATTAAAGGAAACAATGGTACATTATGGGACAGTTCAGTATGCTTTTCAATAATGAAAAGCCGGTTATTTGTTTAGCCCAGAACCCTGCTATTATAACCATCATTAAATCAATCGCAACAGGTTGTATTTTATTGTAGAAAAATAAGACACATTAATGGAATGCATTAAAGGTATCACAACACATCCATCTTTTCATAAGACAAATGTGCACAGTAGTTTTACATTATCTACAATCTATAATTTATGCTGGTTATTTTGTTGCAGGGTACATTTCTTTTTTTCTCACAGAAATTGCCTATTTTATTTGGGTTTCTTTTATCCTTTGCAGTTCATGGGGTAATAGTACATGCATTCAAGCAATGCTCCTTTTGTTTTACGGGATGTAAAAGAATGCGTTCCTGCTGAAAAGAACAGCACTTGTTTATTGTAAACAAATAAATAAACAAACAAATAACAAAGGTGGGCTGTTATATTCCTCTTGTCACGGCTGGACGATCTTGGTTTGGAATTATATAGACTAAAAAAAATTACTCATATCCCCCAAGGTCACTTTCAGAAAACCAAAAAGGAAAGAAAAACTAATGCATCTTCTGAACACCTAACTTTCAGTTGATCCAGGGTAGAGGTTTCCAGATTCTTAAGTATGAGGGCCACTTTGTATAATTTACAACTATTCACAGGGTGGACTAAAAAATACATTTTATAAATAATAATAAATAACTTCACATTAGAACCCCCCCCCCTATCACATCAGATTTCCCCTTCTACATCAGAAGGCCCCTATCATGTCAAAGTTCCTGCTTCACATCAGAGCTCCCCTTAACATTAGTACCCCCCATAAAATCAGACTTTCCGGGGCGCATGCGCGGCGCGACGCTGATGGGAAGTGCCTAGACACATCTCCTCCACACCCGGTCACATAACGGCCGTTTCCCCAGGGCTATAACGCTCGTTTCCGGACCAAAACCACCAGCACCCCTGCGGGAATACGAGGTGCATGCCTGGCACAAAAAAGAAGAAGTTTCACGGCCAGCAACACTCGCTGACAAACTTTCTTATGACCATGGAGCAGAGAACAGGGAAGACGTCCCAAAATGGCGCCTGCAGCAGCGTGTGGGGAGAAGATGAAATCGTCTCACAGCCCTCTAAAACTCTGCAGAACTGTGAGTACAACTCCCCCCTATCTAAGGCGGACCTGGATGAGAGCCTCACAAAAATCTTTAACAAATTAGTGGAAAAAATCGAGATAGAGGTACACAAATCCACCGCTGCACTATCACATGAAATTGCTAATATAGGTGGTCGCACCGACCTCTTGGAGACAAAACATGATGAACTTTCCCTGGCACATAACGACCTGAGAAAGGACTATGAAAATCTGGCTGATAATTTCGCATTTATGCAGGCCCAAGTTGAGGATTTGGACAATCGCAATCGCCGCCAGAACATTAGATTGCGCGGCATACCAGAATCTATCACTGACCTATTACCAGCAGCATCCCAGATATTCCACAATCTTCTCCCAGAGAAGCAACTATCAGCCTTTTCCTGTGACAGGATTCACAGGGCCCTCCGTCCCAAACCCCCACCTGAAAACCCCCCCAGAGATATCATCATGTGCATGAAGGATTTCCTGGTGAAGGAGGACATCATGCGTGCTTCCAGAAATGCCCCTAACATATCTTTTGAAGGAAAACGCATACAAATTTTCCCTGACATCTCCCCAGCTACACTTGATAGGAGACGCAGGATGAAGGAGGTCACCTCAGTCCTGCAATCTGCCAGGATAAGATATCGCTGGGGATTTCCCTTCAAACTGACTATTCCCCACAATGGTTCTACGTACACTGTACATAATGTAATTGAGGGTAAGGAACTACTGGTCAAATTAGGTCTGTTACCCAATGAGCCCCATCCTCGGCTCCCTGCCACTCCAAGACCCTCACCTATATGGTCTACTCCTTCCAACAGACGCAGCCAAAGAGACCAGAGGAGATTATTCAACCCACACCAAAACTAACCTGTGTGATTCCTCTATGATCACCTTAAGAAATTGCACTATCTACAACACAAATTTCGATACCCCTGTAATATAACCATGCCCTATACTCTGGAACTTCCTTGCGACATATCTTTGCGACCTCTTGTAGTCGCTACAGAGGAATTACTTTAGCAACGCTCACTGAGGGTCGCATACAACCCGGACATCCATCCAGCACTCATTCCAAGTTATAATGCACTACGCAATGGATGTCCCTTCCAGTCAATAGTCCTTTCTTCCAACTTGATCTCGTCCTCTATCCTATGACTCTGAGTAGGATGATGTTACAGTCCCTTGCATCTTTAGAAGATCTAAGAGAATCTCCCTGGACTTCCTAACTACATTCCCTCCCTGATGAACAGGACTGCCACCTATTTCACTTGGATTTTTCCCACCTTGCTGGAATAACTTTGACACAACTCACTGTGTCACTTCCCTTATATGCTCTCACCCTGACAGCATACAAATACAACCAGTTATGCTGGCCATGTTCTCTAACCTTAGAGTGTTAAGTTGCCACACTGCAGTTTAAAACTGCCATGCATTTATATATTGATGTTTTTTCAGTTGAACCTGTTCTCCTTAAGACCGGGTGTGTCCGCCGTTGCTGGATTGTCCCCACTCCCGCCTCGATCCCTTTCTTGATCACCACTCGTGATGGTCTGGAGAGATCGGAGTTCCCAGTACAGATCGGTCTCCTCTCCTTGTGAGTACCCTCCCCCTACAGTTAGAATTACTAACTAGGGAACATATTTAAACCCTTCACGCCCCCTAGAGTTAACCCCTTCCCTGCCCGTCACATTTACACAGTAATCAGTGCAGTTTTATAGCACTAATCGCTGTATAAATGTGAATGGTCCCAAAAATGTGTTAAAAGTGTCCGATATGTCCGTTGCAAAGGTCACAATAAAAATCGCAGATCGCCGCCATTACTAGTAAAAAAAAATGCAATAAAACTATCCCCTATTTTGTAGACGCTATAACTTTTGCGCAAAACAATCAATATACGCTTATTGCGATTTTTTTTTACCAAAAATATGTATAAGAATACACATCAACCTAAACTGAACTTTAAAAAAAAAAAAATTGTGATATTTATTAAATCAAAAAGTAAAAAATATTGTGTTTTTTGCAAAATTGTCGCTCTTCTTTTGTTTATGAAACAGATGGAGAGACGTGTTCCTTGGCGTCTAGCACTATTCTCTAGATCACTGAAGACTCTCAGAGAATGCGGAAGGTCTTCTCTATCCTTGACTCATGAATGGATTAGCGTACAGAATAAAGGATTTTTTTTTGTGACATACAGAAATAAACAAGGTGGTGTGTACAAATGTATAAACAGTTTCCTTTTGTTTTCCCATGAGATGATCCGCTAATATGTCAGGGACATTTCTTCTAGCTGTCTTCCACGTAATCCATCTATTTTGTGTTTTAAAGATTTTTTTTAAAGAAGATTTCCTCAGTTATCACCCTTGTTGATAGCCTCCAGTAAATACTTTGCTACATATGCCAGATTATATCATATAGGTAGATGTAGAAGTTTAATTATTTGCAGTAGCCTAAGGCTGATGATTTCTCCTGGTTTCAGCGTGTTTAGATGTATTTATATAGTCTGCTAAAAGATGAGTTATTGTGCTAATCTTTCATTTATATTCATATCTTTGTCTAATCATTCTATGTTACAATTCCAGGCAAAAAGGGAACAATTACATTGTATATACAACATGTTTCTCACGTCACAAACCACTAGATGGCACCTTCTTTACACACAATAGAGTTTGGCTTGTCGCTAATACTTGGAATAGGATAAATCTGTAGACATACTCAGTACAGTCAATCTATGTTATCTAGGGAAGAAGGAGTCCCAACCTGTGGGTTAGGATCCCAAATTGAATATCACAATACAGATATGCTTTGACAGGGTTCTGTTAGGATTTCTTATATTGGGAGGGGGGTCTCAGAAAAAGATTGAGCAGTTCTGTCCGAAAAGTGCAGGAATACAAACGCTTTGAGGTTTTTATACAAGTGCAGAACTGCTTTTTCCCTGCATGAGACAATGTAAGTGAAAACAAGCTTGACGTAGCTAAGAAACAGGAGAGAGACAGAGAGATCAGAGAGGGAAAAAGAGAACTTGCTCATCTGTAAGTTAGTGTACATCACACTGGTCACCGCTAACCCTTCAACTCCATTTTCAAGCCCATCAAAGTACCTCTAATCCTTCCCATCAGCTTAAAGAAAGCACTCAAACTGTAGATCTTATCTACTTTTAGTTGGACTTCAGGAAAGTAAAGCAGCTGAACTGAAATTATTACAGAAATATAATGGACAGAGACACGTGGTCCACCGAGTCCCTATTTTATATATATATATATATCGTGCCTTGAAAAAGTATTCACACCCCTTAGCATTTTCCACATTTTGTCACGTTACAACCAAAAACGTAAATGCATTTTATTGGGATTTTATCCATGGGTGCTCAACCTGTGGCTCTCCAGCTGTTGCAAAACTACAATTCCCATAATGCCTCAGCCTTTGGGAGACATGCTTGTACCTGTCAGTGGCTTGCAATGCCTCATGGGAATTGTAGTTCCGCAACAGCTGGAGAGCCACAGGTTGAGCACCCATGTAGCTAGACCAACACAAAGGGGCACATAAGTGACTATATGAATTATGAGCCTTTCAACATATTTTCCATAGAGGGTCAAAACCCAAACGTAGTGGGATACCCATCTATGTGGCCATGATTACTACTTTGCTTGCTTTATTGCAGATATTATCCAGGTGACATCTAGGTCTGGATGTATCTCTGAGGCCTCGTACACACGGACGGACTGTCCGCTGAAATCGGTCCGCCGGACCGTTTTCAGCGGACATGTCCGCCCGGAGATTTCTGTCTGATGGTTGTACACACCATCAGACAGAAATCCACGCGTATACGATACGCGGTGACGTGGCTGCGCCGTCGCCGCAACGATTACGCGGCGACGTGCGCGGCCCTGGAAGGTCAATGCTTCCACGCATGCGTCGAATCACTTCGACGCATGCGATGGATGGTGGCCGAGCAGACAAGTACGGTGAGTCTGTACAGACGACCAAACATGTCCGACGGACAGGCTTCCAGCGGACATGTTTCTTAGCAGGCTAAGAAACATTTGTCTGCTGGAAACCTGTCCGGTCGGCCGTACACACGACCGAACATGTCTGCTGAAACTGGTCCGCGGACCAGTTTATAAGTAGGGCAGCGCCAACACCCCATCCCACTCTCAATCTACTCTTTCCTTTGGGGAATCGTTTTTGGGGGGCTGCAGCCTAACATTTAATTTTAATTTTAATTTCAATTTTTATTATATTCACCATATTGGAACTTACCGGATACTGGCTCTACACCTTATTCCCCTAGCGTATTATTCCACTGTACCTGTACCAGCCTTGGTGGGTCCTAAGCGCGGTTTATTTCCTTTTTCTTATTTTTTCAAATATATTTGGCTCTTCTGGAAGGACATGTCCTAAAATATTATCTATACATAGTATGCCATTGTCTTCATGATTATTTTCCATATGTTTGAATTGAATATTAAAGTAAGTTAAATGCATGTAAAATATCTGATTTTCTTCTCTTTCTTTATACTCTTTTAATTAATTTCTTTCCATTTCACCTATCTTTGAAATTTCACAGTCAAGCTGTTTATCACTATACCCTTTCTCAATAAAGCGGTCCCCTAGTAACTTTGATTGCTCATAAAAATCAGATAAATCTGCACGATTGCTGCAGATTCTTAAAAGTTATCCTTTCAGAAAATTAATAATCCACGATAAGTGATCACAATTATTAATTGGAATATAACGATTTCTATCAGTATACTTAAAAAAAGTTTTGCCAATATATGTTAATTTTACACAAAAAATATGAAGACAAAATATCATATTAATCCTATTAGTGTTAAAGTAAAGCTTAATACATCTATATGTAGCAAACCTCCGAAGCAAAGCTTTGCGTTTTATTATCTTTACCGGCAATGTAGGAGCTCTGTGGACAATATTTGGATGTGGTATTCTATGAAAAGCATTAAAGGTTCCTGGGCAAAGGCCCCTGATCAAATCCTGTACACAGTCAGCGGTCCTCACCTGATCGATCGATCGATCTTAAATGCAGGTGTGTCGCAGTGGCATTCAGTCCTTGAGCTGTTGCAGGGTGTCCTTCTTTAGCATGGACAGTCTGTTCCTCTGGGCTGGAGCTGCATGAATAATCTGTTCCTCTGGGCTGGAGTTGCAGGCTGTGTGTCCCTTGGTAGGCCGCGATTCCACACACACATAGAGTGCAGGAGATGCTCTCCTGATGGGGTGCAGGCATAAAGAGGCTCTGGCCTAGTTCATCTGGCTTTTTATGCCCTCCCCCACAGTCCTTTGCTGCTTCCTGATGATTGGCTCAGGCTCTTCCAATAGGGAGTTTACAGACAACTTCCAATAGGAAGTTTACAAACAAGCAGTTCTGAGTGTCTGTGAAGAGAGAAAGGGGGGTGAAAAAGCCCACACTGCTGCTGCAGCAGACAGATGTCCCCTAATAGATTAGATCAGTCTGGAGAAGTACCTGCTACATATCTTTCAGTTATGTATCTTAGCCTAATTTAAGCGTATCTGGTTTCCAGAATACGCTTAAATTTACGACGGCGTAGATTCAGAGTTACGACGGCGTATCTACTGATACGCCGGCGTAACTGTCTCTGAATCTAGCTATAAGTCTTCAATTTTATTGTTGTCAGATGACCATGAGAAAAAGAACACAGACGCGTTCCGTCACACAGGCCTTGTTCACAGCAGCAGTTTTTTTTAAGTCAGTGAAGTGTATTTTTTCCCAAAAAAATTGTGTTTGAAAGACCCCTGCGCAAATACAGTGTGACAAAAAATATTGCAAAGACCGCCATTTTCTTCTCCAGAGTCTCTGCTAAAAGAAAAAAAAAAAAAAAAATATATATATATATATATATATATATATCAGAACAATCTTCACTCTGCTTCCTCCCCTGTCATTTTTAACCCTACTCCAGAACTGACTTGTGCTTTAGGCCTTGTATTTTATGTCTGCCTTATTGGGCCCCTCATTCTGTGGAGATGTTTTTCATTTACAAAGTAAGTGTTTGGCAGGTCTGGTCTTCCTGAAGCAGCCCAGTCATCCGAAACCTTATTGAGGTAAATCCTGCCAATAAAAGTAAAAACAGCCAATTTATTAATAAATAACATAGATTTATGGAAAGCTACTAATTCTAAATATATCTGTGGCATATTTCTGTGGATGAATTGCTATCCAGTTCTAGACCCTATTTATCAATTCATTATGCTTCATTGTTATGTCTTTTATTTTATGTGCTGTAAACTGTGATGTTTTGATTTTTTCCCCCACTTTGTCCAAAACGAAGAAAACGATAACAAATTTGTTTATTTTATTTACTATTAAAATCTTGGCTAAGGATACGCTTTAAATAATAAAAAAAAAATACATTATTAGTCATAAACATAATATGTTTAGTCTCAGAGCTTTGTTTTTTAGGTCAGTAACATACTTCTATATATTAACCACCTCCATACCGCGCCTATTCTGTCACTTCTCTCCTTCATGTAAAAATCATAATTTTTTTGCTAGAAAATGACTCAGAACCCCCAAACATTATATATATATTTTTAGCAGACACCCTAGGAAATAAAGTGGCGGTCATTGATATTTTTTATCTTGCACGGTATTTGCGCAATCATTTTTCAAACGCCTTTTTTTGGGAAAAAAAATGTTTCATGAATTAAAAATAACAAAACAGTAAAGTTAGCCCAATTTTTTTGTATAATGTGTCGTTCTTACTCCCCCCCCGTGTACTTCTTATGCCGCATACACACGATCGGTCAAACCGATGAGAACGGTCTGATGGACCGTTTTCATCGGACCAAACCGACGGTAAAAAATACACGCATGCTCAGAATCAAGTCGACGCATGCTTGGAAGCATTGAATTTTGTTTTTTTTAGCACGTCGTTGTGTTTTACGTCACCGCGTTCTGACACGATAGTTTTTTTAACCGATGGTGTGTAGGCACGACTGATCATCAGTCAGCTTCATCAGTTAACCGATGAAAACGGGATTGTGTGTACAGGGCTTTACTCTCCCCCCTATGTTATTTTTACTCCCCCCTCCCCATGTTTTTTTTACTCCCCCTCCCCCTCCCTATATTTCTTTACTCTCCCCATGTTCTTTTTACTCCCCCCAACCCCCCCTCCCTCCCTATGTTCTTTTTCCTCCCCCGGGCCCCCCTCCCTACCGTATCCACCACTCCCTACCGGGTCCATACCGCATGGCAGGAAATTCAGTTTCCTGTTCCCGGCCGGACTGAAAGGAAGTGAGCACTCAGTGTGCAATTCCTGTCAGTCCGTTCGGGAACAGGAAACTAAATCTCCTGTACCGCGTGGAGTCCGGACTGACAGGAGGAAGGAAGAGGAGCTCGGCCACGCTACAGAGAAGGGGAAGTGACGACTCGAGACAGCAGTGCTGCAGGCTCTCTATAGAGCGCTTAGGCGGCTTCAGCATATAGGAAGGGCGGCAAGGGCCCTGCTTTGGGCCCCAGGTCAGCACGGGGCCCCAAGGAATTGCTTGGTTTGCTTGCCTTGTCACGATGGGCCTAACTGCAGTTGCTATTTTTTTGCTCCTCATAACAGCCATCAGGGGAGTGATACATGCTCCTGATTGCAAAAGTGAAAAAACACATCCCTGAGCACCTTTTAAATGTGCATGTTTAGGGAGGGAGCTGGACACTGCATGGTGTAGACCAGGGGTCTCAAACTGGCGGCCCTCCAACTGTTGCAAACTACAAGTCCCATCATGCCTCATACCTGTGGGAGTCATGCTTATAACTGGCAGCCTTGCAATACCTCATGGGACTTGTAGTTTCACAACAGCTGGAGGGCCGACAGTTTGAGACCCCTGGTGTAGACAATTTGTTATTTTATATTTAATAGGAAACAAGAAACTTTGCACCAAATAAATAATAAAATGAATCAGTCAATTGCCAGCAGCAGTGTGAATGTGAGCTTACTAGCGTCACTGTGGAATAAAACGATTAAACACTGCACTTAGCTGGTACATAATTCAAACATAATTACCATAAATGAGTGAATCAAACATTTCAATTGTTGTAAGCGTCCCACTTTTGTGAAATAAAGTGCTCATGTGCTGATAAATAATCGGTGCTCCAATGCTCAGTGTTCAGACAGAGGTGCCCCACATGGATGTACACTCACCCCTAGAGTTGTCACTTGCGCTTAGTGGGAAAAAGACCCCGAGATGGTATATTCCAAGGTCAGCTGTACTTAGAATGATCCTTCATGGATGGGGAAAAAATTACAGAAGGGGGGCATCCTTTGTGTAAAACCGTAATTTATTTTAGGCCCCATACTCACGACCAAACATGTCTGCTGAAACTGGCCCGCAGGCCAGTTTCAGCAGACATGTTTGGTCGTGTGTGGGCGCGAGCGGGCCGAATTCCAGCAAACATTTGCCCGCCGGGCCTTTTCCCAGCAGACAAATATTCCTGGACTTGTTTTAAAACAGTCCGCTGGAATTCTGCCCGCTCGGACATGTACGGTCGTCAGTACAGACCTACCGTACATGTCCAGGCGCCCGCCGTCCCTCGCATGCGTCGAATGACTTCGACGCATGCGTGGAAGCATTTTAAAGGCGGGCCGCCCACGTCGCCGCGTCATTGTCGCGGCGACACCGCGTCATCGACGCGGCGACACCGCGGACACGCCCCGCGTATTGTTTACGCGCGGACTTCTGTACGATGGTGTGTACAACCATCGTACAGAAGCCCTCTGGCAGACATGTATGGTGAAAACGGTCCGACGGACCGCTTTCACCATACATGTTTGTCCATGTGTACCCGGCCTAAAAGATGCAAAAAAAAAAAGGGAAGCACTCACATGATTTGGTGCCTGGCACCCGGTGTGTTCAGCATGCGTATTTGATTAAAGGGTCATCCGGCCAGTCTATGTTGGACGCCGCTCAAAACATGATCACACCGGGTGCCAGGCACAGGCACCAAACCATGTGTGTGCATTCAATAAGTTTTATATTGCATCTTTTAAATAAGTTACGGTTTTACACTATGGGTGCCCCCCTTTTGTCATTTTTTTCCCTATCCATGGAGGATCATCTGACCTTGGAATATACCATCTCTGGGTCTTTTCCCCACAAAGCGCAAGTGACAACTCCAACGATAGGTGGTCATTGGTCAAGCTATTGATTATTATTAAATATTATTTTTGGCTGAAGTTCTGCTTGATTTTTCATTATTAGTGTAGAAAACTATTTTTGCAGCCATCTATATTACTAAGCATTGCCACCTCCCTTGGCTAACCAAAAGGGAACATCTGGAAAAACAGATATTTATTATGTAATAAAAATGTTCAAAGTGCTGGACAGACCAAAAATACAAGTATTATCAAGTGCCACCTTTCAGTTTCTCTGTCAGAGATCAGGATCAGGTTGTGCTGTAATCAGATAAAGTAGATTATGAGAACCCTTGGTTTGCACTTTAAAATGTTAAAGTTGTCTTAGAGCTAATGAGGGCCTCTCAATGGTGCCATATGATGCAGAGGTGGTTTCTTGAGAGTCAGCTAGAGAGGAGTTGATTGAGCCACATTTCTGTCACTTAGCCTAGGTCTACACAGCGGAACTTTCACGATTTTATACCCGCATGCCAGTCCGACTTCGGGGGTAATTTCAGAGACGTCTGTGAGGGTTCCTGCACAGATGTCTAATAAAATCGCACGCAAAGTCGCCAAAAGTAGTACAGAAACGACTTTTGGGAAATCGGTGCGGCGCTGCAAAGTTGTCATCGCGCTGATTCGGACGGTGTTATTGCTGGCAATAGCCACCAAATTGGCATGTGATTTGACATGCCAAATCGCATCAATGTGAACCTGGACTAAATCTTGCTTTAAACCACACCACGTGCAGTTAAATACTGAAGCAAAAACAATATTTCTGCTGCTAAAGCTAATCAGTAGAGGAAGCCCATGTTCAGTAAAGCCCAAGGATACTAACCATTGAGCAATTATTGCCCAAACAAATTATTTATAAAATGATTACATGAACAATAAACCCATTGTGCTGGGTCCTGAATAATTCCACATATTACTGGACTGAACATAATATACACATTTTTTTTAATTTTATTTTTTTAACAAGTCTTAAGAATCTCATTAATTTTCAACTCTACCTGCATGAATATATTTGTATGAATGGCTGCATAGCTAAGCTACTTAATCAAATGTCCTCATTGACTGTAGACCAAATAACTTTTTATTGAATCTTTCACAAGGTCAGATGGATTGCTCTGATAGAACAAGCTCATCCATTCCTACTGACAATTAACATTCTAGATATCTGTGCACAAAAACATCATTCTCTCTGTATTGAGCACAGAGGAAGCAGAAATACAACATCATATCACAGCTTTCTTTTGCCAGTTGCTGAACATTTGCTTGTTGTGAACCTGTGTTTTGATCAGCACGTTAAAGAAGAACTCCAGGTATGATTATTTTATATATAGGTTCGCTGATTTAGCTTGGATCAATAAGGCCCCTTTTACACTGGGGTGTTTTTCGAGCATTATTCAAGCGTTTTTCGAGCGTTATTACAGTGTTTTTCGAGCGTATTACAGCGTTATTACAGCGTTATAACGAGCGAAACCTCATCTGCAATCCCAATGTGCTGGTAAAGCACCGCTAAGACCCTAAAGTTTTAGGGCGTTTTTGCAGTGCCTCAGTGTGAAAGGGTAAGGCGTTTTTACAGCGCTTTTTCATTTCATTTCAATGGAGAGGGGCGTTTTTGGAGCGTTTTTTTCAGCGCCCAAAAGATGCTCCAAAGATGCTGCTTGCAGGACCTTTCTCAACGCCCCGCCAGTGCAACGCCTCAGTGTGAAAGGGTAAGGCGTTTTTACAGCGCTTTCAATTCATTTCAATGGAGAGGGGCGTTTTTGGAGCATTTTTTTCAGCGCCCAAAAGCTGCTCCAAAGATGCTGCTTGCAGTACTCAGTGTGAAAGGGTCCATTGAGATTTTTAACGCTAAAAAAGCTGTAAAAACGCTTCAGTGTGAAAGGGGTCTAATACTATATATTTGCCAGTCCTGGTTGATGCCCCTGGAAGCTGGAAATTACTTAAAGCGGAGGTTCACCCTTTAAAACATTTTTTGACATCACACAAAGTCGCGCCATCCTACCGACATAATGCCGGCGTTTTTTTTTTTTGTCAGCACATACCTCTTAATCCCGATTTTCACCTCACGGCGATCTCGCGGGAGTGGGCGTTCCCAAGCACTGCCTGTGATTGACAGGCTTCCGAACGGCGCATACTGCGCGTCACAGGTTGCCGACAGAACCCGAACGTTGGTGCGAAGGCGCCGTATAGAGCCGCACCGACGTTCGGGTTTTTCGGCAACCTGTGACGCGCAGTATGCTCCGTTCAGAAGCCTGTCAATCACAGGCAGTGCTCGGGATTAAGAGGTATGTGCTGACAAAAAAAAAAAAACACCTGCATTGTGTCGGTAGGATGGCGCGACTTTGTGTGATGTCAAAAAATGTTTTAAAGGGTGAACCTCCGCTTTAAAGGGTAACTCCACTTTCATGGGTGAGAAAACTAGCAAATAAAGAAAAAATAATATAGCGTATACAATTGTGACCCAAGTCATATTGTAATTGTTTAATAAAAATGACCTTTTATTTTCAATCTGCAGCCACTGAAATTTTCTGTAAATGCAGTGCAATATGGCCAGAATTTGTACTGACCACTGTCCAGAAACATTTCCTGCTTGTGTGATTGGCTCACTCATTTTTCCAGAAGTCTGCACTGAGATACAAGTCAGATTTCAGGCATCCCCTGCAGCAAAAATGTCATTTTTGGTGAGATACTCCCTGTAGAAACACGTCTAAAGGAATGCAGGCCCAGCCGATTTCCTCATTAGTGCTCTGCAGCTTCGCAGCTGGCTGGTAATTATGAAACCACTCCTATTAGACCCACTTGGACAGAAGCACAGGGATTCCTTCAGAATAACAAAATGTAGGAATCTGCAAAAAAGGTTGTTTTAATCCTTGCAATGTACATAGACCACCCAGAGGAGAATGTTTTTTTCTTTTCAACAAAAGTGAAGTTACGCTTTAAAGGGGTTGTAAAGGTATTTTTTTTTTTTTTTAAATAACAAACATATTATACTTACCTCCACTGTGCAGCTCGTTTTGCACAGAGTGGCTCCGAACCTGGTCTTCTGGGGTCCCATGGCGGCTGTCTCGGCTCCTCCCCGCAAGAACTAACCCCCTTAATGCGAGCTCTCTCCCATGGGGGTTAGTTCTTGCGTGCTCGCTCCCGTAATACAGCCGGCGGCCATAGCCGCAGACTGTATCACTCGAACTCGCCCCCCGGCGTGCTGCATCATTAGATGTGATTGACAGCAGCGCGAGCCAATGGCTGCGCTGCTTTCAATCAACCAATGAATGAGTCGAGAAACCTGGCCGAGAAGCCAGCACGTTCACGGCGTGGGACTTTCGAGGGGTCAGGTAAGTAAACGGGGGGGGGCTGGAAATCTGCTAATCCTCGGATATTTTTTCACCTTAATGCATAGAATGCATTAAGGTGAAAAAACGTGTGCCTTTACAACCCTTTAAGTAGATATGGTTGCACCAATCGGTTGTATTCTGGAGCCATGCAAAGAATGCTTTGGATTTTCTGAATTAATAAAAAGCATTCTCTGATTGGACAAGTTGGAGAGGCAAGTCTGATAGGGCATGCTCTCTACCTTCAATCAAATAATAATCTGCCTACAGACTGAATCATGACTTTTCATTGCCGCTATTTCAGAACTGGTAATATTTGGTGTTATCTTCTGAGTAGATAGGTTTTGCAAAATGCATCAAAAACGCATTAGTGTGAATGGAGCTTCATGTAGGTTTGAATGTCAAGTTAGTAGAAATGTTCAGTGGAATTCACATTTATGCAGGTCTGCTAGTGCCTAAAAGTAATATACCACCTATAGACCAATAAATAAATGTGCTTTACACTTGTATCCCAATAATGTACACGTCAGCTAGTCAGAAAATGTATGTGTGTATATACCCATCATTCAAGGAGCATGTGTGTTTTATACAGCACAACGTGACTATTGCAATATCATAAAATCTAAAGCAGATCTATGTAGCCTAAAACCTTCTTGTTGTGATTATGTGCTATTATGTGGGATGGTAACCTTCGTTTAGAGACACTCCAGAATTCCTTCTTTATTGTAGATATTTTTGCATGGATCATTTGATTCCTGATGAAAATCTGATTAAATGTGAAGTTTGGGACAAACTGTTATTTTTTGCTATAATAGCTACAGAATGCCTTGCTGTTGATGTAATGTGGCTCAGCACTGTTAAAATACATAAATGTAGCACTACCGCTGTAGGAGTTGCTGAAGTTAGGGTTCCCCACTGCTGCACAGCCAGTCACACCGCATTTCCTTCTTTCATCCAGACACAGAAAATCTGTTTTTGGCTTGCTTTTTTTTGTTTGTTTTTTATGGATAATAATTTGGATACGGTAAGGGATTATGGGATGCCCCGTGTGACAAGAAAAAAAACTTCAGGGACACTTCCTCCCTATATAGAGACTCATATTCTTCCTTCCACCTGCACAAATTTGGTTTCTTTATTCAGCTTCTGCTGGCTCATTCTTGAGAGAACAAACTGTATATTGATAGTTCAGCAACGGCCCATTACAGACAAGAACTCTCTGTCCTTTGACAAAGTACAAAATTGACAAAGTACAAAATTATCCAAGACAGCTCCTTCTTGCCTCCACCCACTAGTTGCAGAACATTCTCCAATATTCTACAAACAGGGGGAGGCCCCAGAGAGCTGCCAGGATTAGTCATCCAGTCCTGGCATATAGTATGATTTCATGACTCAGGTCTATCACGACCCATGTTTTTCCTACTCTTACTACTAGTAGCACACACTAGAGGTGCTACATAAAGATATATACAGTATCTCACAAAAGTGAGTACACCCCTCATATTTTTGGAATATGTTATTATATCTTTTCATGTGACACTAAAGAAATGGCACTTTGCTGTGCAAAGTTGTGTGTGTACAGCTTTTATAACAGTGCAAATTTGCTGTCCCCTCAACACACAGCTATTAATGTCTAGACCCCTGGCAACAAAAGTGAGAGTACACCCCTAAGTGAAAATTTCCAAATTGTGCCCAAAGTGTCAATATTTTGTGTGGCCACCATAATTTTCCAGCACTAAGCACTTAAGCCTCTTGGGCATGGAGTTCACCAGAGCTTCACAGGTTGCCACTGGAGTCCTCTTCCACTCCTCCACGATGACGTCATGGAGCTAGTGGATGTTAAAGACCTTGCGCTCCTCCACCTTCCATTGGAGGATGCCCCATAGATGCTCAATAGGGTTTATGTCTGGAGACATGCTTGGCCAGTCCATCACCTTTACCCTCAGCTTCTTTAGCAAGGCAGTGGTCATCTTGGAGTTGTGTTTGGGGTCGTTATCGTGTTGGAATACTGCCCTGCGGCCCAGTCTCTGAAGGGAGTGGATCATGCTCTGCTTCAGTATGTCACAGTACATGTTGGCATTCATGGTTCCCTCAACTAACTGTAGCTCCCCAGTTCCGGCAGCAGTCATGCAGCCTCAGACCATGACACTCCCACCACCATGCTTGACTGTAGGCAAGACACACTTGTCTTTGTACCCCTCACCTGGTTGCCGCCACACACGCTTGACAACATCTGAACCAAATACATTTATCTTGGTCTCATCAGACCACATGTCATGGTTACAGTAATCCATGTCTTTGTCTTCCGCATACTGTTTGCAGGCTTTCTTGTGCATCATCTTTAGAAGAGGCTTCCTTCTGGGCTGACAGCCATGCAGACCAATTTGATGCAGTGTGCGGCATATGGTCTGAGCACTGACAGGCTGACCCCCCCACCCCTTTAACCTCTGCAGCATTGCTGGCAGCACTCATACGTCTATTTCCCAAGGAAATTATGCTGAGCATGTGCACTCAACTTGTTTGGTCGACCATGGCAAGGCCTGTCCTGAGTGGAACCTGTCCTGTTAAACCGGTGTATGGTCTTGGCCACCTTGCTGCAGCTCAGTTTCAGGGTCTTGGCAATCTTCTTATAGCCTAGGCCATCTTTATGTACAGCAACAATTCTTTTTTTCAGATCCACAAAGAGTTCTTTGCCATGAGGTGCCATGTTGAACTTCCAGTGACCAGTATGCAAAGGTGAGAGCGATAACACCGAATTTAACACACCTACTCCCCATTCACACCTGAGACCTTGGAACAGTAACAAGTCACATCACTCCAGGGAGGGAAAATGGCTAATTGGACCCAATTTGGACATTTTCACGTAGGGGCGTACTCACTTTTGTTGCCAGTGATTTAGACATTAATGGCTGTGTGTTGAGTTATTTTGAGGGGACGGCAAACTTACACTGTTATACAAGCTGTACACTCACTATTTTACATTCCAGATATGTGATAAATCACAACCAAGGTGTATAAATAAATATATAAATAAAACGTAAGTGAACCGAATTAGCCACAAACAAGGAAAACGATGAGTGACCAAACTCAAAATGTGCAATATGTGTCCAAAAAATATATACATATATATTAGGATACAGTGAGATCCTCTAGGTGTTGGGGATATCTAGCCCCCTATGTATCTAAAAAGACACTGTGATGTGAACACATGAAAAAAATATATAAATATGTAACAATGAAACAATGATATAACAGTCTATTAGTAGGGATGGTAAGATGTTCCAAAATTCAGACTTCTATGTTCAGACAGCGGTTTGAAAATCCACACAAGTGTTGTAGTGCCCTTACCATGAAGGTGCTATACAGTATGTTTGCATATAGTATTATCCCTCCAGGTCTCCGATCACATCTCTCCTAGAGTCACTCGGTTCAAGCTGTTCCAGTTGCTGTGTGCCTCCAAAGGATCCGAATATTGATGGTCCAATAGGGGATGCAGTGGGAAGGGGAGAAAAAAGGATTGCCTCCAATGGTGTAGTAGGTTAAGTATCCAAAAGGTTTATTTGCATCAAAAGCAAGGTAGCACAAAAAAACAATTAAGAATACAAACAGCGTTTGTATATGAGAAGCAGACGTGGCGTTTAAAATTGCCGCCTTACGTCCGATGGCCTCCGGCTTGTGCGAGTATTTCCTCGGTCTCGAGTGCTACCTTGCTTTTGATGCAAATAAACCTTTTGGATACTTAAAGGGGTTGTAAAGGAAAAACATTTTTTTCATAATATGCATCCTTTACCTGCAGACATTCCTCTTTTCACTTCCTCATTGTTTGTTTTTGCTCAGAAGTTGCTCTATTTCTTCTCTGTTCTGTTCACTTCCTGCTTGTCTGATTTTACTGACCACCGTGATGGGAGGCTTTACTGCGGTGGTCAGTAA
Source organism: Rana temporaria (assembly GCF_905171775.1). Classification (NCBI taxonomy): domain Eukaryota; kingdom Metazoa; phylum Chordata; class Amphibia; order Anura; family Ranidae; genus Rana; species Rana temporaria. The sequence continues at coordinate 191,103,190 of NC_053490.1, forward strand.
CATGCTCACCCCCTCCTGGGAACTACATCTGTGTGTCAGGACGCTCTCTACGTGTTAGAGACCTCAAGGAGGTGGGAATTACTGGGCGTGCCGCAATTCATACTGGGAAATGTAGTTCTTACATGAACTAACGATGCAAACCAGGAAGTGAATGAGAGAACAGAAACTAGAATGCCGGAGGTGATATAGATGAAGAAATTTAATAGGTATTTACTTGTTTTTTAACAGAATCATTACACTATTCTGTCTGTCTACCTTGCAGACATTAATATTAGGCAAAAAAAAGTTTTCCTTTAGTGACCCTTTAACCTACTACACCATTGGAGGCAATCCTTTTTTCTCCCCTTCCCACTGCATCCCCTATTGGACCATCAATATTCGGATCCTTTGGAGGCACACAGCAACTGGAACAGCTTGAACTGAGTGACTCTAGGAGAGATGTGATCGGAGACCTGGAGGGATAATACTATATGCAAACATACTGTATAGCACCTTCATGGTAAGGGCACTACAACACTTGTGTGGATTTTCAAACCGCTGTCTGAACATAGAAGTCTGAATTTTGGAACATCTTACCATCCCTACTAATAGACTGTTATATCATTGTTTCATTGTTACATATTTATATATTTTTTTCATGTGTGTACATCACAGTGTCTTTTTAGATACATAGGGGGCTAGATATCCACAACACCTAGAAGATCTCACTGTATCCTAATATATATTTATATATTTTTTGGACACATATTGCACATTTTGAGTTTGGTCACTCATCTTTTTCCTTGTTTGTGGCTAATTCGGTTCACTTACGTTTTATTTATATATTTATTTATACACCTTGGTTGTGATTTATCACATATCTGGAGCGCTTATCATTTATTTATCTTGTTTCTATTTTTATGTGTTATGTGAACACTTTTAGATATAGCTGCCCCAGGTATAATTTGTACACTATTTTGTCATATTTTGTTTACTCGCAGTAGCGCATCGGAACCCATTATATATTATTCACTATTTTACATTGTAGCAAAGTGTAATTTCTTCAGTGTTGTCAAGTGAATAGGTATAATCAAATATTTACAAAAATGGAAGGGGTGTACTCAATTTTATGAGATACTGTATATATATTTTATACCCTTAAGTCCAAATCATGGTGACAGGGAAATGCTCCTTGATAATACTTGATAAAACCTGTGTACAATTTACAGCTGTATATCCAAGCAACGGGAAGCCACAGGTTCTTGCATAAAGGCAAATTATGAATGGGACAGTGTTGTACTAAAGCATTGTCATATCATGTTCACATGTAATGCCGCATACACACGATCGGTCAAAACCGATGAGAATGGTCTGATGGACCGCGTTCATTGGTCAAAACCGATCGTGTGTGGGCGCCAAACTTTAAACTTAACCGATGGATTCCTAACCGATAGGACAAAACCGATAGTAGGCACGACCATCTGTCGCATGCTCAGAATCAAGTCGACGCATGCTTGGAAGCATTGAACTTCGTTTTTTTTCAGCACGACGTTGTGTTTTACGTCACCGCGTTCTGACACGATCGTTTTTTTAACCGATGGTGCGTAGGCGCGACGGACCATCAGTCAGTTTCATCGGTTAACCGATGAAAACGGTCCATCAGACCATTCTCATCGGTTTAACCGATCGTGTGTACGTGGCATAAGAGTTAAAAAAAATTTTTTCAATGGAACCAGGAAGTGTTAGAACTTGCATCATTTTTTTTTTATTGCCGTGTGCCTTTCTGACAGATAGGATCCCCTAACTTACTTTGTGACCACCTGAACAGCAAAAATATCTATACATAAAAAAATAAAGAATAAAACATTTATGTAAAGTTACGCTTTTGGCTAAGTTCGTTTTGCTGGTTTACACCTATAGTGAACGTCATTTGACTGGACTTCTGTATATTTGGTGCTATTCCAAAGACAGTTCTATGCCCGCATGGCTCATATCTTTACAGCTTTCTTGATATTTGCTAACAAGGAGAAATACTATAGTTGTCAGTTAAAAAACACTGTTTAATTGTAGTTACATTGTGGGATGCATTTTCATGTCATCATTCATATTATAAAGCGATATGCGGCTAGAAATGCCAAGGTAATGAGAAATCCAGTTAATCCTACTGTCAGAAATCTATTCTGGGCAAGACCTGGATGGCTGGATTAGAAGGCAAGGAAACCACAGATAACATTTAATAGAGATAGGAGTGTAATTTATGTTACCCATGAGAGTGTGGGAAAATTGTCCTGCTGCCACAATTCTTGGAAAAAACAAGTTTCAAGAGAAAAGAAAACAATAATTTTAAATATATAACAACAGTCTAGGTTATTTATTGCACTATTTATTAGAATGCAGTAAAATAATTCAATAGTGGATACCAGCATGTGCCCAACCCATCTTACTTATCACAGCAATATGTAATGTAGATTGTATTCACTGTTCACAATTCAGGCTTGCTAAATTGTTTTGACCCATTGTCCAGAAAAATGTACCAAATCAATGTCACAAAGGCTTCCCCTGGCTAATGTAAATTTATTATAGAAGGTTAAAAGCAAACTAACCAGCATTTATAGTGGTTCTTGCTTTGACTTGCTTTTTTAAGTTGCTGTGAAATATAAATTGATCAAATAAATACTGATCCACTTAAAGCGGAGTTCCACCCAAAAATGGAACTTCCTCTTAACCCACTCCTCTCCCCCTTACATGCCACATTTGGCATGTAATTTTTTTGGGGGGGGGAGTGGGGGCTTCAGGAGAAGGGGACTTCCTGTCCCACTTCCTCCTTCCGCCGAGGGGCTGCAAAGGCGATACGTCATATCGCCTTTTGGCAGCCCCTCCCTGTAGGCGATCGCCTGGGACACGTGACAGGTCCCAGGCGATCGCCTGTCCAATTAAACAGCGCCGGGCCGCGCGCGCATGCGCAGTGCCGCTCGCGCATGCGCAGTGGGTGCCCGGCCCTGAAGCCGAAAGCTGTCACGGCCGGGTGCCCACAGTGACAATGAAGACGCCGGCCGGGGAGGGGGGGAGAGGAGCGGACCCCCGGCCAGTGCGTCGCTGGAACGCTGGAGCAGGTAAGTGTCAGTTTATTAAAAGCCAGCAGCTACACTTTTTGTAGCTGCTGACTTTTAATAAACTTAAAAAATGGGTGGAAAACCCCTTTAACCACTTCAGTCCCCGGACCATTTTGCTGGTCAATGGCCGGGCCACTTTTTGCAAATTCGGCACTGCGTCGCTTTAACTGACAATTGTGCGGTCATGCGACGTGGCTCCCAAACAAAATTGACGTCCTTTTTCCCCCACAAATAGAGCTTTCTTTTGCTGGTATTTGATCACCTGTCAATTTTGAAAAAAATGCAATATTTTTTACTTTTTGCTATAATAAATATCCCCAAAAAGTATATAAAAAAACGTTTTTTTCCCTCAGTTTAGGCCGATGCGTATTCTTCTACATATTTTTGGTAAAAAAAAATTGCAATAAGCGTCCAATGATCGGTTTGCGCAAAAGTTATAGCGTCTACAAAATAGGGGATAATTTTATGGCATTTTTACTAATATATTTTTTTACTATTAATGGTGGCAATCAGCGATTTTTATCATGACTGCGACATTATGGCGGACACATCGGACACTTTTGACACATTTTTGGGACCATTGTAATTTTTACAGCGATCAGTTCTATAAAAATGCACTGATCAATGTGTAAATGACACTGGCAGGGAAGGGGTTAACCACTAGGGGCGGGGAAGGGGTTAATGTGCCCTAGGGAGTGATTCTAACTGTATGGGGGGTGGGCTACCAGTGACACGACATTGATCACTGCTCCCGATTACTGTGAAAATGACACTGGAAGTGAAGAGGTTAACTACTAGGTGGCGGTGTAGGGGCTAAGTGTGCCCTAGTGAGTGATTCTTACTGTAGGGGGGAATGGGCTACATGTGACAGTGATCACCGCTTCCAGTTACAGGAAGAGGTGATCACTGTCATTGTCACTAAGCAGAGCGGGGATTCAGGGCTGATCTGTTTCTCTTTCGCTGTTTGTATTGGATGGCGGTGGTCTCCATCCAGCTCGGGGGCTGTGATGTGCATTGGGGAGTTCTATTCCTAAACTCTTGCCGTCCTCCTCTGCAGACAGGGGTGGCCATCTGCACATCGGCACCATGTTTTCCACGCTCACACACGGACGACTCCCTGATGTCACTGAGTTGTGGGCTGTGTGGGTCATCATGGACGGCTGGGTGGTTGCTGCAGTTGTGCACTCCCTCTGGTGGTGGATGTCTAACGTCATATGACGCCTATGCGTCACCACCGTACATGACGCTGGGGGCGGAGCCTTCAGGCCCTTGTGGGCATATCTTGGATGTTCAGCACGGCTGGAACTTTGTTTCACAACTTGATGGTTGGATAGAGTGGTCACATCTTTAAGAACAAACTGAGGTACAACTTATATACTTTTTTTTACCCCTATTGGGTCTGTTACATTGTTCTTTTACACATGTAATACTAAGATAATTTCCACATTGTCCCTTAGTCTCCCTGCCCATACCAACTTTGTAACCACATTGGTTTGCATTCATGTATATACCATATCTCAGATAGTCTTTTATGCTAACATACTTTAGTGAGCTTAATTAATTTACTTACATCCTTTTATATAGATTATATTTTATCTAGTATAACCTTACACATTAAGCTCATTTTGAAACCATGATGCCTTCTGATACATGTGCATCCTTGCAGATATTTTCTAGACATGATTACAAGGGGCTTAGTGGAGACTGCAGTGAGAAATACCCCCATCGAGACCATGCTGATCCTCCGGATGTTCCCCTGTTGTGGCTTTTGTTTGCTCTGCTCCCGAGCCGCCATCCTGATATCCAGCGTTTGGCAATTCATTTCAGCCCATTGGTAAGTATGAGGTCCCTTTTCAGACCTCTCTTGCCAATCATTCCGCCTGCCCCCATTTATTAACATACATCTATTGATTTTATCACTTACATTGCAGATACAACATTCATGCATCCGCCCCTGAAGAAGCGAGCAGGGTCTTGCGAAACTATTAGGGCTTTATTGATGCTTGTTTTATGCCTGTACATGCTGGATATTATTGATGTCTGCATTATGTCTACATATTTCTCTGTTTATATGTATGTACATTTTATTTGTTGTATATGTGTTTCCACTGGCCCTGCAACTTTCAAGTTTTATTGTTGCTCATTGATGTAAAACATTTTTAATAAATCTTTACATATTTACTTTCATCTGTGCTGTGTACATTGGCTATTATGCCGGGTAACTCACAATCATTGTTGTTGCCGCTCCGTTACATAAAACTTTGAAAATAATAAATTGATTTTGTCTCATTGTTCGCTGTGAACATTGGCTAAACCTATCTCACCTCATTCAAAATCCCAGGGCTGCCCCCTTTTTATGTATTACTAGGGATGGAGGTGTTAGCGGGGTCACACCAGACCTTTATTTATTTATTTTTTACCATGAGACAATCGCGGGTATCCCCGCGGCAATCAAGTCCGTGGGACCCGCAGCCGGGCTCACAGAGTTTGTGGCACGCATCCACAGTGCAGTGATCTTAAAGGGGACGTATATATACGTCCTTCTGCCTGTCCGTGCCATGCTGCCCACGTATATAGTCGTGCGCTGGTCGGCAAGCAGTTAAAAGGTATGGTAAGTTCCCCCTTGTAACTAAATGTTACATACTGTACATTGATATGAAAAGAATAATTGCCATGGAATGAGGAATCATTGGATAATTAACCACTTAACCCCCGGACCATATTGCTGGTCAAAGACCAGAGCACTTTTTGCGATTCTGCACTTTGTCGCTTTAACTGACAATTGTGCGGTTGTGCGACGTGGCTCCCAAACAAAATTGGCGTCCTTTTTTCCCCACAAATAGAGCTTTCTTTTGGTGGTATTTGATCACCTCTGCAGTTTTTAGTTTTTGCGCTATTAACAAAAATAGAGCGACAATTTTGAAAAAAATGAATATTTTTTACTTTTTGCTATAATAAATATCCCCCAAAAATATATAAAAAAACGTTTTTTTCCTCAGTTAAGGCCGATACGTATTCTTCTACATAATTTTCGTTAAAAAAATCGCAATAAGCGTTTATTGATTGGTTTGCGCAAAAGTTATAGCGTTTACAAAATAGGGGGTATTTTTATGGCATTTTTATGCCATTTTATGCACGAGAGCCGACGTATAGCTACAGGCTCTCGGCAAGCAGTTAAAGGTCTAGTCCAGCCGGAAGAGATATTTCAGTTACAGGTAAAGGCTTGGTAACTCCTAATGAGATCTTTTTACCATAGTTTCCAGATCAGTTTTCTGAAAAAAAGAAAGGGGTACATTTGATTATCGAATTGATGGCAAATGCAATATTGTTTGCAGATAGAATGATAAAACAAACACAATGACAGCACGAAGGAGGATAATTTGAACCACAATACCACAAAAAGTGGATAAATAATAGTTATAAAAAGGGAAGGGGAGGTAGGGAAACGAAAAGACCAGTGACTGGATGATAATATAGAGGATGGTAATGAAAGTCCTAATATTTAAAGTTCGTATATAAACAGTTCAAAATGACATATAAACCGTGGCAGCACTTTGGAGAGCGAAGCAAGACTCTGTAATAGCAAAAAGAAAAAGAAAAAATGCGCCTACTAAGTGCAGTATGTCTGATAATATGAAATGTATTAATTAAAACAGCCAAATGGCTACTCACTAAAAAGTAGTACAGAATGCGCTCATAAGAAGGGAAGTGTAGTCACTGTGGATCCTCAGCCGATGATGGTGGCTTCTCTGGTGAAGGTTTTGTTGATTGCCGTCCAGGGAAGAAGCGAGGCAGAGCACAGCAAAACCCGGAAATTGACTGTTCGCGGCGTGCGTTCCAGCCTGGAGCGCACATGGCTGTCGGCGACAGGAAGTGATGTCAGGCAGGGGCTCGTGGTGATGACGCGCTTCAATGCTTCCGCATTTTCATCAGATCTAATGGGAGGAGGAGACTGGCATACTTATATATGCTCTGTGGAGCGAAATGGAGCTTACTGGCTGCATGATACTTGCTGTCTCACTGTCTCTGAGACAGCAAGTATCATGCAGCCTTTAAGCCCATCACAACGAGCCCCTGCCTGACATCACTTCCTGTGGCCAAGAGCCGTGTGTGCTCCAGGCTGGAACGCACGCCGCCAAACAGTCACTTTCCGGGTTTCGCTGTGCCCGCAGTGCTCTGCCTTGCTTCTTCCCTGGACAGCAATCGACAAAACCTTCACCAGAGAAGCCACCATCATCGGCTGACGATCCACAGTGACTACACTTCCCTTCTTATGAGCGCATTCTGTACTACTTTTTAGTGAGTAGCCATTTGGCTGTTTTAATTAATAAATTCCATATTATTAGACATACTGCACTTAGTAGGCACATTTTTTCTTTTTGTTTTAGATAGAATGATAACAGTGTTGTCACTGTTGCCTTATCTGGTGCAGGTATCGATCCCATGTGTCTTGTCAATCGTTATTCCCAGAAACTGAAAAAGAAGTTCCAAGTTCAGCAGCCAAACATAATCAACGTGTATAACCATTTCATGAGAGGCATAGACAGAGCTGATTAAAGTATTGGCATCAATCCAAAGAAAATAAATGATATTCAATCCCTCTTTTGTTCTGTTTGAATTGGTCTTACAAAATGCTTGGCAACTGCATAAAAGAAGCCAATAAGAAGCCAATGGATTTTCATGAGTTTAGTCGATGTGTGATATGCCATTATCTGTAAACTCATGGTCATCTTCCAGAACCTGGCTGAAGAGGAAGACCTACTCCGAAGCGTAACATTGACTCTAGTTATGATGGCATGAATCACGTGATAGTCAAACAGGGAAAGCAAACGTGGTGTGCTGAATGTCATAAGAACACCACTTTTCAATGTGAAAAAACTGATGTTGCCTTACAGGTGAAGTGTTCTGTTGAATATCACACTGAATAAAGCCCCATACATACGATCAGAGTTTCCGATGGAAAAAGTCAGACGGACCTTTTCTATTGGAAATTCCGACCGTGTGTATGCCCTATCGGTGTAATTCCATCAGAAATTCCGATGACTTCCACATGAGAGAACATGTTCTATTTTACTCTGATGGAATTTCGTCAGAATTCCGATGTGAGTTTGGCCGGGCAAAAGCCCATAACAGGTATCACCACCACCTCCTGAGAAACATGATTTTATACTTTATGTACAATGTAGCAGTGCTTTTGCCTAGTGTTCCATTTTTGAAACGTCACATAATTCAACAACGGAATATAATTAAAAAAATGCCTCTTCAAATTCTTGTTCCTTGAATTGTTCTAGGTAACCTATATGTACAAATCCAAAGAATAACAACCTCAGACGTAAATTTATATGACTATGTTTTTATACAGAAATGATTCTAAAAAATATCTATATAAGTTCTAGCAAAATTTATCAACATGTCCTTACTTCAGAGAGGAGCCTTCTATGTTCACAAAAATAGCAAGCTACTTAAAACCATCCAAATCAAGTAAAAGCACTAACATATACTTCCCACAGACCAATTTAGCCCTTATTTATAAAGGACAAACCTTTTATTTTGTTGTGGATATATCAAGCACTCTGCATGGGAGAAGGGACAAGAAAGAGCCTGAAATGAACTCTCAAACTGCTCATTTAGACTTTGCTCTTTTTTGAACTTTGTTTTTCTTTTTGGCTTCTACAATGTAAAAGCAACAGGTCAGCAATACCTAGGAGACTTTTAGTAACCATGGAGACTGTGGAAAGCCGGGTAAATGCTTGTAAACAAAATTGGTCTTTTCAAGAGAAAATCTCATGTTGAGTACCAAGAAATTAAGTCTTGTTGCATTCTGCTAGGTTGGACCAATAAATAAGGAAGAGCAGAATGGGAAAAAAAAGTATATTGGTACTTACACAAACATACATAAAACTGATTACAGCTTTATACAAGCTTTATACAAGCAGACAAGAGCGATTTCTTCTGAATGTATAGATATTTAGATATTCCTAGTATTCATAGTAACATTCATAGTAACATCGTAGTGAAGCACACACTCCCAGCCTCACTGTGCACAGAGATTTACCAGCCTGTGGGACAACCTTAAGCAGGAACAGATAGTGACTGTTACTGGGGCAGGTCAATTGAACACTTCACACCATTCACTTGGTATCCACCAAAGTTTTTTAACCGCTGTTGAGTTTCTTATCTTAAAAAATATCTGTATCGCTCATTGTCATGCCCAGATAGGGATTTAACATATTTTACACTACAATAGCTTCTCTGGAGACTCATATGAGGGTCTCCCTGGAATACAAGAGTTCATTCTTTTCTATTTAGAACATTCAGAGATTAAAGCGGAGGTTCTGCGGGTTTTGCTTCTTTTTTTAAAAATCTCCAATGCATGGTAATATAGCTTTCGCAAAAAAGAATGCCTTATAAAAAATAGTCCTGGCCTTTTCCATCGTGCTTGTGGGCATTTTGAATCCCACAAGCAAACACTTCCTGGATTCCTAGTCACATGACGTGCTTTGCGCGTCATGTGACCCGCTTCCCGCGTCACGTGACACTCGAGCTATCGCGAGAATACACGCCTAGCTATTTCGGATGGTCTCCTGTGAGTGTTGAAACGTCACTTCCAGAAGACCTTGCGCGCAGCTTCCAATTACGCCTCGTCGGGGAAAAGGAGCGACACGCCCACTCCCCGCAGGGAAGAAGACCCGGAAGTGAGGCTGAAGACAGGTAAGGGTTTAGATAGAAAAAAAGAAAAGAAAAAAGACAACGCTAGAGGCATGTATTAAGGCTGCAGACATGATTGCTATAAAGTTAAGTTTGAGGGTGAATCTCCGCTTTAAGTTTATGATTACTTAATTGTTACTAAACCCACAACAGTAAAATCAGCCTGTATATTCATCAAAGCATGCTTGTTATACTCACTCTGCATTGTGCATAAAGGCTGTGTGATCCTATCGTCTCTCATCATTAGGGATGAGCTTCGTGTTCGAGTCTAACTCACGTTCGACTTGAACATCGTATGTTCAACTATTCGTCGAAATACGAACGTTACGGGCCATTCACGCCAAATTCCAGTGGCGTGTCACGGCCCATAATTCACTGTGGCATCGCAGTGCATTGCTGGCTGATGGTTGGCCAAGCATGCACTATGACCCGCATGCTTGGCCAATCATAGCTTGCAAAAAACGGAGAGCCATAATTGGCCAAAGCCAGGGTGGCTTTGGCCAATTATGGCTCAGGGGGTTTAGTACAAGCCCCACACCAGGTCTGGACTGGGACAAAAATTTGGCCCTGGACTTCATCCAGACTGGCCCACTTTGACATGTCTCTCCTATGGCGGCTGGACAACTCCAGCAGCCCCCCCCCGGCCACCCAAGCCCCCTCTCCCCCTTCACTTGCCACTATCCGTTCTACTTTATTAGAGTAGAACGGTTGGTACTGGTACTCTTATAGGCAGTACCAGTGGGGAAGCTAGACATTATTTCACTGGGGGGGCAAAGAATCAGTTCGGTGTTCCCCCTTATGGGACAAGATTAGGCAGAAGTGAGAAACTCCCAGGCCATAGCTGTTGAGTCAGCTGTCTGTCCCCCCTGCTCCTCTGGTCCTCCCCCGGATTCTCTGTTCCCCCCAGGTGAGCGCTGCGGGGAGGGAGAGGAGGTGAGCTCTGCGGGGAGGGAGAGACAGAGGGGGGAGGGGGCGGCGGTCCGCTGTCACTGAAGCCGGCTCACTGAGCCATCGGCCCACCGGTAAACTCCCTGTAATCCCTATGGCCAGTCCATCCCTGCCCCACACTATAAAAGGCCGCCTGCAGGTCGGCCTTGTTTAGTGTGTTGCGGAGGTTAAGAGAGAGAAGACAGAGAGAGAGAGAGATAATCATTTTTTTGCAGGCAGGCTAGTCAGTTAAAGTTACAGTGTGTAGAGGATATATATGCAGGTGTTGTATATATATTTATACACTGTATAATTTAGCTAGATCGGATCTTCCTAATTTACTGGCAGGCAGGTGATTGTGCTAGCTGCAGTATTCTCACATGGTGTACTGCCTGTGTCCTCTGCAGTGTGCACCTAAAGCTACATGGTGTGTGTAATTATTCAGGGGACTATGATAATTATCAATACAACCCTCCACCGAGCCAATATGCACCTAGACCTTTTAGAGGCCAATTTAGAGGAAATTTTAGGGGGAGACCAGCACAGCAACAAAATCATCCGCCCCAGGGGGGGGAATGGAGGGGATGGAAAGAACCCTACAAAATCCCCTACAAAATTCCCCAGAAAACTCCAACCACCCCAGTCTACCCCCAGCAATAAAGCAAAGAAAAAGAGGGAGACGAGGGGGAACCAGGGCGAAAAAGACCTCGGGACAACTAAGCGAGGGTATCTTTAATCTGGCAGGAGTCGATTTTTCAAGAGCAGAACTGGAAGTTCTGTCAAAAGGTATGAAATTCTGTCCAGACAAAAATATTAACAAATTTGAGGTTTTCATTGAGGTGGAAAAATATATAAGGAAATTGAATATCAAGAAACATTTTGCACAGCAGACCATCACTTCTCCCACAGTAAGTGATGACATCTTTGTTCATACAGGGCTTAAGAACAATTCAGTCTTTAATCCCAAAAAGGGAACCCATCATCATGTGGAGGTTTTCAAAAACATGATCCAAGAAGATATTAAAGATCTTGAGGTCACATATATTGATGGGGGCGGAGCCAACGGCCGACATGTGAGCAGCGCTGGTCCGGAGCTCCGTGCAGGGCAGACGAATCCTGACTTAATCCTGGGCGACAGAGCAGCCAAACACCGCAGGCAGAGACATCCCCCGACTCCGGATCCTGTGCTGCCCATGTTGGGATGGTCAAATACGGCCGTGCACCGATGGCAACTCCGGAACAGCGCCCGGTCCACTTTGCCTGGAAGTCCCAAGATGGCGGCCGCCATGAGGCAGTGGGACAGGGCCCCAGCGCGGAAAGGCCTCCGGAGGACGAATGGCCCTCACTGTCAGACACCCAGGTGAGCCAGCTACCTCCCAGAACTAAGGGGCTGAAACGGGGCACAAAGCAGGCCGGATCACAACCACAGGAGGGGGGTGATGAGGCTTCTGAAGCAGGAGGAGGGGAGCCCTCCCTGAAGCAGATTATGGAGGCCATATACACGTGCCAGACTACCCTCACTGACCACATTGATGGTATCAGGACTGAACTGTCGTTCCTTAAACATGACGTGCAAACCATCAGGGAGAGAGCTGGGGAAGCTGAGCAGAGAATTAGTGACCTGGAAGATGTGGTGCGCCCTTTGGAGAATAAACTGCAGAACGTTCACTGTGAGGTGGGGCTCACACAGATAAGTTATGGGACATGGAAGACCGCCAGAGGAGGAATAACATACGTTTGGTAGGCTTCCCTGAGAAGGCAGAGGGCAAACAGCCGGAGGACTTCCTTGAGCTCTGGCTAAAAGATACCCTGGCTGACACTACTTTTTCCCGTCTGTTTGCTTTTGAGAGGGCACACCGCATTCCGTCTAAACCCCCTCCACCAGGTGCCCATCCGCGTCCTATGATTGTACGTATCCTACACTTTAGAGATCGTGAAAATATTCTGAGGGCAGCTCGCACTGTAGGAGATCTCCAATTTAATGGGAACAGGATCTCTATTTCTCTGCAGCTACGCAGAAACAGAGAGCCAGTTTCCTGCATGTAAAAAAGAGACTGAGAGATATGCATATGGCCTACAGTATGATGTACCCTGCGAAGCTCAGAGTGGTCGACGAGGGCAAAGTGTTCTTCTTCAATTCCCCTACAGAGGCTTCAAGATGGTTGGACACTAAGGGGAGACCCAGTCCAAGACATGACCACTAACTGTATTACACAGGCTGGGCTCTTATTCTGGGCCGTTTGTTTCTGCCTGCGCTCTGTTTGATGCTGGGACGGGTGTGGTCAATCCCACTGCGACTGTTTGGCTCTGACACCTCGGTTTTCCTGAACCGAGCCCTGCCCGGACTCACCAGCGCACTCTCTTTATTGTTTTTTTTTGTGTGGATTGGGGGTATTTTTTCCTCCCCCCTTTTTTCTATTTTTTTTGCTGGGTTTTTTCTATACGGAACTTTGACTTACTGAGTCCGTGTCAACGGCTATGTTAACATAGACTCCCTGGAGGGAGTAGGTGGTTGGGGGGTGAGACTGATATAATCCCCTGACAATTTGTTTGTTGAAGTTATGGGATACAGGCACTCGGCAGGTTGGAGCTGTGTGCAGGGTGGGGGGAGGGGTTCTATTTCTCTCTGTGAACTTGGGTCGCGTGTCGTTGTCTCTCTTTTGTTAAATCTCCACAGGTTGCTATGGTGGACCGCACCGGAGGGGTCCGGAGAAGCCCTGGGTATGCACCTGCGATCCGTTACTTTACAGGATGACGGGTAAGATAAATGTGTTGTCCTGGAATGTCCGGGGTATGAATTCAAGGATTAAGCGTTCCCTTGTCTTTGACTTCATAAAGAGGTATAAACCCCATATTATCATGCTGCAGGAGACACATCTCCAAGGTTCTAAGGTATTGGCGTTGAAAAAGGCTAATGTGATGAGGGTAATACATGCTGAGTACTCTACATACTCTAGAGGAGTGGCCATTCTAGTCACTAAGAAGGCGGCTGCACATATTTTACAGGTTAAGAGCGACCCGAAGGGGAGGTATGCTGTTCTTGTCTGTCAAATGTTCGGGATCTGCATGACGCTAGTGTGTGTATATGTCCCTCCCCCTTTTTCCTTCCAGGTACTTGAAGAAATCCTTACAGCTGCAATACAGGTGGCCCAGGGCCCACTACTACTGTTAGGAGATTTTAATGTGGTGTCGGATGGGTCACTCGATAGGCATGGGAGTGTGACTGGTCCACGCCATACTCTTTCCGCCTGGTTGGACAGCTACGCCCTCACTGATGTGTGGCGGTGTCGCAACCCGGGGGTCAGAGAATACTCATGTCACTCGGGGACGCATAGGACACTATCCAGAATTGATATGGTGCTGTCCTCTGTGGATGCATTACCTCTGGTTTCAGGGGTTAGATACCTCCCCAGAGCTCTCTCAGATCACTCTCCTATGGAGGTCACGCTGACTTTAGGTGTACCTGCTGGGAGACGACTGTGGCGTATGAAAACGCAGTGGTTGGAGGAGGAATATGTGAAGATCAAATGTAAGACGGCTATTGATTTGTATTGGAGGGAGAATAGCTCCGGCACCTCGGTCCCGATTCAATGGGACGCTTTTAAAGCTACTTTGAGGGGGTGTTTGCCAAGGAAACTAGGGACTTTGCAAGGGCCTTAAATTTAGATGTGAAGCAGGCTGAACAGGCTACTGTAACTGCAGAACGACAGTATATTCAGACCCCATCCCCGGATACCTATAGCTCATGGCAGGACTTAACAAGACAATATAAAATACTACTGACGGATCAGACTATGAAACTGCAACTGAAACAGGCTAGGTCCATTTTTGAGTTTGGGGACAAAAGTGGCCGTCTGCTGGCATTTTTGGCAAAACCCCTATATGCCCCTACATCGATATTGCAGATTAAACGCCCGACTGGGGAATTAGTGAGCGACTCTCAAGATATCCTGTCCACGTTCCGAGACTTTTATAATACGCTATACCGGTCCCAATCTAGCTCTACAGTTCAGGACGTCTCTTCCTATCTCGACGATATGACTCTCCCATCCCTGACGCAGGGTGAAAGTGCTGCTCTTGACCAACCCATAACATCAGAAGAGGTGGCTGGGGCCATTGCTTCTTTTAAACCGGGAAAATCGCCAGGTTTGGATGGCCTCCCGGCCGAATGGTATCAGTTGCATAAAGAGAGCTTAATCCCACGCCTCCAAACGGTGTTTAGTGACGCAGAAAGGGAGGGCATATTACCAGAGTCGATGCGTGAAGCACTGATTGTGGTGATTCCGAAGCCGGGTAAGGACCCACTGGAGTGCGAGTCTTATCGGCCGATTTCTCTGATCAACACCGACGTTAAGGTGTTGGCAAAGATCTTGGCGGGTAGGCTGCAGTCGGTAATATTGAAATTAATCCACTCAGACCAAACCGGCTTTATACCGGGGAGGTGCACTCAGATGAATCTGAGGAGGTTATATGTCAATTTGCAAGTGTCCCATGCTAATTCTGGTCGGAGGGTGGTGGCATCACTAGACACAAAAAAGGCATTCGACTCTGTGGAGTGGACCTACCTTTTTCCCCTACTTCTAAAACTGGGCCTGGGACCGAGGTTTGTGAACTGGGTCAGGTTGCTCTATGCGGAGCCAAAGGCTAGTGTCAGGGTCAATGGCCTCGTTTCGGACTCGTTTCCGATCAGGCGGGGAACTAGGCAGGGTTGCCCCCTGTCACCACTTTTATTCGCACTAGCCATAGAACCCCTGGCGACTAGGCTCAGGGATCGGGCTGACATTGCTGGGCTGCTGGTCGGGGACCTGGAGGAACGTGTGTCACTATACGCGGACGATATGCTCCTATACTTGGGCGATCCCGAGAACTCCCTGACAACCGCGTTCTCCTTGATCCGAGAGTTCGGTGATTTCTCTGGATTCCGGATCAATTGGTCTAAGTCGGCGCTCTTTCCTCTGGATCCACAGCCAGATTTAGCTCTCCCCGCTCAGTTCCCCCTACAGGTGACAGACCGCTTTAAGTACTTAGGAATAACCGTAGAACTGCCTATAGAGAAATTTTCGAAGACAAACTTATGGCCAGTCATACGAGACTTCGAGGACAGGGTGAAAAAATGGAAGGACCTCCCGCTTACAATGCTGGGGAGAGCCAACCTGTTTAAAATGATCTTCCTCCCAAAATTCCTATACATTCTCTCTAACGCCCCCGTAGGCATCCCCAGGAAGACCTTTAGATACATCGACTCCCTGCTGACCTCCTTTCTGTGGGGTGGTGGGGCAGTTCGGGTGGCGCTGGCTGTGCTGCAGTTGCCGGTGGGGAGAGGAGGTCTGGCGGTCCCTGACCTCCGTCTATACTACCTGGCGTCGCAGCTGGTTCATGCCCACTGGCGTATGTTCCCACAGCTGAACAATGCCGCTGTAGCGGTGGAGGCGGCTGTGGCAACCTCATATGAGACATTGCTGAACTTTTTTCACAGAGGTGAGGTCCCGACAACAGATGGAATGGTGATCCTTAGATCAGCCAAAGCGGTGCTTGAGATATGTAGGAAGCACACTTTGGACACCCCCCTGCACTTGTCCCCTAATGCTCCGCTGTGGTTTAACCCCAGATTAACGGACATCTTTCTACTGGAAGATGGACATAGGTGGGCCAAATTTGGCCTGGTTTACTTACATCAACTGTTTGACAGAGGGGAGTTGAAAACGTTTACGCACCTGAAAAGGGAATTGGGGGTACCCGAAACTTGGAGATTTCAGTACACAAGATTGAGACATGCAACTCAGGCGCAGCTTGGCACCGGGGTAGTGGTGTTAGAAAACACTAAGTTAGAATCATTATTGTTGAATCCTGAACATACCAAGTTAGTCTCTACCTACTATAATATGCTCATGAGTAGGATACGACCGAGAGAGGAAAAGACGAGACTTAAGTGGACTATGATAATACCAGAACTGACGGAACCCCAGTGGGAGGAAGTCCTAGTGTCATATCTCCCTACTGTGATCTCGGCAAGGGACAAACTGATACAGCTGCGATACCTGCATCAAATGTATTACACACCACACAGATTATATAGAATGGGCAGAAGAGAGAACCCTGTTTGTCATAAGTGCTTGGTGGCAGAGGGCACCTTTATGCATATGGTGTGGGACTGTAATAGGATTCGACCGTTTTGGTCGCAGGTTACGCAATTTATTGCAGACACTTTTGATCTCCCGAACATATGCAGTCCACTCCTGTGTCTCTTGGGTATTATAGAGGATGATATCATGAGTAACAATATGCGAATCTTCCTGAGACTGCTCTTTTACTATGCCAGGAAGCTCATTGTCTTGAACTGGATAAAGAGGGATTTCCTCACTATATCTGCCTGGAAGGGGTTAATCAATGCTAATATTACAATGTACAAAATGACCTATGAAGCGAGGGGAAGCAAGAAAAAATTTCATAAAGTGTGGGGTAGCTGGGTAGACTCCAGGGACACTAACTCTGGAGAGGTGTAAGGGAATATGTTTTCTTGTCCTCTATATACAATGTATGTGACGTATTGTGCAGCTCTGGTGCGGGCGGATCTGGGGAGATGGGGAGGCAACGACACACGACACTTGGGAGAGAGGGTTTTCTTTTTTTTTTCTATATGTTTGTTTATATGCCCTAGTTTTGTGGTTTATTATTTTACTTCCTGATGGGCATGGTGCTCTGAACTTAAGATATATGATATAATCTAGCTACACTGTTCTTTTGGATCAGGAGCCCGAAGTTTGAATAATTAGTTCTCTGTTTACAATATAAAAGGCTATATGCACTTTAGAAGAACCCATGTTAGGATTACTCTCTACTACTGTTAAGGACATGGAAATGTATGACGGGGGAAACCTTGTGCCTTTAATCTTTTTTCCTCCATATTTTCTACTTTTGAATGTCCTACATAAGTACTTGTCATTTGTATGCAATGCTACTTCCTGTAACTGTGTATATGGCTAATAATAAAAACCTGTTAAAAAAAAAAGATCTTGAGGTCAAACGAGCTAACACAGATGGTAGAATTAAAGAGGGCATTAAGAAATTAGAAGAAAACAAGAATATTATCATTCGCCCCGCGGACAAAGGGGGGGGGTGTAGTGGTGCTAACAAAAGATTATTACTATGGGGAAATTCAAAAACTAGTAGGAGATGAGGCCACTTATAAACTTCTCAGAGGGGATCCCCTACCAAAACTTAAGGAGCAACTATTGTTATGGAAGGTACAGCGAAATCTATATTGACCAAAAAGGAAGCCTTATATCTAGTTCCTAACACACCGAGGACCCCAGTACTTTATATAGTCCCCAAGGTGCACAAAGATAAAATCAACCCACCAGGTAGGCCCATAATCAGTGGGATTGGATCTTTATATTCCAGGATTGGGGAATACCTTGACACATTCCTACAGCCATTGGTCATACAAGGCAAATCTTATCTGAAAGATAGTCGGGAATTGATCAAATCCCTATCCTCCCTGAAAGTCACAGAAAACACCTGGTTGGTTACAGTTGACGTTGAGTCACTGTATACCAATATCCGACAGGATGATGCCATAGAAGCAGTGACTTTAGCACTTAAAACTGACCCCAGGCTCCCGGATATCCAGGTCAAATTTCTTGTGGATGGACTCCAGCAGGCAATGGGGAACAATTATTTCTGGGCCTTAGGATCATTTTTTAATCAAGTCAAGGGAGTTGCGATGGGGGCTCGTTATGCCCCCAGTGTGGCAAACCTAGTATTGAACAAGTGGGAAGAAGAAACCATCTATCAACAAAACCATATATCACTCATCTATTATATGAGGTACATAGATGACATTATCCTTATGTGGGAAGGATCATGGGCTACCCTGGAAATGTTTTTAAATGGATTGAACATCAACCAGTACGGACTTAAATTCACAGCGACATCAAGTCTGGCTTCCATCAATTATCTTGATCTCATTTTAACCAAGAATGGTAATAAAATTAACACCCATACGTATTTCAAAAGTACGGATAGAAATGCGTTTGTACCAGTGAATAGCTGCCACCATCCCAAGTGGTTAAGCACCATTCCGAAAGGACAGTACATGCGACTTCATCGCAACTGCGACACCATTTCTGATTTCCAATCACAATCTTTGACCTTAACAGAAAAATTCAAAGAAAAGGGCTATCATCCCAAGATACTAGAAAAAGCAATATCGGAAGTATCAAATATGAACAGAGATCAACTTTTGACTTCCAAGAAGAAGGCCCCATTTTCAGGAGAATTGGCCTTCTTCTCAGGTTTTCACCGACAATATCAGAGCATTGAGAAAATTTTCAATAAACATTGGCCCATCTTGCTCAAAGATAACGATCTAGCTGCACTACTACCCCCCAAACCCAAATTTGTATACAGACGGGCACCAGGATTGAGAAATATAATAGCCCCAAACATACCGGACCCACCACCCAAACCTCTCACTTTTCTTGATGGAACAGGATTCCACTACTGTACCAGGTGCAAATCATGCAAGAGCACCAATAGAAAAAGTAGAAAGATTACAAAATTTAAATCTAACACAACCCAAAGTGAGTATACAGTGAAACCACTTATCACATGTGATTCACACCACGTCACTTATTTACTTGAGTGTACGTGCCTGCTACAATATGTGGGCCGCACTACCAGGAAATTGAGAATAAGGATTAACGAGCACGTGGCTAACATAAAGAGCGGTTTTCCTAATCACAGTGTGTCTCGACACTTTGATGAATGCCATGGCAGGGATCCTAGTCAACTTACTTTTGTGGGCATTGACAAAGTAACCAGCCATTGGAGAGGTACCAACATGACGCAGGCAGTCTCCCAGAATGAGACCATGTGGATTCACCGTTTGGGGACGATGCATCCGCATGGCCTCAACATTGAATTGGACCTCAACTGCTTCCTCACTAACTATTAACCAGGGTGTTGAGTTTATATTTATTGTGCATGTAATTCTTTTAATAACATTTTAAAAACAAATTATCTTTTGATATAGGGATCATATCAATTTTAATATTAGTAATTTTTAACAGATTATCATGTATTATTGTTCATATGCCTTTTTAACTTTGTTTCATTATCATACTTATCCAGTTATAATATGGGCGTTTAGGGATTAGATGCATTATATGGCTGAACCCATTCCATTGGCAAACTCACGGCACTGAACCCGCTACCGAGGCTGAACACGGTTCTCTCTGCCCATACCAATTGATGGACATATATAAACAACATTCTAGCGTGGTTGGGCACGCCTCCTGAGGACGTTCACAACGAAACGTACGTCGGGGCGGCACTCAATCACGCACGTAACGTCACTTCCTGTTAACGCTGGTTCCGGATATCGCTGAGGTGGAACGCACGCTCCACCGACGAGAGGACGAGACAGCTGTATACACTCGCGGTATACATTGTGATACAATACCCTACGCGATACAGCCTCAGTGCCAGGTCTCAGGCACTTCTTACGGTAGGCGGCCATTTGGCTCCCTTTATGTTAAGCTTTTTTACTTTTAATAAAACCTACTACACTATATTGGCACCATTCTGTTTTTCATGCTAAATATTGGGACGTCCAAGACTGGTATTCACATCCCTGCTAGGATACAGCAGACTCTACAAGTGATCCTGTTACAAGCCATTTATGTCTCCTTGTTTGATATCAAACTAAGGGACATATCCATCTGGTAAGGAGCCATTTCACTTATCCACTTCGGGTGTTTGGTTATATGGTGAAGGTGGAATACATTGGAAGCACAATTCTCTTCAGTCTTTCCTGAGGATCTACTTTGGGACGTTTTTCTTTTGCTATATTCATTTACTATCACTGGACTGATTCACTTGAGCCCAGTTGCCACCAAGTATTTTGATATGGGGATTTGGGCTTGATTTCATATTCAATCAAGTGCACATGGACTTTCATATTAGATCCATTATTATCTACAGGTGTTTCACTTATTTATATATTTGCACGGTTCTACATTGTATAAATATCATTTTATAGCGCACCCACCCCCCACCCATTTCCATTGTTATAATCCTTTGATTATTTTTGGGTAGCTGCTTGTATTTATTTATTATTAGATATTTTTGGCGCGAGATAGCACACACACAAATAGTGTGTGTACTGCCTGTGTCCTCTGCAGTGTGCACCTAAAGCTATGTGGTGTGTGTACTGCCTGTGTCCTCTGCAGTGTGCACATAAAGCTATGTGGTGTGTGTACTGCCCGTGTCCTCTGCAATGTGCACCTAAAGCTATGTGGTGTGTACTGCCTGTGTCCTCTGTAGTGTGCACCTAAAGCTACATGGTGTGTACTGCCCGTGTCCTCTGTAGTGTGCACCTAAATCTACGTGGTGTGTACTGCCTGTGTCCTCTGTAGTGTGCACCTAAAGCTACGTGGTGTGTACTGCCTGTGTCCTCTGCAGTGTGCACCTAAAGCTACGTGGTGTGTGTACTGCCTTTGTCCTCTGCAGTGTGCAGTGTGCACCTAAAGCTACGTGGTGTGTACTGCCTGTGTCCTCTGTAGTGTGCACCTAAAGCTACGTGGTGTGTACTGCCCGTGTCCTCTGCAGTGTGCACCTAAAGCTACGTGGTGTGTACTGCCTGTGTCCTCTCTAGTGTGCACCTAAAGCTACGTGGTTCACGATTCTCCCCATTGCTATGCTCCCATTAGGGTGTGCCATTCCACCTGTGGCCACCCGGGGGAACATTACCGTGTCGGCGGCATTCCTTGATCACCTCCAGAACTGCCATGACGCCGCATGCATGCATGGCCTCTGGCCCTGCGTGCGTTTTTGCGTCAGGACATCACGCGATTGCGATGGAGGTGACGGCAGTGGCCGAAGCATCAGCTTACAGGAACGCCGAGGGAGTAAAGAGTTAACCAGCACGGGGCTGTGGTTGATGAGGGGGAGGGAAAAGACGACACCTGGCACTAATTGGCTTAGACCCTATTTAATGTGCCTTATTTTCCTGGGTTTGGTAATGATCCCAGAAGAGCTCCCTCCACACACTGACAGGATGTGAGTCCATGTGAGTACTTGATCCAGCATACTACATATATTCATATTATTTTTGCACACTATACTACACTTTGTAGTTATTTAGCAATATCATTACTGCCTTAAAATGCATACATCTACACTTATTTACAACTACCAGCACTGGGACATACTATCACACTGACCTTCACCATTCACACATACTTTCTTTTACTTCCTACATTTTTTACTTCCTGCTCATGTCACCTGATTCGCTAGATTTTTCTTGTTTTTTCAATTTTCACTACACATATTGTCGCTTTTTCTATTTAAATTTTTTTTTTTTATCCCTTTTTTTTTTTTCTTTGTACATCATTGCACACACTAGTGTTTCCAAACCCATACACAGTGCATTAACATGCACTCTGTACCTATACACCCTACACACACACATACACATTACTTTTGCACCACACATTTTTCTGTCATTTTTTTCAATCACTTCATCCACCAGCAGCATGTTCACTCTGCATTCACTTGTATATTATACCTACCATGTTAATGGTTCTGGTATATTTAATAATAATAACATGATATTCTGATTTGAGTATCAACAATACCTTCATACTCTATCATCTTCTTTTATACATATTTATGCCAAGATCTTGTTAGTACACAATGACTTTATACTCTTATTACAAATACATATTGAATCATTATGGGTGTCGTCTGTTTTTCCTAGCCCCCCTCCCCCCCTTCTCGCAGGTTCACACCCGAGACTCCCTGCAAGCCTGTGTTTGGTTGACTCCCGCCTGGAGTGATGGGGGACGTTCATCATGGGGATATTGGGATCCTTTGTCTGCACCACGGCCATCATCTCTGGTTACATGTCACCTTCTATATGCTTCGAGCGGTAAATATATCCTCACTATCTGTACTATGGGTGCCAGCATTTTACTTGAATGTTAGTATCCTAACATACTTTTTTTGACATCTTTCCAGAATACAAATCCCCCTGAAGAAGACCAAAATTGTGGTCGAAACGCGTCGGGGTATTCTTATGGAAGCTACTTCATTAATGGCACTATATATTATTCCATTGTATCATTTAACATTTAATTGTTGTTGAGATAGGTCTCCAACTGTCTGTAACCTGAATGTATTTTATATTACAACTATCTGCATCTTCATTACTCGTGATACAGAAACCTAGTAAAGAATTTTTTTTATATATTTCCATGTCTTTGAATTCAATATACCTTACACAATATGTCGCTTAAAAGCCCCCAAGGGGGAATTTCTCCATTTTGGGGTGTGCGGCCCTTGGACTCTCAATATATGCGTCTTTCCTTTTCTCAAAGCTACGTGGTGTGTGTACTGCCTGTGTCCTCTGCAGTGTGCACCTAAAGCTACGTGGTGTGTGTACTGCCTGTGTCCTTTGCAGTGTGCACCTAAAGCTACGTGGTGTGTACTGCCTGGGTCCTCTGCAGTGTGCACCTAAAGCTATGTGGTATGTACTGCCCGTGTCCTCTGCAGTTTTCACCTAAAGCTACGTGGGGTGTACTGCCTGTGTCCTCTGTAGTGTGCACCTAAAGCTACGTGGTGTGTACTGCCTGTGTCCTCTGCAGTGTGCACCTAAAGCTACGTGGTGTGTGTACTGCCTTTGTCCTCTGCAGTGTGCACCTAAAGCTACGTTATGTGTACTGCCTGTGTCCTCTGTAGTGTGCACCTAAAGCTACGTGGTGTGTGTACTGCCTGTGTCCTCTGCAGTGTGCACCTAAAGCTACGTGGTGTGTGTACTGCCTGTGTCCTCTGCAGTGTGCACCTAAAGCTACGTGGTGTGTGTACTGCCTGTGTCCTCTGCAGTGTGCACCTAAAGCTACGTGGTGTGTGTACTGCCTGTGTCCTTTGCAGTGTGCACCTAAAGCTATGTGGGGTGTACTGCCTGTGTCCTCTGTAGTGTGCACCTAAAGCTACGTGGTGTGTACTGCCTGTGTCCTCTGCAGTGTGCACCTAAAGCTACGTGGTGTGTGTACTGCCTTTGTCCTCTGCAGTGTGCACCTAAAGCTATGTGGTGTGTACTGCCTGGTTCCTCTGCAGTGTGCACCCAAAGCTACGTGGTGTGTACTGCCCGTGTCCTCTGCAGTTTTCACCTAAAGCTACGTGGGGTGTACTGCCAGTGTCCTCTGTAGTGTGCACCTAAAGCTACGTGGTGTGTACTGCCTGTGTCCTCTGTAGTGTGCACCTAAAGCTACGTGCCCCACCATGTCCTCCTGAGGAGTCCCCCGAACTGCTTGACCACAGTGTTGGGTACATGCTGCATGAGGATGTGCCGCATTTTGAAGGCTCCGATGATGGTACACAGCTAGAGGAAGGCAGTAACGTGAGCCCAGAGAGAGGGGGTGCCCAAGGGCTTACATAGTTGTGGCACCAGCACCACCACCACACCAACAAAGGCCCAATTTTTCTACCACTGTTCAACAATTGCATGTAATTACAGTTCTTGATATAATAGTTCACACAGCAGGGCGTTCCAGCGCCCATCAAGACTAACTGTGAGGGCTTACAGTGTTGTGGCAACACCAACACCTAGGGCCCAAATTTATGCAGAGTATATACGGCAGGTCCCTACTTTCAAACATCCAACTTACAAACGACTCCTACTTGCAAACGGAAGGAGACAACAGGAAGTGAGAGGAAATCTACCCCTAGGAAGGGAAATTCTCTTCTATAAGAGGTGTCTCCTGTCCACTGATGCTTTATCACCAATCCGTGTTTCACATAAAAAAAACAATTTTCAAAAAATCATTTGTCATTGGGACAGAAAGTGAATTGCAATCGTCTGTTCTGAACAGATGCACACAGGCAGCAAAACAAATGTTACAGGGGTGATAACCCTTCTCTATGTTTTCAGAAAAGCTTAAAAATAGATTTTATGGCTGGAGCTACACTTTAAAAAAGTACCAGTTCACAATTACAAACAGATTCTACTTAACAACAAACCTACAGTCCCTGTCTTGTTTGCACCGCCTGTATACTGCTGTTCAAAGTATATAGGGCCAAAGGGGCTTGTAATGACCTGGGGGGGGGGGGGTAAGGGGGAAACCCATGCTATTTTTCTTAATGATTTTCATCCATATTGCAAGGACCAGACATTACATTAAAGCCGCAAGCAGTTTTAAATTACTTTTTTCTTATAGTAATCTCATTTTGCGCAGGGACAGTTCTAAACATGTGCCACTTCACAGGCATACTATAGACACCCAGCAGGTACGATATTTAAAGGAATTTTAAATGATTTTTTTTCACTTTAAGTATCATTAAAATCACTGCTCCAGAAAAAACAACCGTTTTTAAAACTTTTTTTTTCATTGATACATGTTCCCTGGGGCAAGACCCGGGTTCTCAAACCCGTTTTACGACAATAACTTGCATATTAGGCTTTAATATTAGCACTTTTGAATTTGAACGTTCGAGTCCCATAGACTTCAATGGTGGTTCCAAATGTTTGCGCGAATGTTCGGTCCGTTTCGAAGGTTCTGGTGCGAACCGAACGGGGGGGGGGGGGGGCTGTTCGGCTCATCCCTACTCATCATCCTATTCTTCCAGAGTCCCCATATATCTCCTTATATAACAGAGGGCAGGGAACAAGCTGCACATACTCAGTTTAGTTTGGTGTGTGTTGCTAGAAGGTTTTTTTCTTGCGAGGGTGCATGCAATCACCACTGTCCAGACAAAGGGTCAGGGGTCCTATATCCTCATAGGACAATCAGGGGAAAATGAAAACTCCTCTTATAACCAGATACTGACATAAGTCACAAGGCTGCTCTAATTGCTACAGAGAAAGGTATTTAGCAGTTTATATTTACAAAATAAATTGCATTTCCATGTTTTGTGTACTGTGGGAGACCAGATATAGTGAATGCAGGGTACGAGGATTAGTAACACTTTTTGGAACCCTTCCCTCCTCTGGTGTCACATTTGACATCTTTCAGGGGGGAGGGGGATGCAAATACCTGTATAAAACAGGTATTTGCACCACTTCCTGGTATAGACTCCTGCGGGAGTCCGGCCCCTCCGTGTCACCCCCCCCGTAGTGTTCTGGGAAACACTGGGCTCTCAGAACACAACAGGAACCATTGGGAACTGCATAACGCGACTCGAGCATGCACAGTAGGGAACCAGGCAATGAAGCCGCAGCACTTCACTTCCCCATTCCCTTACAGAGGATGGTGGCGGGGGAAGCCAAGAGCTTCTGCCCCTTTTCAACAGGGGCATGTAATTACACTCTCTACGCCCCAAGCCCACCCTATTTTGAAGCCTTTTAGAGCCTCTGGCTCTAATGAGGTGCTTCAAAAAACATCCCCCCACCCCGCCATAGAAATCCTTGTGTCTGGTGTCCTGAAAGGGGTCGGGCACATGGATAGGGACAGGACCGTCTTTAATATTGATTGGAGCCTGGGCAAACATTTTCTTGGGCCCTCCCAAAACCACCATCAACTATTTGTGGGCACTGTAGACTCAAGGGGCAGCTGCTTTGGACCCCACAACATTGACTGGGCCTGGGGAAGCTGCCCCTTTTGCCCTGTGTTAAAGACAGCCCTGGATAGGGAGGGTGGCAGAGGTGTTAGGGGAGGGGGACGCCCATGCGCCCAAAATGCATGGAACGCCACTGACCCATATGCATTTTGTCAGCTTTTCCCATGCTTTCGTTACAACAGCATTCAATTCACTAATGCTATGACTGCGTGTGTGCTCTCCCCCTTCCCTTTTTAGTAAGAGGGCTGACCTTTAAAGTCCCCCTTATTGGCTGTTCTAAACCTGCTTGCCATAGGTCATAGACCAGACCTCAGATTTTCCACTCGCCTACTCGCATTTTGAGAGTGGAAAATTAGGTCTGGCGAGGAGCTGGGTTGTCTGGGAGTGGGGGGTGAGCACCACGGCAGGTAGTCTTGATCAGGAGCTGTTCTCCCAGTGATCGCCCCAATGGCAGAGAGCACGGAGGAAGAGGAGAACCGCGGATCGCCGAGCGGTATTGCCTGCTGTTAGAAATTACATCGAAATTTCCTCCACTCTGCTCGCTCACACAGCCCCGCCTCCTCCTGACCCTGCGCCTGTGATAGACAGAATACGGGTCCAACGCTGGGATGTGTTGTCTATCACAGGCGCAGGGTTAGGAGGAGGCGGGGCTGTGTGAGCGAGCAGAGCGGAGGAAATTTCAATGTAAGTTCTAACTGAGGGCTATACCGCTCTGCAATCCGCAGCTCTCCTCTTCATCCTGTCATGATCTGGCTGCCAATAGGAGCACGATTAGTCTTCAATGGGGGGCACAGTGAGTCTTCAATGAGGGGCACAGTGAGTCTTCTATGGGGGGTGTGGTGGCAAAATGGGCTGTATGCAGAGCATACAGCCATTTTGCCCTGTGCTAAAAAGCACATACTCCGTCTTAATGATATAAGCCATCTTAAAGCTAAATAAGTTCACTCACCATCCATTCTCTGCCCATCCATTCAAGTCAAGAGACCTCACCAATAGTTCTCAGTCTAGCTCCCAGTCATCACTGATTTGCCAACGCCCTTACATGCTGTTTTATTACCAAAATAGGCTTCCCAGACCACATCTGATTGGAGGAGATCACAGCATGTGACCATAGGAAGTGATGACACAGCATGTGACCTCCTCCATGGGAAGTGATGTCACAGCATGTGGGCTCAATACAACAAATGCCCATATATCGATTTGGCAGCACAGATAAACCCGTCCAACAGGGATTCAATACAGTAATATAAAACAGCAATATAACAACAACAATACAGCAATATAACAATAGGATACAGTTCCTGATGAGAGGAGCGTATCTGCAGGTGTAGGCGCACAACACAAAAGATGACAGGAGCACACACCAGCTAAATTGACAATGCTCTTGCAGAGCGGACGCACCCGGAAGGCGAATATCTGTGCATCACACAGGGGCCCTTTCGCCGGCCGACACCCCCCACTCCACAAACACCCTTCTCCAAATCAGGAAGTGTATCTCAACCAGTCTGTCTGCCCCAGTCAGCTTTCTAGAGCGGGCTGAGGGAGAACCAACAATGGGTGCCATTATGACAATACATAATAAATACATCTTTAAATTTCCACAACAGTCCTCCCTTTTTGTCATATTGCTCCCATTTGTCCTTCAAATCTTGATAGTCTTCTTACACCTAGAAACTAATCAGTCCTTACAGTCCATACGAGTCCATAAAAAGGAAAACACGGCTTGACATGTAGACTCTGTTCTTCAGGAGCATGAATTATATGGAGGGAACAACTTGGTAAGTTGTAGTAATCGCAGATCGGTCTGGGGCACAGTAAGTCTTCGATGGGGGCACAGTGAGTCTTCAATGGGGGGCACAATGAGTCTGCAATGGGGGGGCACAATGAGTCTGCAATGTGGGGCACAATGAGTCTGCAATGTAAAGCACAATGAAACTGCAATGTGGGGCACATTGGGGTCAATTCACAAAGCTTTTTTTGCCGATACCGGTCGTTATGTAAACGATTTCACACGTTATTGAATCAAGTCCAATTCACTAAACGATTTAACGCTTGTAAAAATCATCAAATAACGTTTCACTACACAGAACCGATATTTTTAGTTTTGAGTCGTTATTGAACGTATTGATCGTTGTTTTAACGACTCAAATCGTTAAATATGTACAGAAGTGCAATTCACAAAGGTTTTTTAGACAATTAACGATCGCTAAGCAATCGTTAAATAAGCACCTCCCTGAGGGTGGCGTTATGACATTTCCCAGGCGGTATATCATTTGTTGAGAGGAATTTTTTGGCGGTTTAGGCTTGTGGTAAATTTTGTTACGAGTTTTGTGCAAGATGGAACCATTTGGATGTGCTCTATTTGAACTGAAACTGATCCAGAGGCGAAGAAGGACACGTCAGAATGTCGTTCAGATAGAGAAACGTGTATTTCGTTCACGTACCTTTTTGGATCAATTTTCTGAAACCCAGGTGATAGCCAAATTCAGATTATCCTCTCCCATGATATATTCCCTGTATGATGAAATACACTTGGCCCTAGAAACACGCACGCGGAGAAGTAATGCAGTACCAGGTCTTGTGCGTTTTTTGGCAGTACTTCATTTTCTAGGAAAGGCCTCATACCAACATGTCAGTGGTGAGATTGTTGGCATCTCACAACCCAGTTTTTCCCGCTGCTTGGTCGACGTCCTGCAAGCACTGCGACAACTTGCTCCAAAATACATTCATATGGGCAAGTCACGTGAAGAGCGGGATCAAATAAAACGTGGTTTTTTTGACCTAGCAGGAATGCCCAATGTCATTGGGGCAATAGACTGCACCCATGTGCCATTATGTCCCCCATCAGAACAGGAGCACATCTACAGAAACCGTAAGGCTTACCATTCCCTCAACATCCAGGTGATCTGTGATTCGAACCTCATAATCCGTGATGTTGTCACCGGCTTTCCAGGATCCTGTCATGATGCCCATATATTGCGCCAATCGGGAATATATGATACTCTGGACAAGGACTTAGAAAATAATGGATGGCTGCTGGGTAAGTGTGCTCCACTGTTTATTTTATGGTGTGTTTTCCAGTTATAAATGCGTATTTATTTTTTTATTCCATACTAGACTGACATTAGTGCTATATCAGTAACATGACAGCTCAACAGCTTTACATTAATCAGTATTTCAAAAACATGTAATAATAAACTCAGAATTTAAATGTCCAAAATACTTTCAAGTACTTTTTAGTTAGCTATCACCTGGTTCAAGGTCCACAAATCTTTCCTTTCTCATGTGAGGTGTATTGTTGTTCCACATGTTCCGTGTGCACTGAAAAGTAGTCACTACTTCAAGCTTGCTTAAGTAATGTATTACACTATCATATTAAGACATCACATGACAGAGCTAGGAACTACTTATCAAAACACACATGACCAAGGTGTGCCAAAGAAGCCACCCACCAGAATTAAGTACAGTACCTATATGTAAATGATTGCAGCATAAGATGCAACAATTGTGTCAGTAGTTGATTTACTTGAATGTATAGTTAATATTTAAATCTGGGAGTTCAACACTATCCCTTCGGTTAACCCCCCAATATGCATAACATCAAGCAGCACTACCAAGCACAACAATCACCCCCCCCCCATTGTGCATATGTATTGTACATGAAACAGACATGTCCCTCTGGTTCTCCGTTATAGCCCCATACGAGGTCTGCACTATAGTATTGAAATATTTATGACAGGCAGACTTTTCCTCCAGCATTTTTATTTTCGCATAACATTCACATGCACTACACTACACTACACTAATAATGGCCCACAACTGTGGTATGCTGTTGTGTTGTGAGTTAAGTACCATTAATGCTCAATCAAAAGTACAAATCCAGAACCTTGCCCCCACAAATAATTTTAAAATGTGCTTTATTAGACGTATGTTATCCATATGTGACTAACAATGGAAAATTTTCTAAAATGACCACACAATTGGCCACTACATCATGTGATTTAGCATGATTTCTTCTATACTTACAAATAAATTTATATTGTTTTAAAATTTATAGGAGATGCTGGTTACCCCTGTCTACCATGGCTCTTAACACCAATCAACAGGCCATCCTCTCCTGCAGAAGCAGCTTACAATGTTGCTCATACAAAAACAAGAGTGGTGATCGAAAGATGCTTTGGTGTCCTAAAGAGCCGTTTCCGATGCATGTCCTTGTCTGGTGGATTCCTACAGTATTCCCCCAGTAAGGTAGCTGATATGTTCCTAGCATGCAGCATTCTCCATAACATTGCAAGGCATGGTGGACTACAAGAGGAACTAGACACCACAGTGGAGGATGACATGCCCACAATTCCAGTGGAAAATGATCAAAGGGGAAACACAGCAAGAAGTAAACTGATTGCAAACTATTTTTCAGGTAATAAACCACCGTAACATGGTTTTAATTTTCCAAACACCATCAGAAATGATCACAAACTTGCATTATTAAGTTGAAGAGACAGACATGCTGTAAAATGAATTATTTGGGCTGATCTTGTTTATCAATGTAAAATCTTAACCAATGATGTTTTTTTTATTATTTCAGGTTAACTCAACTCTAAAAACTTTGGAGAACTATAATAAAATTAAGACAAGAGTACAAAAATTGCAAAAAAATGAGTCTTTATTTTGTTTTTGTATTTTCACTTTGTTGTACTTCTTTTGCATTTATTTTTTACAACATTGAACAATAACAGTTTCAAACATGTAAAATAAAAGTTTCACTTAAAAGTCTTTTACAAAATCTAAATTGTGTTTGAATTCTTTATTGCAACAAATGTAAGTGTGGGTTATACACGCAAAAATTCTGTTTATCTGCTAATAAGTACCAACATTTTTTTGACATTAGTGAGAAGCAATAAAATAGAAGACAGAACTGTGTGCCAAAGACAGTTGAAATGCTGCAGTTGCCTGAAACCATGTCCTTGCCAGAAAGATGGTGAATGAAATGAGTGCTGTTAACTGCGTTGTGTGGGAGAGGGGAGAAATGAAATAAAACTAAAATAAATACCACCAATTGACGTAATGGCAGATGGCTATAGCCAACCTAAGGTAAAGAGAGTAAGTGACCTGTAAAGAAGCCGTTGATATGCAAACCATTAAATAACACAATAATTGAATCATAATATTATATTTTTGGTGTTATTTATTGTTTTGTATATCATCACCTTCATCACTGGTCACTTAACTCTACCTTTGGTTGCCTATAGTCATCTACCATTACCCCAAATGTTACATATATTTTAATTTCTCCTCTCCACCCCACACCGCAGTTACCATTACTCATTTCATTACTGAGAAACAATGCACGTTAGTTCAAATGTTAACTATTCCACGCAGGGCATTTGAAAGATGGAATAGCGGTTGTCTACAAATTGCAGAAACATTTTTAACCTCATTAGTCAGGAAATGATACTTACATTCCATACCAATAACATGTGGTTTCAAAAGTTACAGAAGTCAAATTACAGCCAACACAACATCAAAAATATATGGTTGGGCAAGATGGAGTATGCAACCATTTGGATGTTTGTTTTTTTAGTATGAATCAAACTACCGGCGAAAACCACACAGAGAAACATGGTCCTTGCTGTGACAACAACAATGGATGGCGCATTTTAGTCACAGAGTACAGATAAAAAACCAAGCACTTGAGTGAAAATATCAATAATTTACATCCACGTGGATAAAATATAAAAAAAAAAATTTAGATCCAATAGTGTGCCTTCCTGACGGAAGAAAAGCATGACAAACCTGTCACATTTTCTGCTGTGACAAAGGGTGTCTGTTTCAAATGCGTAGACGTGATGTTATGTGATGTATTCTCCTATTAAACGAATATGATTGATGATTTTATGTAGTGCTGATGAATTATATCTCTACTCTGTAACTTCAACTCTATTACTATTGATAGTTCACTTCTACTTTTCAACAATCCTACCACTTTTTTTGCCTTACAACAAAAAAATGGTTCTGTTTTTGAAAAAAAAATATACATGTTAAAACAAATATTTGACAATATTGTTGCACTTGCATTTCAACGTGTATATACAAACAATTATGAAAACCGTAATGATAACAGTAATGAATACTAGAACATGCTTGATAGATAAAAATAGATTTCACATAATTCTCAACCTTTTTTGAAATGTTTTCAGAGGCTGTAATGTCATAGCAAAAATCCCATATAACATTAATTGTATATCTATTGAAAATAAAATCAAAGCTACATAACTGTCTAAAGACGTTTCATTGGTCATCCAACCAGCTTGATCAATGATGGCCATTGAAACATCTAAAACTCAAATACAAACGTCATGTTGATTACACATATTTGGTACAGATCTGCAACGACATGGTCAAATGACATATTTAACTGGAAAAAGCATCTATATAGCAGTCAACTTTGGGCAATATATGACTTAACAATGTTGCGTGCTGAGTAAAAATTTAAAGAACAAATGTTTGCAAGCTCTTTAAATTCAAACTCAGTTGTGAATTATGTGAAATGTATTAAAAAAAAAAAATTGTACTTCTTATAACATTTAAATATCCTGAATAGTAAAATTATCAATAGCATCATTTTCGATAATACTTTCACAAACAAAACTGCTGTGGTTGCTGCTGGTTAGATTCCGAGCATTATGAGATTGCTCACCAGGAGATGGCAGATGTGCTTCTAAGAGTTCAGTTAGTTTGGCCATAAAGGAGAGCTTCTGCTGGCGATAGGTGTGTTGAGCTGCATTATGTTGCTCTAGGAGAATATTAGATTTGCATATGTTACTATTTAGGTTATCCAATCTCTGCATGAGCTGTTCTCTAAAATTTTGTTGTTCACTATGAAATCTATCACTCTGTTCTCTATCAAAATGGTACTGTTCCCTATCCATGTTTCGTGTCCTACAAATTGTTCTCCTGTCTCTAGGTCTGCTTAACTCTGGGGGTTCAGTAGCAACCACATCAGGAGTACCCAGGATGGGTGTATCTAAAGTTATATGGTTGGACACAGTTGGGTTTGGCATTACTTCAGAAGCATTTACATTACTAGCATTTTCATGACTAGATTCTTCTAGGAAAAGGGTGATTGATTCCTCAGGGTTGCTTGGTGGATCATCCTCCACCTGGAAGTAGACAGACGGCTGTGCATTCAAAGAGTGGTCACTTTCAATTTCTGCTTCTGACACTAACTGCCTTTTGTCAGCACCCTCTTCCAAATAAATTTAAAACAAAATGGTTAACCGGATAGCTACTGGCGATCAACATTTTTTATTTAAAAAA